>NC_000081.6:11784778-12122278 GCF_000001635.26 Mus musculus
TAAGGATAATGATGCTTCCAATTTCATGTACCTTCTAGAGAAACAGCCCTCCTAGGAGCAACCAATAACACTCTCAACCCTCTTCCTGTGTGATTTCAAAACAAATCCTCTTCACAGGCTCTCTGGACAGCTTTAGGACATGATTATGTGTGTCACCGATCTACCCTTCCAAAGCATTTGCTCCACCCTGCCCCCCCCACCACCACCCGGACTTTATCATCCCTTGGTCTAAGCTCTGTGGGGCAGGAGAGCTTTCTGACTTCTGCCACTGTTTTCTTAAGACATGGCGGAGGGCCTGCTGCATAATAAACACTAGATTTGTTTCTTGAGTGACAGACTGGATAAAGGAAGGGATAGATGGATAAGTGCCTCAAAGGTGAGTGATCTATCATGATCTGTCTTTAAAGTTCAAAATTTAGAATTTTTTTTTCATGAGGACAAGAGAAAAGAGGGGCAATTCAAATCCCAAATTTCTGTTGCTGCTAAGAAAGTCTCAAAAACAATGTCACTTTTCTGTAATTATCATTTCATTGATCAAATTTATTATATTCTCTGATTACTATTGAAGGAATCCAGGGAATCCAGGAATTTGTATTGGGGGGTGGGGGTAGGGGGCCTTCAGTGTTTATGAGCTACTTTGTTGTGGGTCACAGTTGATCTTAAATTTTCTCATGGGCAAAACAGAAACTGTGTTTTCTGTTCCCAGGAAGATTACAGATTAGTGGAGCTATCTAATAGCCTTATGTTGGGTGACTTGAATATGTTTGTGCTCCCATTACAGGCCAGACTCAGAGGGTGACTTTAACTTTAACTTCTTATTGACTCTTTGTTTCCCATCATGCACCCCGGTCTTGCTCATCTTCCCATCCCCTCATATCCACCTTTCGATCTTACAACCATCCCCCAAACAAAAAATACACACACACACACACACAAACATAAAAAACATCTCATCAAGGAAGCTGTAGGATATCACAGTGTGCCCCACAGTATACCCCTCTGTCACCACATCTTCACTTGCAAATGTTTATTGCAATGAGTCGCTGGTCTGACTGAAGATCTCTGGCCTCTGTGGCACCATCAATATTGGATCCTCACCAGGACTCCTCCTGGTTATCCTGTTGTTGCCCTGTGCCATGGAGGTCAGCACGGCTAGTCCTTTCATGCGCCCCAACCATTTGCAGATAACACAGATTTGCTGATAGACCAACTCAGAGCCCTGGATCTGGATAGCTGAGCTGGTTTGTGTACCAGCCCCCCCTTATCTGCACCACCAGGGCAAGCTCTCCAGCACTAACTACTCCTGCTCGACCATCCAATGGCACCATCAGCAGGAGGCAGAGTCAGTTCCCCTGTTCTCATGCCCTCTAGGATAGCCCACCTGCACCCCGCCCCACACCTCCAGAGCCAGCTCCACTGCGATGCCCAATTAAGATGCAGAGCCTGGTCTCCAGAGTGCTACAGACTTAAGTAAAGGAGCAGACCTGGCTCTCACACTCTCACACTCTCTGGGCTAGCTCTCCTGACTACTGCAGGTGGCGAGGGAGTATGAGGGTCAGGGGAAGGGTAGGACATTGCCCCCGTACCCATGCCACCTCACGACAGACAAGTGACAGGGCTAGCTCTCCCGCACTTGTGCCCTCAAGCTGGATCACCCACACCCAGCGCCACCAGGGCCAGCTCCGTTGTGCTGCTTGGGCAAGGCACAGGGCCCGCTCTCCCTAATACTGCCACCAGTGAGAGGTGGGGCGAGCTCGACAAAGCACAACAGCCAGTGAGAAGCAGATCAGTTCTGTACAGCTCCTGGACATGCGCGTGGTCTTCCTCTGCTGCTGAACCAGGGACATCCCCATGTTCTCTAGTGGTGATATGAATCATGGACATCAACACCAACCCCTGCCGCTCTGTAGCCACAGACCAGACATAGATAGCCCTAAGGAGCGGCGCCACCTAGGACCTTACCATGGACACAGGTGGCAGGGCTAGTCAGTCACCACGGGCTACTCCTCTCCATGTTCGAGTATCCAGTTCCATCTTTCTTCATATTGCTCAACCTGCTCCACTTCTCTTTCTCTCCCATCTGACCATGGCCTACAGGCTGGCCCACTGCAGCTGGCCATGCAGGTTCATCTACAGGTGACATTCTCTATTTATTCTTCATGTCCGTGCTGCGTGTGGTGGAGGGCAGCGGATGTCTGTGGCCCACGTGTACCATGTGCCTGAGGGCAGGTCTGTGGGTAGTTTGGCAGTCAACATGGTTCTGTGTTCCTCCTCCTGAGCTGAGCTGCATGGTGGTAGGCAGAGCTCTGTGTGTCTGTGGTATGTCTGTGCTGTAGGGCAGAGGGCAGGTCTGTGGGTGTGGTGTCTTTCCCTGCACACACTGTGTGGCATGGTGGAGTGCACGTCTCTGTCTTCCTCCTCCTGTGCTGTGCTGCCTGGATTTGATTTTTACATATCTAGTTATAAAACAGCTTGAGTCACCAAGCATCAAGCTAGGATGAACAAAGGCCTGCCATCTGCTCTACCCAGGGCTGCTATAAGGACACCACCAACAACAACAACCAGGTGTCTCTTTGCCCGTTGCCAGGGGAGATGCAGTGAGGTGGTGGCGGTGGTGGTGGTGGTGGTGGTTGTGGTGGTGGTGGTGGTGGTGGTGGTGATGATGGTGGTGGTGGTGGTGGTGGTGGTGGTGGTGGTGGTGATGGTGGTGGTGATGGTGGTGGTGGTGGTGGTGGTGGTGGTGGTGGTGGTGAGTGGTGGTGGTGATGATGGTGGTGGTGGTGGTAGTGGTGGTGGTGGTGGTGATGATGGTGGTGGTGGTGGTGGTGGTGATGATGGTGGTGGTGGTGATGATGGTGGTGGTGGAGGTAGTGGTGGTGGTGGTGGTGATGATGGTGGTGGTGGTGGTGGTGATGATGGTGGTGGTGGTGGTAGTGGTGGTGGTGGTGGTGATGGTGGTGGTGGTGGTGAGTGGTGGTGGTGATGATGGTGGTGGTGGTGGTGGTGGTGATGATGGTGGTGGTGGTGGTGGTGATGATGGTGGTGGTGGAGGTAGTGGTGGTGGTGATGATGGTGGTGGTGGTGGTGGTAGTGGTGGTGGTGGTGGTAGTAGTGGTGGTGGTGTGTCTATCCATGTTTTTACACTTTAGGATTCTCAGTTAACTAATCATCAGCAAACATAACAGTATGCAAAAGACCTGCACAAACTCAAGCCGACAGAACCCCTGCATGAAGGAGGAGAAATGGACATGAAGTCCCATCTCTAGCTGAGGAGCTATTGTCGTTTGGCTGCTATTTGGAGTCACTTTTAGGTGTGACCCCTGTATATCAGCCATACTCTGGAGCAGGCACTATGCCTTGGAATGGAACCAACATAAACTGGATTAGATGGGTTTGAGAGAGAGGGGAGGATCATGAATGTGAGTGAGTAAGGAGGTAGAGAGAGTTAGAGGAGGAAGGTCAACACATTCAAAATGACAACAAACAAACAAAAAACCAATGAACAATTTTTACTAGTAAAGACCATACCTTGTAATGAATGCCTTTGTTATTGCTGTCATTAAATTCCCCCATGAAACTCTTAAACCTTGGAATAAAAATGACTCCACCACTGTTGTTTTCTACCTTCAGATACTGGTATTCAAGCAATTACTTTAGAATGCTATTTGTATTTATTCTTTGAGAATTCTGATCATGGATACACCCCCTGTGTTTTCCTCCAACTTCTCCCAGCTCCTACCCCTCCACCCCTCCCAATATTATGTCTTCTTCCTTAGAGCCCACTGAGTTCAGTTAATGTTGCCCACGCATGCGTGTGCGTAGAATCATCTTCTGGCGCTTACACAGCCTACCAGGGACTAACTCTCTGAAGAGAACAGATTCTCCCTCCACTAACAGCCTGTACTGCCAATAACTTTTCAGCTAGGGGATGGTGCTCCTGTATCCATGCTGGAACATTTATTGCCTTGACTGTGCATGTCTCTTGCAGGCAACAACAGCGGCTCTGAGTTCATGAGTGCAAAGACCTTGTCATGTCTAGAGACACTGTTTTACAGCAATCCTCCCTCAACTCTGACACCTACACTCTTCCCACTCCTCCTTCTGAGGTGAAAGAGAGTCTGACATAGATATATCTTTTAGGGCCGAACAGTCCACTTATACTCTGCTCTCGGAACAGCTGTGCATCTCCATATTGACCTCTGTCTACTGGAAAAACAAGCTTCTTTGACCAGAGTTGAGAACTACACTCATTTGTGGGTATGAAGATAAATATTTAGAAGGCAGTTTAATACTACATTCATTATCAAAATAGTGGGAGGCTGTTCTCCCCTGGGATCTATGGGTTCTTGAGTAAGGTAATTTTATCAGACATGGGATCTGTCCTGTGAGACCTTTTATCCAACCAGAAAGTAACTGGTAACTCCCATAACAGCCATGCCAATACTGTGCCAGTGTGCAGGTCTTTGCCAGAATAATTATTGTAGCTCACAGGATTCACGGCTGAGTTAATGGTTTTATTTACCAGAAGCCTGCATAGCACATTCTGGCACTATGGAAGCTCACTGGCAGCTTCCAGGTTAGTATTGGCTTGATTATCCCACGTCCTGAGATGCAAGCATGTGATGTCTTCAGCAGTAGGATATTTCTATCCCGTCCTGTGGGTATAAAAGTAAATCACACACAGTAGTGGGTCAAACATTTCTTATTTCTGAACTGTGGGCATATTTTCAAAATTGCTTTTTGTTTTTGCTTTCAATATCATCAAAACACCTTGGGTAATTTGAAACCCAATAAGAAATGAAATTGCCCTTCGGGGAAGAGTTCAGATTCCTGATGTGTTTCTATACACTCCACTCTCTGCTATACCAGTAGTATCATTTAGAGAAGTCCTAACCTTTGCACACCTCAGGTTACCAATGTTCCAAATAAAAGCTTGTGATGCCTAATATGTAAGAAACGTTTGTACACCATAAGACATATTCAATGGAGTGAAAAAGCAACCTATTGAATAAGAAAATATTGCAACTGGCAGCAGAGTCTCCAGGAGATATTTGTAAAATACTCATGTTCATGCTAGCATTGTTTAAAATACCCAAGGGGAAAGCAGCATACGTGTATGTATTGTATAAGATACTCAGTCTTTAAAAGAAAAAGTCCTGCGACATCTTGCATCAGTGAGCTGGGAGACATAATACAAAATCAAATAAAGCAGGTACAGAAGTGTGAGTACTGTGTAATTCCACTGCTGTGAGAATCCCGAAGCTCTGGAGTTCATAGAAACAGTAAGTAGGGGGTAGTCCCCTGGAGCTGGACGTGTGGGAAAGGGGGAAATCATTTGATGGGGATGGGCTTTCAGGTTTGCAAGATGAAGCTAGAGATCTTTTTCACAAGGTGAATAAACACTGCCAAAAATGTACACTTCAAATTGCCAAGATGTGACAAGTCCCTGCTACACTCTCCAGCTACCACGATGTCCACCACACCACTTCAATGGTCTAAAACTGCTGAAGCCATGGCCAAAGTAAGTCTCTCTTCCTTTAAGTCAGTTTTGGTCACTATAATACAAAATAGCGAATACAAAGCATCTCATCGGAGGTAATGCTCTAACTCACTGGCTCTCAACCTTCCTAACGTGGTGACCCTTTAATGCAGTTCCTAGCACTGTGGTAACCCCCACCATAGCATTATTTTTATGCTACTCCATAATGCTACTTGTTACTAATCATAATATCTGATAGGCAGGATATCTGATATGTGATCCCCCAAAGGGGTGTGACCCACAAATGGAGAACGCTGATCTGATTATTGATGGTATAGACTGATTTTTATAAGTGGTTCTCCACCTCTCTACATCAGACTAGTAAGTCTAACTGTGTAGTCATGGATCAGCTCAGACCTGCTAGACGAGTGATCACATTAAAGATCTGGTAAGATTGGAACCCAGAAATCATTCTGGATGTGCTCTCTGCTGATGGCTGGACTGTCCTGATAGGGACAGCGTCTAATGTCATGTAGTGAACAGAATTTGCTTACTTTCAGTGATAGGACTCAGGCCAGGTTTCTTACTGCCTATTGGAGGCCAGCGTCTGCTTCTAGAGTCGGCCTACAGTCCTCAGGGACTGAGCAAGAGTCATTGATGAATGACAACATGTTGCGCACTTCATGAGTCTCGAGAGGATCCACTAGAAGGACAGAGCACGTAGGTTGTGGTTATGCTTATGGAAGCCACAGTCACTCACCTTGGCCATATTCCATAAGTTAGAAGCTATAGTGCCTGTCCTTCCTCAAATGGAAATCCATTGAGGAGAATTAAGAAGCATCCCATATCCCACCACAATGCAAAGATGACATCAAAATATTAGACTTGGAATCTTCCCTACATGAATTTAAATTGTAAATAATTTGTGTGTATTAATACCATTAGTTCAAAATCCTGCATGTAACTATCATATAAAGGCCCCTAAAATCCTGTCTTGTTCAGTTGACCTGTGAGTTTCTGGGATTTCTATAAAGGTAAGAAATTATTATGTTTATGGAATTATTAACTAGAGTCTTTTCTTCTCTTGATAAGCGTCTTGAAAGTATATGATTAGGTACATAATTTAGGGTGATTATATCTTCTCTCACACACAGAAACCTCATCTCTACTGCTTGGAAACACATTTAGTTGCTTTTCATAACATTAGCTAATAAGGAAAAAATAGTGTTTCTATTATTCTGACCATGTAAATTCTTTCCAAATGTATATAAATCATGGCATACAGACTGTGCTGGCTCGTTTTTTTGTCAGTAGAGCATTTAGAATGAAGGAGCCTCTACTGAGCGCATGCTCCCCATCACATTGGCCTGTGGGAAGCCTGCGGAACACTTTTTTCTTGATTTACAGTTGATGTGCATGGGTCTACCTCACTGGGTGGAGCAAGTCACAGCGAGCAAGCCAATAAGCATTGTCCCTCCATGGCTTCTGCCTCAGCTCCTGCCTTTAGATTCCTGCCTCCTCAAGTTCCTGCCTGACTTTGTTCAAGGATGGACTGCAATGTGGAAGTGTAAACTGAAATCAACCCTTCCCTCGCCCCCTTGGCTCTGGTCATGGTGTTCTGTCTCTAGAGAAAGCTAAGACAGAGCCCTTCCCTTCGCTGCACTGCTTCTTTTTCCTGGACTGAGTATTTCTCTTTCCTTATCACGTTCCTGCTTCCACATCTGTTTACTATTTTACCTCTTTATATTTTATGTATATATTATTTAGTATTACTTATATATTTGAGCTCTTTTACATTAAGCTCTTCCACAATTTAGAAAAGCACTCGGGAGGCAGAGGCAGGCAGATTTCTGAGTTCAAAGCCAGCCTGGTTTACAGAGTGAGTTCCAGGATA
This sequence comes from Mus musculus, assembly GCF_000001635.26. Taxonomy (NCBI): domain Eukaryota; kingdom Metazoa; phylum Chordata; class Mammalia; order Rodentia; family Muridae; genus Mus; species Mus musculus. Next base: position 11,792,152 of record NC_000081.6, read on the forward strand.
GCCAAGGCTACACAGAGAGACCCTGTCTCGAAAAACCAAAAAAAGAAAAAAAAAAAAAAAGAAAAAAGAAAAAGAAAAGAAAAAAGAAGAAAATGTTCCTGTGGATACACACACACACACACACACATATATATACTTTTATTTATTAATTTCTTCTTAAAGTATTTCCTCCAAGAGCCCCTGATATACCCCAATCTCTATTTTCTGTTGCAAAGCTCACCCCTACAATGCCCCATTGGTGGTACAGTAAGCCATCCTCGGGGCGCCTTCCCTTTTCTCTTAGGTTGGGTCCCCATTCCTTGCATCACATCTGCCTGCTTCCTTAGTAATTCTCGTGCACTAACAGAGTAAATCATTCTGTACCTTTCTCCAGAAGTTGTGTAGGCAGTGCGCTTTAAATTCTTTAGTGACAGAAAGAGTGGAGCGGTCATTTACACGGCCATACTTAGAAAAGCAGATGACTCAAGTCAGAAGCCCATGCTCTGGTACCGTGTTCACCTTCTCTGTGAACTTGCGAAAGCCACAGGACTTCCTGGGACTTTGTTTCTCTTTATAAGATGGACAGAAGTATGATAGTGCCTGCTCAGGACTGTGAATAGGAGGAGACATAGGAAGGGCCTTTTTATGGTCAACTATGTACAATGAGTATGTGCTATAAACAATTTTTTCTCCATAAGATATTATTATTAAAACACTGGAGGCTTGAAGTTGATATTAGTGGAAATATCTATACCACAGACACTGAAAAGTAAGGACTTTACCATCTCTGTAAAAAGAGCTAGTTTATATATAGCACACACCAATTACAGATTAGATCAATTATTTACAACTTACTGTAATACAATAATTGTATTACAGTTGAAATTGTAATGCTGTAGTACAGTTACTGTATTACTGTGACACTGTAATACAGCACTGTGTCTTTCTTTGTACAAAAGGCCGATGTATAGTTCAAATGTAACATGTATAGTTCAAATGTTCAATAGGTTGGTTGTATTGGTTCCTTTCCTACTGCTGTGCAAAGACATCATGAGCAAGGCATCTTACAGAGTTTAGGTGCCTGCTTAGAGTTTTAGAGAGTTGGCCCATGGTCATCAAGGCAGGAAGTGCAGTGACAGGCAGGCAGGTAGGGTGATGGAGCTGAGAGCTTACGTCTGATCCATACGCATGTGAAAGAGAGAAAAAGCAGCCAGAGCCTGCCATTGGGCTGACTGTGGACTTTTGAAACCTTCAAGCCCAGGCCTAGTGACACACCTCCTCCAACAAGGTCACACCTCCTAATCCCTCCCCAAAGTCCCACCCACTGGGGACCAAGTTTTCAAACATACGAGCCTATAGGGGCAGTCTTGATTCAAACCTCCACAATCATGAACTCCTTCAGATGAAAGACTGTGTGATTACATACAATTTCCCCCAGTGCAAAACTGACTCAGCAGAAATTCAGTTCCAAATGTTGGAAATATATGACTATAAATCATACTTGTTTTTATGAGATTGAGACCATGGTTACATTAGGTGGAAAGGGATAACAGATAACACTCTGAATTGGCTGGTTGACCCAAGCTAGAGTCATCAAAAAGGAAGGTGCCTCAGTTGAGGAAAGGTCTCCATGAAATTCAGCTGTAAGGCATTTTCTCAATTACTGATCAATGGAGGAGGGCCCAGTCCATGGTGGGTGATGCCATCCCTGGGCTGGTTGGTAGTCCTGGCTTCTATAAGAAGGCAGGTTGAGCAAGCTGTAGAAAGCAAGTCAGTAAACAGTACCCCTCCATGGCCTCTGCATCAGCTCCTACCTCCTTCTAGTCCTGAATTCCTCCAATGATGAACTATGATCTGGAAACACAAGCTAAATAAGCCCCTTACCTCCCCAACTTGCTTTTTGATCATGATGTGTTCTCTAAACAATAGAAACTCTAAGTAAGGCTCACAGGTACTAGCATATTTTTGAAAGGGGCACCCTGTTTGGTTTATTTAAAATAGATGACCTTGCTTGAGAGATTTCTATCAGCCAGGTTCTATTCTGTGTGCTGTGCAGAAATTTGCTCCAAGAACCCCCACAACATATGGACAGGAATTCCTCATTTCAAAGATAGGAAAAATAAGAAGCCCAGATCTGTGTAACATGCCCCCAGCACAGAGTGATATTCAAATATAACAAATGTCCATATGCTTAGCCCCATCCCTACCTTACGAAGTAAGGTATATCTGGGGGTATACAGTAAGAATAAAAGCCATTGAGCAAATATGATTTAAAATGTGAGGAAGGAATGAAGCCTGCGGCAAACTCAGCAGACCTGGGTCCATCTAAAAGCAATAAACCTTCCTAATATGAGAAACAGGGCCTACTGAAGCTGGAGCTTTGGATTCTTTTTAAGAGAATCTGGGAATCTGAAACTGCATGGGTGCAACCACTTCTGTTTAAAGAGCAAGACTGTAGAGACAAGCCATCTATAAATGGGCCATCCGTCTGCAGACTGATGTGGAACCTCCTTCCTAAAACAGACTTTGAGCACTCAGGGCAGGGGCAGAATGGGGTTGATCTGATTGGGGGAGAATGGGTGAAAGGCTTGGTTTATTCCCCTTCTCACCTTTGTCCCTAAGGCAGACGCAAGGAGCACTCTGCAGCACTGGGTCCCTCCCTCCCTCGTGCTGCAGAGTGGAGGAGGACAGGCAGGGAGGGACCCAGTGCTGATGCACATTCCACCTTCTCCAGGCATCCATCCCCAGGGAAGGCACATTCCTCAGAGTTAAGAGAGCAGAGCTGTTGACCTAGAAGATTCTTAGAATATTCTATTCAACACCCCAGTGGGTTTAACTCTCTTTGGAAACAATATAGCTGGGCCATGCCTTAGGCTGAACTGACTCTATGAGAGCAAGCTGGGGGGCTCAATTATGGAGAGAGTGAGTGGGAGAATTACCCTGAGTCTACCCTGAGCCCTAGGTAGAGATTTCCAAGGCCTGGCAAGAATCTTCAGTCCCTCCACGATCTCTACTTTCTCTTGCAGTAAATAGTGCTGGTCACATTAAGCCTCAGGTTACTCCTGTCTCTCCTTGTTGCATCAATTTTAGTTTCTACAGTAAACTGGAAGGCTAAATTATGCCATAGAGAAAACCTGTAGTTCTTTTTCCAATGAGGTTTTAAGATATTGGCAGAGTGCTTTAAATTGCCTTTCAGAACACACACAAACAGAAAGCCATTCTATTAGAAGGCAACAGGCTCTGTGACAATGATTAGGGTGACAGGTACTCAAAGGGAAAGTTCCTACAAATCAAGGAACAAGATAGGAACACATGATTCAGAGCTGGCCTTAATGTTGTCAATTGTTTATCTCAGTGAGGGACCAGATACTGAAGCCCATCAGGACAGCTACTGATTATACACATGGGGGGGGGGGGGGGCACATGCACGTCTGTGTGTGCATGTATATATATGTAGTATATATAGTGTATATATATATTAAATATATATTTTAAATTATTAAATACATGTATACGTATACATATACATGTATATATGCATATATATGTCATATACACACATATATATGTGTGTGTGTGTATTATATATATATAAAACATATATATAACATATATATTTGAAAAGCCTCTGTTTCTGATGGCTTTTCCCCTTGAGTGCCCAGTTGATAACTTGAAGCAGAAGAGAAACAAGAAGGGCCCATGCTGAGGCAGCAGACTGTGGGTGGGCCAGACTGGACACAAAACTGAGTGAGCTCTTTTGGGGGAAGATGTGAAGAGATTCTTGCTGTTTGCTGAATTCCCTGGTGCTCTGCCTGCCCTCGGGGGAGATGATACAAGGATACAGTACTTTACTAAGCATTGTTCCGGGATGGTGCCCTGGGGTTGTGACCCTAATTTCTTTTCGACATTCTCAACTTAATAGTTCTTACAGTTATATAGCCCAGAGATGCTCTGCTAGTTCCTTGGTGGGAGAAAAAGGGGGCGGGGAGGGAGATAGACTGAAGCTCTGCTAAATTTTGCAAAAACAGATTTCATTGTACATTGACGAGGTCCTTCCATTGATGCCTTCCTTCCACTGTGTGACTCAAGCAGGAGCAGCCCAGGCCTGTATGTGTGTCCCCTCTTTCTCTTGTGACCTCCCCATGACATCCCACCTTCCACCTCTCCTGTCTTCCAGACAACAACCAGCCAGTCAGTCCCTGACCCTGTCCCTCTGTCTCCTGCTCCCTGGCCTGCAGCGGCAGTGGGAGATTTTCTTCTCATGCTCAGCCTCGTCTTTGTCGCTCTTCTCATCCTCACACTAGTCTTATGGAAGTAAGGCCCCATTCACTCTACAGATGAGATTAAGGCTGAGAAGCTATGGGGAGCATCAGAAGGCCAATCAAAGTCTCCATGTGGTCTCTACTGCGGCCTCACCTACCGTCACCAGCTGTGCTCTTAGCTGGCCACTTTCCCATCTCATGTGCATCTCTGGCACGATATCAAGCCGACTCTCTTCTTCAGACCTAGGGATGTTCTCTTGAGTCTCCTCTTTACTGCTTCTTGCTCTATTAACTGATTAAAACTTCTTCGATTCATGCCTGAACTGTCCCGTTCGGTAGTTCTCTGTGTAAAGATGTAATGGCGGACATGTATCTATCAAAGAAAACAAACATGCTTCTCCAAGGGACAGTGAGCCGCCTGCAGAAGCCCTCTGCAAAGCTTGGAATCCTCCCCAGACCTCATTCTGAGAGCTCAACTCCCTGCCCCTGAATGATTTTTTTCTTAATCCTTAGCATCAAATACAAGTTTTCTTTAAGGCTTTTTTTTTCATTCATTTGTATAATTTTTGTGTTTGTTTTTCACAGTTATCCCCTCTTCATCCCGTAGCTCCTCCTCATGTGAGTCCCACTGATACTGCCTCACCTGCTTGAAGGAAGTAGGGGATGAAAGACAACTTAGAGATGAGACAATAGCCAGGATCTCATTTTTGGCATGCTGGGCTTTATTGAGGCCATAAAGGTATGATTTGCTATCCTTTGGAAATAGCTTTGGTCACAGACACATTTTTCCAAAGGCCTCCCTTACAAAGGAACACAGCATCACTTTCAATTGTCTTTCATGTTCAAAGCCTGGTTATTGCTCCTAAATGAAGTCCTGGACTGAGACTCAGGTGAACCATGCCCTGGTTTCTGTCATTACCATTTACGTAGCTTCAGGCCACAAAATGATCCTATAATATTCCCTGCGAATAAAATAATTGTTTTTATCACATAACCCAGCACTGTGGCTCATGTTTGCTTCAGTCTCTTTTCCCTATGATTGCTTATATTTTACATACAGTGACTAGCTGCACACATAGAAGACACCACAAACTAAAGCCAGCTCTGCAAGTGCTACACAGGCAGCAATGCTACAGTCATAAAAAGGAAGCATTGTGTCATAACACACGCTGGTGATCCCAGCAGTCCTGAGGCCAGAGCAAGAAGATAGCAAGTTGGCAGTCACTATAGGCCATGTAGAGTGAGAACATTTGTGTCTTTGGGATGACAGTTGACAATGACTTGGGGGAAGGGGGAGATTTTAGGTTAGGCTAAAGCACAGTAGGTGTATTAGTCTGCTCTGGTTGCTGTGACAAAAGACCACAAGCTAGATGGCTGCAACAACAGAAAAGTACCTTCTCACGGTTCTGGAGGCTGCAAGACCCAGATCAATGGTGTCAGCCATTTTGATTCCTGGTGAAGTCTCTCTTTCTGGTGTCTTCTTGTGCTCATATGGCTTTTCCTTGGTACCGTCATTAGGAGAAAGAAATGCAGGACAAGACAGAGAGAGAGAAGGAGGGAGAAAAGAGAAAGAGGGAGGGGAAGGGAAAAGAGAGAAAGAAGGAGGAAAGGGGAGAAGGAGAAAGAGATCTCCCTGGTGTCTCTTCTAACAGGGACACTGATCTTATTCCTTAGTGTTACTTCTTATGACCTTATTTAACTTTAAATAGTCCCTTAAACGTCCCCTCTGCAGAAAAAAAACATCTACAATGGGGCTTACAGCTTCAACTTATGAATCTTGGAAAGAAGAAAATGTTTATCCCATAATAGTGATCTATAACCAAGAAGAGAAAATGAGGGAAAAGCCTCTGTGTGTGTGTGTGTGTGTGTGTGTGTGTGAGAGAGAGAGAGAGAGAGAGAGAGAGAGAGAGAGAGAGAGAGAGAAACAGAGAGAGAAACAGAGAGAGAGAGAGAAACAGAGAAGCAGACAGAGGCAGAGACACAGAGAGACACACACACAGAGAGAGAAAGAGAACAAGAGTGTGTATATGTGTGAATGTGTTTGTGAGAGAGTTGTGTGTTTCTCTTCATCTATGTGTGTGCAACTGTATATTATGCATATAAATTCACACAAGAAAACATTCATTATTCCTATGAAAGGTATTCACTAAGCACCTCTTTCAGGCAAGCACATGGATACCTCAGTGCACCAAACAGGCAAGGCTAGCAGATAGAGGCACACATTAACACAATGGCAAATGGCGTAGTAAAGGTTGCTAACTATGTAAAAATCACAAGCACTGTGGGAAAAAAAAGAAAACAGAGGATGCTCTGTGGGGAGAAGAGTACAAGTAAAGAGATAGACATCCATTTAACCTGGGCAGGGACAGACATCTTGAGAAGACATCTATGCAGAAGGGATGAGCTGGGAGTGTAGAAGAGTGTTCCAGGTCAAGAGAAGATAAGGCAGAGAGATAAAGGGCAGGAAAACCTTTGACATTCAAGGACTAAAGAGGCTAATGTGGACTTAGGTGGGATAGAAAGGCCCAAGTGCCTCCAAGTTGACTCTACGGAGGAGCCAGATAGTTACTCTGCACACAGCTGCGAGATGTTGACAGTTTGAACAAAGGAATGACATGACATCTTTAAGGTTTGCCTCAGCTAATGTGCAGGGCTCAGCACCTGAGGATTCCATGAGTGTTGAGTGCACACTAGCAGGGGAGAGAGAACAGGGAGGGGAAGCTATGACCCATTCTGGATGTCCATTAATAGCAGATCTAATGACTTACTGACAGAAAGAGGAGAACCAGAGAAAGGCAATAAAGAAAACAAGAGTTTGTGTCCTTCACTGACCATTGCAGGGCCATTAGAGTGTATCTCCCTCCTCTGTCCTGACAAGATCATAGTTCTTGATGAGGCAAGAGAACGAAGACTTGGGATCTCAGGGTATGCAGACTCGATGTGGCTAAAGAGTTAAGAACCCAAACTGTTTCTGTTTGCAATACACAACTTATTTAACATTGGTTTATTACCATCTATATAGGAAAGTATACACTTCTGGTCACTCAGAAAAAATGCAGCCCCATTCTCTGTGAATCTTCTTCTTGGTTTATGCTCAGCCGTCAGCATCTCCCATGATGCCCATCTAATTGATATGTTGGGGACTGTCTATCTTTTCCCACTAGAACATAAGCAACACCTTTCTCACCTTCTTCACTGCTGTATCTCTGCTTCTTGGTATATAATAAGTGTTCAGTAAATATAATAAAATCAATGTACATATGAACTAAATAAAATAAGAGCAAGAATAGACAGAAAAAAAGAGGGGAGATACACACAGGAAATTCAAACTCTCCAGGGTTTTAAGTGTTAAATACTTACACAATAATAAAATATAAGATTGGTTAGACTTTTTCAAACTAATTTTAACTTTCTTGTATTCATTTTCCCCAAGGGCATGTAATTTTGTGCTAACAGATTTAAAAGTCTTGCCACTTCTCACTAAATAGAAAGATAAAATATTTAAGCTATGAAACAAGTCAGAGACACTATTACATAGAGCTTTTCTAAACAAATCCAGTGAAAAGATTATTCCAAATAATGTTGAACTGAGGCTCATTATGCTAAAGTCCTTCCCAGAGGAAAGCATGTTCTATGAGGGTATGAACTGAAGAATTGCTGAACATTGAGGGCAGAAGGTCAGGGCTCTGCAAGCTGGCCTTTTCAACCCCTGCTCCCCATGAATCCAAAGACAACAGCGTCCGCAGGCATAAGGGAAGTTTCCTGTTATTGAATGAGGAATACCCATTCACGTTGGGCAATTTGGGTGAGCATTAATTGTATGGAGACCCACAATCAGAAAGAATAAGAGAGCATTTCTAATTAAATGTTCACATATGCCACACATGCATCTCGGGTTTGGGTTTGCAATGCCTGTGTGCAGTATCGAGCAAAATGAAGATGAGAATTGGGAGCAGCTCTCTTCTCCAGGAAGAGCAAATGGCTGAAACTATCCCATCACACATCATCTCTGAGGTGAGAGTGTTTCCACTCCAGGTCCAGTTTCCTCCCTCCTCTCTCTTCTCATTCACTTTTCTTCTCGAGGACCTTACAAAGCTAATTCCATTGGTCCACAGCAAGGAAACACTGGTAGAAGAGAGACTATATGTGTCCCCAATCCCTTCGTACCAAATCATGGGTGTCGTGATCTCATTAGTTTCCTTCTCGGCTGTATGAGCCACGCCCAGTAAATTCCACTCTTGTCTCGATGATGCATAAACTGGAATGAGACAGGTTAACCTGCCTCTGGGGAATCCGAAGGATGTCAGGGTGCCACAGCCGCAACTGTCAAACTGGGTGAGAAGACATCAGCCTTGAGCGGACACCAAATTAATCGTGCAAAGGAAGCACATGGCCCTGCCTGTGAATTTCATTCTTTGATAAACACTCCTGTCCCATCAGGTTGGCTGTGGAAGACCATTTTTTTTTTCTAGGATGCTGTGTCCTCTGGAGAGTCTGCTCCGATGATAGCTGATAAGCATCCTGGCATTTGGCTGAGACCTTTGATTCTGTGAAGAGACTCGAGCAGAGGTAAAACAGCTTTCTTCGGGGCCTGACGTTTTTCCCCAAGTTGGACAAAGCCCTCAGGTTTATTTTGCTCATTTTAGACTGTTAAAGCATCAAGTGCCTTAGTGCTGTGACACAGACAGAGACTGCACACCTGCCTCCTTCCATTTCCCTGACGTGTGCCTTTGAGGTTTTGGCGCTGGCCACAGAAAGTTGAAGATAAAACTTCACGGGAACAGTTCGCTCTCTTCCTGGGAGTAAAATGAGAACACCAAGGGAAAGAATAGCAGCATGGGCCAAGGAGAGGCCCTGTGAGGGTCAAAATCAAGAAAAAAAAAAAGTCAATTTGTCCAAGCTGTTGCCATGGATTGAGGATACCCAGGGGCATATACGCTCTAGATTCCTGGCCATCTATCAAGAACAGCAAGTCTGGGTGTTGCTCATGGGCTCTTCCCCTCAAGAAGCATTCTTCCCCTTGGATGCTTTCTTGGCTTCTTTGAGACAGGGGCCTTTAAAAAGATGCATCTAGTGCTTGGCTCAGGATGTCACTCCACCCTGAGCGCCCCTCTTCTTTCTATATCTCGCAATATACAGAAAGGAGTCTCCTTGCCCACTCCTTCACTCAGAAAGCCTTAGAGGGATATATTTGTTCCAGATCCTAAGCTTAGAGGACTTAGGCAAATGGAATCAGCAAGTCGATACAAAACCATAATCCAAAGTGATTATTGCTAAGAGATTTGGGGGGGGGGCAGTGCTTTTAGAGTGTTTTTCAGCAATCTTGTCCTCAGCTGAGTTAAGGACTCATCTCAGTGGTTTGCACATACACACTTAGCTCAGCCCTTCCCAGGGAGACTATTTTTCTCTAGCCTTCCCAGTGTACAAGTCCAGAAAGCCTGTGTCTTGCTTAATTGTAGTAATTTATTATTCTTTTATAATTGCATCATAGTCTGCACCTCAGAAAAGTCACTGGGAAGATTTTCTTCCAAGCACCAAGGTATCTCACATGAGAGCCCGTGGGATTCTGGTCAGAGGAAGAGATCTTCACAAAGAATCTTACACACACTGCTGAAGATGTAAACTCAGCCATCAGCCTCCTAAACAGGCAGTTCTTGGAAAACAGGAAGGAGAGGCAGCTGAGTGTTCTTTCAGTTAACTGTCTGAAGATATAAACACAGGAATGCCGCTTATTGACTCAGTAATCTCCAACACCCACCGTTGCCGAATGAAAGCTGCACCCTGACATTGTTAACGTGGATGGGCATTCATTATCTGGCGTTATCAGACAAAAGTGCCACTAGTCTCCTAGAACAATTCTGGAGAAACTGCCAGGAGAGTTGGCGGTTTTGTTATAAACAGTTGGTTTCCAATGCCCCCGGAGACTGATGGGCTGGAAGAAGGAAAATCTCGTCAACCTTCACTTTGACGTCAGAGGCTACTGTTGCTAGCTCTTCCCTGCGTCAAACCAAAGTGCTCCAAGGCTTTGGTGAGTTCATGTCCCCATTCCTGTCACCAAAACGCCCAGATGTTTAGATGTCAATGGCTCTCTGAAGGGACCCCAGCCCTGAGGAGCAGGAAGACAGGGAGCAAACAGATACTTATCGGCAAGACCAGAGGGACAAAGTGCCCCACCCCCAGTCTGAAACCAAGCCTGCTGCTATGCCAGGCTTCTAGGATGCCTCCTGGCAGGGGTCCATGACACAGTTCTCCCTGAGGCTGGAGGCCTTGAAAGAGCTCATTCACAGCACAGGGGTGAACACTTCTCTCTCAAGTGGTTACTCAGCAGTGGCGGACCCAATTACACACGAGGATGATGGATCTGCCAGGGGCGCTGAACCTTCCTTCCTGGGCACCCGGGTTTCTTTCTTTCTTTTCTTTCTTTCTTTCTTTTTTTTTTTTAAATAAAAAACCAACAACTTCATCAGATGCAACTCTGATAAAAAAAAATAACAATAATGGGATGGTTCCTTCAAATGAAATTTCAAAGAGAAAACCAGAAAGTGACAAGATGTTTTGCAGAAAAACAGAAGCACTGGCTTTTTTACCTCCTCCTGCACACACACACAGCCACACAAACACAGTCAGACATATGCAAACATATATGCTCATAAACTTGCACACATGCATACACACACACATACACATGTATGCCCTCTTTTACATACGTACACTCACCGACTTCTATACCTTCCTCCGACATCCTTACACACACACATGCACGTACACATATAGTCACAACACTAACTTCCACACCTGCTCCTATACCCAGGCCTCTGTATTTGCACACATACACACTCACACACATACAGACAAATTCTGACTTCCAAATCACCCTCCCACTTCCACACTTTCACTGATACATGCACACATGATGTATATGCAGACACAATCACACGCATTGGCTTCCATACTTTCTCCTGCACTCACATGTGCACACATACACACTCACACAAACACACACTCGTGCATGGACACTCACATATACTGACTTCCATAAGTGCCTCTGACAACCTCCCTCATCACGCATACAATCGCACACATTGATTTCCATACATCTTTCTATACCCATACCTACACACACACACACACACACACGTGTACACTCTCATACAAACACATATGTAAACTCACATACACTGACCTCCATGCCTGCATCCTATACCCTGCACACATAATTCACATACACTGCCTTTCATACCTCCTTTCTCTATGTATACACACACACACACACACACACACAAATATGTACTACAGAAAAGCAATAATTCTCAGAGCCAAGAATTGACGTCGCATTCTTCCCAGTGTGGGAAAAGCCATAAACTGTCCCCAGGACCTTGTGTGCATTCTCTTCCTTCCTGGCTGAGTTCCTGCAGCCTGAGCTAAAAGCTAAAGGGGGGAGTTTTCCTTTTTCCTACGTTATCTAGAGTAATTTCTTGATGAGGCTGTATTAGGTCCTCCCCCAGGGCCTCTAAATTTTATCTGCTAGAATTTTTCTTCCAGCAATGGCATAATTTATGAAGCTAGCACAAAATGAAACCGTGAAGTACTGTCCAAAACAACAGGGAGGCCTTTTTTCCCTCTGTGGTCAGCTCTTTGGTGTCTGAAGGTGTTGTTTCTTGTGTGTTCTCATTTTAATTACCACCACAGGATCTTGGGTGCACCAGGGAACTCCATATGAAATCCCCCATAGGTATCTGCGACCTTAACCAGCAATGTGGAGACAGTTGGCCCCACACTTTCCTGCATCTACTCCCATGCCCCCGGCTGAGGCAGATGGTAAAAGCAATAATCTAACAGGCTCCTGGGAAAGGGAAGCTGAGTACCCACCAAACAGAGGCAGCAGGATTGCGAACACAGGGGATCAAGGGTCCACACCATTGTGTCAGCCTCTGCTTCCACCAGACTCACTATGTAGCACAAACTCCAGGATGGCAACCAACAGCACATGAGACCCCCAAATGGAACTCATCTCAGATCATGGAGCCTTGTACAACTAGACTGGTGGTCATCTGTAACATTAGTGTTGCTTCCCTCTGCTGCAGAAAATATTATTCAAGCATAAACTATTGGGACATTTAAGATGACTTGGCCAGCAAAGGTACTTGCTGCTAAGTATGAGGACTTGAACTTGATCCCCTGGAGCCACATGGTCGAGAGAAGCAACTCCTGCAAGTTGTCCTCTGACCTGTACACATGTGTCATTGTAGGTACTGAACCCATACACATGCATACACATGTGCATACATATATAACATAATAAGCACAATGAAGAAATGTTTTAAAATACATGTATTCCCCTGCACGTGTGCGTGTGCGTGTGCGTGTGCGTGTGCGTGTGCGTGTGCGTGTGCGTGTGTGTGTGTGTAGGGAAACAGATGGACATACATTGGAGCATTGAGATGTATGTAACTGGCTCTTGTGTTGTTAAGCTAATTGTTCAGATGCAGGATTACTGGAGCAAAGGTAGACACATCCTCAGGACTCTTTATGGATGCTAACAGATAGCTTTCTCCAAGACATTACTTCCAGAGCCACTAGCAAATCCCAACAGGACAGGTAGATGCTGCAACTCTGATGACATAGATCAGAGCATCCCTTAACCATCATCAAAGAAGCTTCTTCTTGCAATAAATAGCAGAGACCAACAACGGGGCAGTGTGCAGAGTGAGTCTGTATCACACCCTTCTCCCCAGGGCTCGGGCATCTATGACGAAGAAGAAGCAGAAAGATTATAGGAGTCAGAGGTTCTGGACAACTTCTAGGAAACCCCATCTCCCAAACACATCCAGGTTAATGCCCTTGTGAACTTACAGAAGCTGTGACGCTGTGCACAAGGTAAAGCCAGTCAAAATCCCAATGTGAGCACAAGCCCCCACCTCTAACCAAGAAGCTTTTCCCAACTGCTAGCTGCTGGGAGAGAAAAAATCAGTTGTGTTCAGTAGAATGGCACAGAATGTATCAATCGCACTTCGGGACAAAACATCATGCAGAGGAGTAATTGACCAACAAGACAGATTCCGTGGTAACGTGTTAATGTTGTGGGATTTTTGTTTGCTCGGTTGGAGTTTTTACGTTTACTTGTTATTTGAGAGAGAGAAAGAACATGAAGCTGGAGGGGGCATCTGGGAGGAGTTGGGGAAGGGGAAAGAATATGATCAAAATATATTGTATAAAATGTTTCTAAAAGGAATAGAAAAGAAAAGAAAAATACAAAGGAGAAGGTATTTTGATTCAATCTGAAAATAAACAGCTAAGATGAAAAATTATTTTTCCTATAAAGCTAACAATTACATACTTTTTGCATGTCTGTAATATTTTACAACTTATAAACAAATTTTCAAACATTAAGTGTGCTGCTTAATACAGTCATGCATGAGACAGGATCTTAAAATGTGACCTTTGGGGTTGATCTTAAAAGAAAGGTTGATATTCACAAAGAAAGGATTGAAAGCAATAGTTTTCAACCTGAAAAATATGTATTTAAAGTATGCAACACATTATATGTTCACAAATATTATGAAATAGTATAAAATTAACATTAATAATACCTGTATTAAAATTTTTATTGAATGCAATATACTTTCCTTTTCACTTAGGGGTACTTTAGTTTCTCTTTATTTATTTTTGACAGGATCTCTCACTTTTAGCAGCTTGTGTAGCCAAGGATGACCTTTGAACTGACCCCCAGGCTCCACCACCTGAGATTTGAGACTACAGGCACAAGTTTTCCAGCATCTGTAATACCCGGAATCTGATTCAGGGCTTTGCCTATGCTGGACAAACACTCCAACAACTGAGCTACAAGCCTGGTCCTGAGGCTGACTTTAAATATGGTCCATCAAACTCTCACATCAGCTGACTCTTCACTCTTTCTTTTCCTTCCCCTGTGAGACATCAGGTGACCTCATTCCTGCACACTTTGCACCGTGCCCATCGCCAACAGCAAAACACTCAGACATAAGAATAACCATAAGTTATAAACTGCTGCTGGGTCCTTTTAGTATGTACATATATAAACATATATTTAGGTAGAGTTTATATATGGATATATAATATATTATATAACAGAGAGAAAGAGAGTGGAAGATATAAATAGATATACAATAACCAACTACAGATACTTATAGGATTGTTGTCACCATCTTCCTTAGAGATGCAGTAAAACTCATACAATTCACGCCACAGATATTTTCTATTACTTTACTTAAGTCTTGCAGTAATCTGAGGAAACAGGAACTGCTGTTATCCACAGACTCTCAGAAAACATGGATGCTCAAGAATTCGAATTCGAGGGAGCACTAAGCAATAAAGCCAAGATATACCCACGCAATGGAGCCCAGCTTCAGCCTCTATGGTTTCTGCCTCCCACAGTGTTATTAGTGGAATCTAGAGCCTGAGCCAGGCCACCAAAGTGCCTCTTGCCCAGGAAGCCAGCGTATGGGTTGCCTCATTACACAACAACAATGTAAGACGCACAGTTAAAATTTAGCAGTGAGTAATTTTTCTAGTATGAGTATATCCCAACAGTACATGAGATGTGCTTACACTAAAAGTCCTCCATTATTTGCTTAATTTCAAATTCAAGTGTCCTATATTTTTACCTGATAATCTGAGGTTTACCATCTCTTTGTAATTCAGTATCTGGAATGATAGCAATGCACTTTCTTAAGAAAAGAGAAGTAGTTCTGTGTTTAAAAGAGCCTTAGACATAAGGACCGAGCCTGTCCCATAGACAAAATCCCCACTACAGGCCTCCTCACTCCAGCTTCACAAACTTTTGCCAGTGTTTGTAGGCTGAGACCTTCTGACCTTCAGCACAGAGAACAACACAAAGAATCAATGAAGCAAAGAGCTGATTCTTTAAAAAAAAAAAAATCAGCTATAACTGGCTTCTGTCAGTAAGCACTTGTTGGTATCCACAAAAGTGTCTGCATTTGGTGATTGTATATGGGATGGATCCCCAGGTGGAACAGTCTCTGGATGGTCATTCCTTCAGTCTCTGCTCCACACTTTGTCTCTGTAACTCCTTCCATGGGTATTTTGTTCCCCCTTCTAAGAAGGATCAAAGTATCCACACTTTGGACTTCCTTCTTCTTGAGTTTCATGTGGTCTGTGAATTGTATCTTGGGTATTCTGAGTTTCTGGGCTAATATCCACTTATCAGTGAGTGCATGTCTCCAGAGAGGCTCCACCAGTGCCTGACAAATACAGAAGTGGATCCTCGAAGCCTACCATTGAACTGAACACAGGGTCAGATGAAGGACCCAAGGAGCTGAAGGGATTTGCAGCCCCATAGGAGGAACAACAGTATGAACTAACCAGCACCCCAGAGCTCCCTGGGACTAAATCACCAACCGAAGTGTACACATGGTGGGACTCATAGCTCTAGTTGCATATGTAGCAGAGGATGGCTTAGTCAGTCATCAATGAGAAGAGAGGCCCTTGGTCCTGTGAAGGCTCTATGCCCCAGTGTAGGGGAATGCCAGGGCCAGGAAGCAGGTGGGGATGGGTTGGTGAGCAGGGGGAGGGGAGGGAAAACCAGGAAAGTGTACAACATTTGAAATGTAAATAAAGTAAATATCTGATTAAATAAATAAATAAATAAAGTTTTAAAAATCAGTAAAATTGACAAACCTTATCCAAACATTTTGAATTGAAGACCCTGACATAAACTCACACACATTTGAATACTTGGCTTTTGATAAAGAAGCCAGAAATACACAGTGGGAAAGAAAAGAAAAAAAAAAAAAACAATATCATCAACAGATGGTGTTGGTCCAGCTGGATGTGTGCATGAAGAAAAGTCCAAATAGATCCATACTTGGCACTCTGAACAAAACTCAGCTCCAAATGGGTTAAAGATCTCAACATAAATCTAGATACGCACTGGGCCTGATAGAAGATGAAGTGTGGGAATATTCTTGAATGCATGAGCACAGGGAAAGGCTTTCTGAGCGGATCACCACTACCTCAGACTCTAAGATCAACAAGAAATAAATAGGACCTCATGAAACTCATAGTCTTCTGTACAGCAAAGGACACCATCACTCAGACAAAACCTGTAGAATGGGAAAAGATTTTTGCCAACTATGTATCGGATAGAGGGGTAAAATCTATAATATGTAGAGAACTCAAGAACCTAAATATTTTAAAACTCTAATTAAACAAACAGGGTACAGATCTAAACAGAGAATTCTCAATTAGAAGTCTCAAATATTTGAGAAGTGCTTAAAGAAACGGTCAACATCCTTAGCCATCAGGGAAATACAAATCAAAACCTCTCTGAGATTCCACTTTAACATGAGTCAGAACGGTGAACATCAACAACACAAGTGATGACGGTTCATGCTGGCAAGAATGTGGAGTAAGAGAGACACTCATCCATTGCTAGGGGGGTGCAAACCTGGACAGCCACTATGGAAAACTAACTAGATTTTCATTTGGAAGTTGTTATCATTTGGAGATAGCTTCTAGGTTATGGTGGAGGCATGGTACACTTCTCTTTTCAACTCTAGAACTCTGCCTGATGTGGGCCCCGTGCATGCTGCCCCAGGCTACAGTCATTGGTCCTGCTGTGTTTAGAAGGGCTTCTTTCCTTGGGGTCCTTCATCCTGCTGAACTCTAAGTCTTAGTCAGACTCAGTCTCTTTGCAATTAAAGCCAGCAAATACAGAGAGGCATGGCTACTCAAGATACTGGGGAAAAAAAGTGACAGTCCAGTGTTCAGTAGGACCTTCATGAGACTCCCTCTAAGGTTCCAGGAACATTGAGGAAGAGAGTATGGGATCAGGATACAGGTAGAAAAAAAAAGAGCTGTGAAATTCTATCCTTTGGCATAATGTAGCCAGTGCAGTCATGGTATCACAGCAACAGTGGCTGCCAGTTAATTACAGATCAAGGAGCAACCCAATAGCTTCTATTCCCCCCCTACTAAAATATGACCCACTGATGGATTCTGGGGATGCACAGATGTTCTCAGAAGTTACTGATGAACACACCATGCTCTAACAAATAGTATCAAACCCACAGTCACAGATGGCCCTAGTTAAGCACAGTGCATCACAAAGCAAAGCAAAGAGCCTTGACTGTGGGAAAGGTACTTGTGGTGAGGACTAGTGGGGTATGAAAGAAATTAGAGAGGATGAAGGTAGTGATATTCAGTGTGTGTGTGTGTGTGTGTGTGTGTGTGTGTGTGTGTGTGTGTAAGACTATTAAAGAACACCCTTTTTTAAAGAAAGGCTTTCTTGAGTGTCACCTAAGCCACGTAGACAATATGATTTGTTTTGTGTTTGCTGCGAGGTGGAAACAGTTGGCAGATAGAAGGGGAACCAAGTTAAATCTATGAGTATAGTTTTGTTTTTCTTCCCTTCGGTCCTGCAAGTGTTTTTAGCAGCTTTGTGGATAAGTGAAGTGACAGGTACCAGACTCTCAAACTCACCTATAGTATCCTATGCATGACTTTCATGAAGGTTCAGTGTATCTTAGTAAAACATAGAGTGGCCCTCATCCAGCACTAAGGACACACCTTAGATACAAGCTCTGTTACCATTAGCCCAACTTGCTTGTAAGCTCAAAGGGTTTAATAGCCCCCCTTTGTGGGTTAACAATAGCAGGGCCAGTCCTCAATCTCTGAACTTGCAAATCTTTGTAAAATGGCATGATAGTATAGATAGAATTTAGTTAACATGTTCATAGAAAATCCAGAAGGAAACCTATGAAGGCCCGAGTAACCATTCTCGAGTGACTGGTGATGACAGCAGGGTTGTTTTAGTTTTTGTTTTTCTTCTCCAGGACCTCACTCTGATGAACTCAAAATTTCATTTCTGTGATGAAGAAAGCAAAGGTACTAGTGTTGGTGTCTCTAGGCTCTTTGGCTATAATATTCATGTAGAACACTGAATTCATCATGTGAAACTGAAGGGCAGAACTGACAATGTCATCAAGGACATGATGAATCTCCAGATTCAGAAGAGAACCTCAGCTCCCTGCCTTTTTTGCCCACCAACAAATAGCTTTGCTATCCTCCAAGGAGGCCACACTCCCAGGCAGACCATCTCCATGTAGAAGCCAATGACTTCCCAGCATGCAAACTCTCCTGATGATCACAATGTCTTGAATAGACAGTCCCTCCATGAGAGTGTTCACATTGGTTTCCTGCACCCAAAAGAGTCCTGCTGTCCCTTTATACCTGATGATATCAAGATGATGACACACTAAATAATATAAGACAAATTTCTATCCAGGAATTGGGCCACTTTGTATATCCAGGAGGAACTGGATCCATTCAAAGACAATGTAAATGGTCCCTGAAGTGTATCATATAGGCCAGGCTAGCCTTGAACTTGAAGTTGTCTTCTGCGACTTGGCATTTATTTTTTAAAATTTATATTTCTGTATTTATATTTTGTCTATATGAGTATTTGTATGTACACATATGGTACATATGTGTATCTGGTACCCTCAGAGGCCAGAAAGGGGTATCAGATACCATAGAACTGGAATTAAAGATGGTTGTAAGCTTCCATATGGGGCTAAGAACTGAACCTGGGTACTCTGCAAGAACAGCAAGTGCTCCTAACAGCATCTCTCTGGCCCCAGGGAAATATGTGCCTCCTGCACAACATGGTACTGAAGATCGCTGGAAACCTATAGTTTAACACTGAAACTTTTACTAAAGGAAACTTCAAAGATTCATGACATAATGCAATACAATGAAGCCTAGGGCGGCACTTCTTACATAGGCATTCCTAAACTTCAGTGTACATTGGAAATGTCTGAAGGGTTTGCTAAAGTACACATTGGCGCCCTAGTAAGTTTGTACTAGGAACTGAAGATTCATTTTTCTTACAGGCTTCTCCAGTGATGCTGATGTTGTAGGGACCATAGTTTGAGAACAGACATCAAAGGAATTCGTGAAGAATAATTAAATAAAATTAATATAAGGAACTTCTAGTAACTTGAGGCTTAGTTCAGCAAGAGCGGTAACTTTATTGCACGAAGGAGTCAATTCAATTTCTACATTTCTAAGTATAAGTTACCCTGAAGTCTATCGATGTATCCTTATTAATGATCAAGGCTCTGTTGTTAAAAGAAGCTTGACAAATGGCCCACGAGGAGATTCGTACAGTACAGTGCAAAAGCATGTCCTCTAACTAAAGCCAAAGCCAGAAGCCAATGGCTCATCCTGACTTGACCTCACTGCTCCATCATCTTATGCAAACCAATGCAAGCCATGGCCCAGTCAGGTAAGCGCACTATGAGGAAGAAGCCACCAAAGGCAGAGAGAGCTTAACTATGTTTTCATCTCCAAAACAGCATGTTCTTTTGCAGTGGTTCATTCAGTGTTTCTAACGGAAGTGAAATTCTTCTCTGGCGTCCAAGAAAGATTTATGACTGAAACAGAACAGATTTTGCCTGGCCGTGGGCGCCCACGGTGCCTGTTCTCTCTTACCAGGCCCAATTGCTCTTTATTTTGCGGATACTAATATTAGACCCAGTTAATCATCGTACATTCCTTTTATTAGGTGAGGAGCTACATTCTTGAAACCGCTCTCGGGAAAACAATCCTCCCCTTCCAGACCACCCTGAGCTGTAGACTTGGGGTTTCGGCCATGGTAATGTTGCTGAGCCATGTGGCAGACATTTGGGCAGCCTGAAGACATCTGCTGTGCAGCCTCAACCCCTTGGAAGTGGTTGGGGAACTTCCTCTTTTCTTGTTCACTTGGCCCCAGGTCGTCTCTTCTACAAACACCATGAAGGTGTTAGTACCACCAGGGTACTAGATTTTATTGCGTCTCTCCCTATGGGCAGAGCCACCTGGGAGGAGGGCAGCACTGCCAGAAGAGGATGTAGTCAATAGATTTTATTTGAAAGCACCAACTCAGACAAGTTAGAGCCATCTGTGTTTTGTACAAAATACTAAACTGTTAGAAGACACTCAATTTCACTCTTAATGTATCTCAATTTCATTTGTAATGTATCTCATTCTAATGGCTCTTTGATAGGCTAGTTGCTAGCAAATTCATAACCAATTTGCCCTAGAAACGTTGTGGTCATAGTGTGAGCCAATCTCCAGAAGCTGCTCAACTCCTGTTGTGCACGAAGGATGGCAATACTATAAGAATACCATGAAACCTCTCAGTCTTCAGCTTTGCACTTGGAATAAAACCACCCAAGCTGCAGGTGAGAATTTCGGAGTGTGGTGGCTCAGGCTCCTCCTCACTCCTTCTAACTGGACCATGGTGATCACCAGGAGACCCAACATAAAGCAGGGAATACCGGAAGATAGCGTAGACTCCAGGAGAGACGGCAAGCGATGGAATGGCAGAAAGCCAGGTGTTCTGTGAACAAGGGAAACAGTGTCAGGTACCTACATAGTACACCGTGCTTCCTGTCCCTGATGGGTGACAATATGGATCAGGAGTGAGTGAGGGGGCAGGAGCAAATAATGATGGTGTCTCCCAAAAATAGTGATGCCGGTGGCAGTTGTGCAAAGCCTCTGACTTGCCACCATACTACCAAACTATAAAAATAAAACAAAATGCTGAAAAGTCTTGAAATCGCAAGTGGGCACAGGGCAGTTGGGGTTCTAACCTTCTTCCAAGATCAGGGCTGTATACTCTCTTGGAAGTGAAATCTTTGTTAATAAATTCTCTCTGCTTCTATTATGGAGTTGAGAAGGAAAGAGACAGAGCAGGGGATGAAGGGACAGAGAGAAAAGAAAGTTAAGGAACGGGAAGGAGTAGGGGGACATGCAGGGAGAGGAGAAGAGAGGAGAGAAAGAGGAAGAGGGGGAAGGAAGGGAGGGAGAGGAGGGGAAGGGGAGGGAGAGGATGGAGAGGGACAAGAGAAGAGAGTTGGTTTTCCATATTATGCTCACAGTGAAACAAAACGACAAAGGAGTATGTTGCCAGCAAATCCTTATGGGATCAGCTTCACCAAACTAAAAGTTATAATGTGTACATTAATCTGAGACCTAAAAGATGGCAACACACCAGACAACCACCTGAGTCTAGTCCCTAACACTCTGCTAACTAGACTCTTTAGCCAGAACACAATCAGCAACTGTTTGTTGAGCTCCTACTTTATGCCATGAATAAACTTAGATATGGAATATCACCCCTGCCTACAGATCACAGGTGGTGCGGTTCCCACATGGTGCCTCTGGGAGCCAGTCTTCCTCTCATCACCTAGCTAGGATGTGCTTCGACCACCCAGTCCTCCAGAGGAACCCCTGGGCACTGATGCTTAGAATCCCACCCCAGAGACCAGGCAGAGATCTCTCACCTGCTCTAGAACAAGGAGGCCGCTGCCAGTCCTAGCCTCAGACTGATAATGGGAGACTTGATGGCCTTCCCTGTCTGTTTCTGGTTTTTGTGAATTCTCTAGAGCAGGTCAGAGACGTTATACATAACAACCCCAGCACACAAGGGAGAGATGCACACTTTAGGAGCTGCGGATACTGAAGACTATACTCTGATTGACATTCCCAGCATAGTCTTGGGGAACAAATCCTTACAGACATTTGTGGAAGGTTCTAGCTTCCTAAGCTTCGTTTACATTTCATAGCTTTGACTGAATTTTCCTCAACTGTGTCTCCAAACATCCTTCTCTGCTCCATAAACTGTCTCAGTGAAAACTTGGATTGCGTCTGATTTGATTCCTGTAACTGTGAGAATCTGAGACAACCATTCATTTTGAAGCAAACCTCTCTATTTGAGAATCTTCCTGTGCCAAGTCCCTGTCAGGGTCCTCAGAGACAGCACCCTCGGTGCCCTCTGATAACCATGGTGGCCTGCATCCTCCAAGAATAGCAGCTACTGGGATCCTCCTTGTGGCTTCTTCATAAACTCTTATTTGTTTATTGAACTATAGACAAGCCAATACGAAGTTCCCACAGCCAAATCTGAGATGAATGCTAGTAACAGTTGAGATTTCCAGTCTTCCCTGACTATTCTTTTTCTTTTTTAATACATTTTATTCATTTGTTAATATTATTTCTATTTGTGAGGATTATAAGTATACCATTTCTACCTTCCCTTTTTTCCTTCCAACCCCTCCCACGTGCCTCCTCCCATTGATCTTTTGAATTCATGGTCTTTTTGTTATATTTGAGTACACACACACATGTCCAGGCTCACAAGCAGTGCATGTGAAGATAAAAGTACAACCTCAAATGTTGGTCCTTGCTTCCGCTGGTCTCTACTTCTATCTTGCCATTGCCAGGATTATATGTGCAGGCTGCTGCATCCAGCCTTTTGTGGGGAGGGAAGGATCCAAATTTAGGTCCTTATGCCTGCAAAGCAACCCACAGCCTTGACTTTTACTTGGTGCTAAGCGGTTGTAAAGTTTCATGAAGGGAGCATCAAGGGTGTGTTTCGGTGTTCTTGTATCATATAGTACTGAGACATCCACATCATATAGTACTGAGACATCCACATCATATAGTACTGAGACATCCACATCATATTGTACTGAGACATCATATAGTACTGAGACATCATATAGTACTGAGACATCACATACTACTGAGACATCATATGGTACTGAGACATCATATAGTACTGAGACATCATATGGTACTGAGACATCATATAGTACTGAGACATCATATGGTACTGAGACATCATATGGTACTGAGACATCCAGAAATGATTGTGAGTCTGGCCACTCAAAATCCACAAGAATCCCTTACTGGCCCACTGCTTCATAGAGTTTCACTTTTGAAATGAGAACGCTGTAACGGTAACTATGAGGCAGCTAGGGCTGGAAGAACACCTAAAACGAGGAGCTTCGCTGGGAGGGAAGGAAATGGCTAGCTCTCATCTCTTTTGAAATGAGGAAACATACAAAGGCTCTGAAAGCCACCTATGGGAAGCAGTCTTTCTCTTGGGCCTTGAGTCAACGCAAAGAACACTCTGTTGAGTGTTACTCAATTGTGAGTTTGGCCAAAGAACGGTTGCGGGCTGGAGGATGTTTTCTGTTTTGTTTGGTTTGTATCTGGGTGGGCACAGGCTCTGGGCAAGGGTCATGACACCAGCAGCCAGTTCACAATCCTGGGTGGTTTCTCTGGGGCAGAAACTCTCCAACCTGTCCTGACAAACTTCCATGAGGGTCTGTTTCACCTCAGACATAAACAATTTGACATTTCTTAGTCAGCATCTGGATTGGTTGAATTGAGAACCATCTCTTCATGAGAAGGTTGTGGCAAGCATATTCATGCACATCTCGTGCCTAACTATAATTGCTGGTGAGCACATTTGTGTGCGATTCTCTGAGATATCACCTCCTGCCCTGGACTCTGGCCTCCTGCTTCTCTTCCGGGAGATAAAATCTTCAAACAGTAACCTTGTTTAACTTAAACAAGGCTTCTGCCCTCCTCAAAGGGAAAAAGTCCAGTAGGAAATCCGCATTTGCTGTTGGTGATGGCAGATAGGCACCATTCATGGCTCTAATTCTCAAAGTTGCTTACAGAGCTAAAGCCAAAGTTTTGTTTTTTGCTTTTGTTTTTTGGGGGTTTTTTGTTTTGTCTTTTGTTTGTCTCCTGGTAAACTCACAGTGGGGAGGGGCGTTTCTAGCAAAACTCATTCACTTGGGTCAGCAACAGTGTTAGTGTTTCATTTCCTGAGATGACTTGGAAAATATGAACAGCTTTTGCTCCTCCCGGACAGACATGGAAAATCTCAAAGTGTTCTTCTGAGATCCCACCATCCACCAGCCTGGACTGGTGAAGACTATCATGATTCAAAACCAAAAACAAAAAACAATTTATGCCATTAAAAACAAGTCATTTTATCATTCTTTCCTAGAATATAAATTTAAGATAACACTTTTCAGGTATTTGACTAACTCACATTAAAAAATAAAAGTGTTCATATATCAAGTAAGAGAAGCATATATAATACAGACTATATAAGTATGATATAGATTACCTAAACACATACAAGTATTACTTAACGTATATTCTATGAATCATAGCACTGTTAGATAGCCCCTCTCTGGGTCCTTTAAGAGCACAGGCATAGATGTCCCCCAGACAGCTGGGACAGGGCAGAAGCCTCTGATCATGTTACCCAGCCACCTCTAAAACACACTCACTGACTCAGCTATAACCCTGAGCACACGCGTGTGCTTGTTGGGTTTTTGTTCTGAAACCCCGTTTGTGTCCTAAATTTTGAAATATCCCTTCTACTTTCCCTCTTCTTGGCCATTTACATTTAAAATGATACTTTAAGAACTCTCATTGTTTTTGCTTGTTTGCTTGCTTGCTTTGACAGCTCACTAGTGTGCTCTCTCTCACTCCCTCTTTCTCATTCTGTCTCTCTCTCTCTGTCTCTGTCTCTGTCTCTGTCTCTCTCTCTCTCTCTCTTTCTCTCTCTCTCTGCGTGTGTGTGTGTGTGTGTGTGTGTGTGTGTGTGTGTGTGTGTGTGTGTGTCCTTGACTAGAGGAGCCTCCTCAGCAGGGTTCCTGTAGAACTTTGACTTTATCTGAAACAGCCAGCCCCTCTCCAGCCAGAAGCAAACATTAGGAGGGGTGAGGCTCAAGCAGGTGAGGACCATAGTCTTACCCTTTACAGACAGTCTGTAATGACAGAGATGAAAACCTTTGAGAGAAAAGAGCCACCCAAAGAGAGACCAGTGAGACTGGAAATAGAGCAGACAAACCCCAGGGCTGGTGTGTCCTTTGTCCCATTTATCGATACACTTCAGTGGCTTCCCTTCCCTTCCTGAGGACTGAGGTCCGGTTGTTCTTGCATTCTGAGAGCCGATAAATTCCCGCTTTGCCTAATCCCAGCTGGGTTCTGTAACTTGCAACAGACTCCTGACGAATACAACCCTTAATTGTTTCTTGCTTGCTGCTGCCATGTTGTTACTAAACCAAATATTCATGACTTGTATGCACATGTTTGTTTGTTTGTTTGTTTGTTTGTTTAACTCAAAGGCAGGCTTTTACACTTAGCTATGGAATAGGTCTTGTTCAACTTGTCTCCTAGTTCCGATGTGTCTGGACACAAATTTGCATACACTGTTCTCAGTTGTGGTGAGAAAACGGCTTTTGTCCATTTTTGAAAACAGCTAGTTTCTCCATAGCAAGGAAAAGAATTGCAATGACAGGATCGCATTCAGAAAAATAAAATAAAATAAAACTTTAAATCATAAAAAATTGACTCGTGTTCTTTAGAATAAATTGTTAGCCAGTTCTCCAGAATATTTACTGGCTAAAAGAGGGGCTGATTGAGACCTCAGAAATAGGACAGGAGGGCTCCAAATCCAAGTGACATTTTCTGATTAGTATTGGCCCATTCTATGGGGTTACATCTCTAAACGTCACCCTTGAATGTAGACACCTCTTCATAGCATGTAGGCTTCACACTGTTATCCACAGCTAGAGCCAGGAACGCAGTCATTTGCCTCAGTCACAAACTCACTACATGCTGTCATGAAACCAAAACAAATACAGGCTTGGTAAATATTCTAAACATCCTTGCAAAAGAAGGAAAGACATATGCCAATGACTAGAGTGCTCACATCAGACTTCCTCCAAAGTTCAAGACTGAAGCCAAGGGTTTTCTTTGGTAGAAAGAAATGAACACGACCTAAGAGATATGTGGATATGTAGAAGTGGGATAGAAAAGTTGGGTGGTAGAACCAGAGCATGCATATCCTGCTACCAGATGGGGGTGAGCTTTTAATGCTGCTTCTAACTTAAAGAGGTCAAGGTTCAGAAACCTAAGGCTAAGAATAATTCTAAGGAAAATATGATTGCCAAGAATCTTGTTCTGATTTATCAGTGAATACACACTGTTGGGCTAATTGTGGCCAAAGAAAAAGGACATTGGAAGGACTTGTCCTGAGTGAACAGACAGCCTCATGACTCTAAGCCGTAAGGGGCAGGGCACTTCTTACCCAAGAATGTCTTTACAACGCATAGGAGGAGCAGACCTCTAAAACAATCTTGTTTTCCAAAACCACAGGGCTTGGGTGAGACTCTCTAAAACTCACTTGTGGCCCCAAGAGCTCTATCCATCTGTCATATGAGAATTACTAGGTCTGGGAATAAGTGAGATCACAAGATGGTAAGAGTGGTATCTTGAATTGGTCTCTTGGTCTGCCTCCCTGTGAGTGTGACAGCACCTTGGAAATTATGTCGGTGCAAGCAATTCTGAGACTCATCCATGAAGTTTGCTAGTTACTACACCCAAGGAAGCAATTCCATCAATCCAAGTGTAACCTATCTGGACGTTTTTGCAGTTCTCAACATTTATTTTGAAGGAGGCCCCTAAGAACTCTATTGTCTGACCCCTGTATCCTACTCTGACTTAAGGGGTAAGCTGCCCTTCCTTGTCCCAGGCTTCTGAGCATCATTACTAAGCTGTCTCTTTCTTATAATTTATATTTAACCTCTGTAATTAAGAATGGTACTGATAAACAGGTATTTATTTATTTAATTTATTAATTAATTTATTTATTTATTCACTTTACAACCCAGTATCAGCATCCCTCCTCAGACAGATCCTCCCCCACCCCCATTCTACCCTCCTCTTCCCCTCACATACTACATCCCTCTTTCCCCTTCATTCCAGCACACCAAGTCACTGTAGCATTGGTTATATCCAATCCCACTGAAGCCAGTTAAGGTGGCCCAGTTAGGGAAATGGGATCCCCATGCAGGCAGGAAACAGTTTCAGGGACAGACTGTGCTCCAGTTGTTGGAGGACCCACATGAAGACCAGGCTGCACATCTGTTCCGTATATGTAGAGGGCCTAGGTCCAGGCTGTGCTCACTCTCTGGTTGGTAATCCATCTCTGTCTCAGTCTCTGGTGGCCCTCAAGGATCCAGGTTATTTGATTCTGTTGGTCTTCCTTCAGAGTCCCTACAAACAAACAGGTATTTATATCATCTCCTCTAAGGCTTGTGGAACACTATGGAAAAGAGAATAGGAAGAATGAAAAACTGGATGACAGGGAGGAGGGTTATAAAACACCATCCTCTGCATGACACAGCCTCCTTTGTTTAGAAACCCAAAGCAGCAATAGTTGCCTACACTAGGCCTGCAGAAGACCTTTCTGTCAATATAATCAGCCATGAATTGAGGAGGGGCTCACGGAGCCTTACCCCTTCCCTAGGGAACTATTGGCCATGGACACATATCTGGGGAAAGAAGATCATCCAGTGGACAGCTCCGTGGTCATATACACTATGCTGGTTAAACTCAACGAAACACACAGAAAGGCATGAACATGAGAAAGATACATGCAGGAAGGAAGAGAGGTTACAAGGGTAGATAAAGGAGTGTATATGTTTTCAGCACTGACCATCTGGTTTTGAATAGCCAATTGGTTGGTTCTTTCCTCGGGAAGACTATTCCTCCATCATTTCTTCTTGCCTGTAATTCTTTGTCTAGAGTTTAATGCATTAGAATCTCTAGTCAGCTATCACATGACTGTCTATGTACAAACGAAGGGGGTGGGGGGTGGGGGGAGCCTCCCAGAAGTAACAGAGTAACATGTAAAAGTAAAGACAAATAAACAAAAAACAAAACAATGAGAGGAACTGGGGGCTGGGGATAAAGCTCCATCAGTGGAGGGATTGTTAAGCATGCAGGAAGCAAGGGTTCCCACCCAAGCACTACATACACCAGGGGCAGCGGCTCATGCCTGCAATCCCAACGACCCTCCTGTGGGCCTGCGCTACTCGCATCTATCATCAGTCATCAATCATCAATCATCATCAATCATCAGTCGTCAGTTGTCAGTCATCAGTCATCAATCATCAATCATCATCAATCATCGTCAATTGTCAGTCGTCAGTCATCAGTCATCAATCATCAATCAAGATGTCCCAGTTTTAGCCACAGACCAATCTGATGGGTCATTTTCTTGGCTGGCAATGAATAAATGAAAATTTAAAAACATTTCATTTATAACAGCAATCAATGCTTAGGTATAAAAGTAATAGAGTTTGTGAAAAACCTTATAATCTGCAGAATTATGAAGATTATTGGGAAAACTTTTTTTTCTTTTTCTTTTTCGTTTCTTCTTTTTCTTTTCTTCTTTTTTTGGGTTGTTTTGTTTTGTTTTGTTTTGTTTTTGTTTTGTTTTGTTTTGTTTTGAGACAGGGTTTCTCTGTGTAGCCCTGGCTGTCCTGGAACTCACTCTGTAGACCAGGCTGGCCTAGAACTCAGAAATCCACCTGCCTCTGCCTCCTGAGTGCTGGGATTAAAGGCGTGTGTGCCACCACTGCTTTTTTTTCCTTTCTTTTCTTAGATATTTTCTTCATTTACATTTCAAATGCTATCCCAAAAGTCTCCTATACCCTACTCCCCCCCCTGCCCTGCTCCCCAACCCACCCACTCCTGCTTCCTGGCCCTGGCATTCCCCTGTACTGGGGCATGTGATCTTAGCAAGACTAAGGGCCTCTCCTCTGCTACATATGCAACTAGAGACACAGCTCTGGGGGTACTGGTTAGTTCATATTGTTGTTCCACCTATAGGGTTACAGACCCCTTTGGCTCCTTGAGTACTTTCTCTAGTTCCTTCATTAGGGGCCCTGTGTTCCATCCAATAGCTGACTGTGAGCATCCACTTCTGTATTTGCCAGGCACTGGCATAGGTCAAAAGAGATAGCAATATCAGGGTCCTGTCAGCAAAATCTTTCTGGCATATGCAATAGTGTCTGGGTTTGGTGGTTGTATATGGGATGGATTCCCAGGTGGGGTAGTCTCTGGATGGTCCTTCCTTCCAACTCATCTCCGAACTTTGTCTCTGTAACTCCTTGCATGGGTATTTTGTTCCCCATTCTAAGAAGAACCAAAGTATCCACACTTTGGTCTTCCTTCTTCTTGAGTTTCATGTGTTTTGCAAATTGTATCTTGGGTAGTCTAAGTTTCTGGGCTACTATCTGCTTATCAGTGAGTGCATATCATGTGTGTTCTTTTGTGATTGGGTTACCTTACTCAGGATGATATCCTCCAGATCCATCCATTTGCCTAAGAATTTAATAAATTCGTTGTTTTTAATTGCTGAGTAGTACTCCATTATGTAAATGCACCACATTTTCTGTATCCATTCCTCTATTAAGGGACATCTGGGTTCTTTCCAGCTTCTGGCTATTATAAATAAGGCTGCTATGAACATAGTGGAGCATGTTTCCTTATTACCAGTTGGAACATATTCTGGGTATATGTCCAGGAGAGGTATTGTTGGATCTTCCGGTAGTACTATGTCCAATTTTCTGAGGAACCGCTAGACTGATTTCCAGAGTGGTTGTACCAGCTTGCAATCCCACTAACAATGGAGGAGTGTTCCTCTTTTTCCACATCCTTTCCAGCATCTACTGTCACCTGAATTTTTGATCTTAGCCATTCTGACTGGAGTGAGGTAGAATCTCAGGGTTGTTTTGATTTGCATTTCCCTGATGATTAAGGATGTTGAACATTTTTTCAGGTGCTTCTCAGCCACTGAGTATTCATCAGTTGAGAATTCTTTGTTTAACTCTGCACCCCATTTTTAATAGGGTTATTTGATTTTCTGGAGTCCATCTTCTTGAGTTCTTTATATATATTGGATATTAGTCCCCTATCTGATTTAGGATTGGTAAAGATCCTTTCCCAATCTGTTGGTGGCCTTTTTGTCTTATTGACAGTGTCTTTTGCCCTACAGAGGCTTTGCAATTTTATGAGGTCCCATTTGTCAATTCTCGATCTTACAGCACAAGCCATTGCTGTTCTGTTCAGGAAATTTTCCCCTGTGCTCATATCTTTGAGGCTTTTCCCCACTTTCTCCTCTAGTTTCAGTGTCTCTGGTTTTATGTGGAGTTCCTTGATCCACTTAGACTTGAGCTTTGTACAAGGAGATAAGAATAGATCAATGTACTTTCTTCTACATGATAACTGCCAGTTGTGCCAGCACCATTTGTTGAAATTGGTGTCTTTTTTCCACTGGATGGTTTTAGCTCCCTTGTCAAAGATCAAGTGACCGTATGTGGGGAATTGCAGGCTGGTCTCCAGTCGAGCTGAAGTCTGAACCCAATGGTCATAATTCACCTACATGACACGGTAGGCATTCCCTCATGCTCCTGGAACTCTGGCCCCTGTCTAAGGTTCCACCTCCCACAGCCCCCACAAGAGTCATGTAGTCATGTAGACAATGGCCCAAGCTTCTGACCTTCAGGCTAAACTCCTCCCCAGTTACCTAGCAACAGTGAAAACTATAAAAAGAGCAGTTCAGCCCGCACCTCGCTCTTACCTCTTCTGCTCTTACTCTTACTCCTCACTCTCACGCTCTCTCCCCTCTCTTTGTCTTCTCTCCTCTCTTCTCTCTCTGTCTTCTGTCTCCTCTCCTCTCCTCTTTTCTCTCTCTCCCTCTTCCTCTCCCCCTCTCTCTCCCTTCTCTCTTTCCCCCTGCATTTCTATAATAAAGCTCTTAAACCATAGAGAGTATCTGCTCCATCATGATCTGCTGTGCTACTCTCGCTGATGTTGGGAACCTCTTCCCTCATCCCTCTCTCCTATAACCCAGGGCGACAAGGTGTCACCTCGGGGTCCCCGGTCTGGGGCTGCCCCTTCTCCATCCCCCATCGTGTGGGTCAGAGGCTTGCATGCCCACCCAGGGCCAAGTGGAAAGTGTCCAGCAGCTCTGCCTGCGTCTGCCTGCCCAGAACACAGGAACTCTGGCCAGAAGTTGGGCCCCTTTTCCCTTCCCCACTTTTCCCCAGGGCTCCCCACCTCACCCCCCTTTTTTTGTTCCCAACAACCATAGGTCTGTGGGTTCTTTTCTGGGTCTTCAATTCTATTCCATTGATCTACCTGCCTGTCACTGTACCAGTACCATGCAGTTTTTATCACAATTGCTCTGTAGTACAGCTTGAGGTCAGGCATGGTGATTCCCCCAGAGGTTCTTTTATCATTGAGAAGAGTTTTTGCTATCCTAGGTTTTTTTATTATTCCAGATGAATTTGCAAATTGCCCTTTCTAACTAGGTGAAGAATTGAGTTGGAATTTTGATGGGGATTGCATTGAATCTGTAGATTGCTTTCGGCAAGATAGCCATTTTTATTATATTAATCCTGCCAATTCATGAGCATGACAGATCTTTCCATCTTCTGAGATCTTCGATTTCTTTCTTCAGGGACTTGAAGTTCTTATCATACAGATCTTTCACTTCCTTAGTTAGAGTCACATCAAGGTATTTTATATTATTTTTGACTATTGTAAAGGGTGTTGTTTCCCTAATTTCTTTCCCAGCCTGTTTATCCTTTGTGTAGAGAAAGGCCACTGATTTGTTTGAATTAATTTTATATCCAGCTACTGCACTGAAGCTGTTTATCAGGTTTAGGAGTTCTCTGGTGGAATTTTTAGAGTCACTTATGTATACTATCATACCATCTGCAAATAGTAATATTTGATTTCTTCCTTTCCAATTTGTATCCCCTTTATCTCCTTTTGTTGTCTAATTGCTCTGGCTAGGACTTCGAGTACTCTATTGAATAGGTAGGGAGAAAGTGGGCAACCTTGTCTAGTCCCTGATTTTAGTGGACTTTAAAGCCTTTAAATAAATGCAAAAATATTTGCATTCATTAATGGAATACTTAATGATCTTTCCTACATTGATCTATAAAATCTTTCTCTTGACCTTCACCTGCCTCCCTTCTTGAGTCCGAGCTGACTTTGAACCGAGGACTTGCTATCTCTCTGGATTCACCTAACTCAACGTCTTCATGATTTACTCCCATGTTTACTCAGAAGAGGCAACACTGTCCACACTTAGGTCTATTATCCCTTTACAGAGAATTTTCTGTACATCAGTTAGCAGGGCCACAAACAGTGAGTGAAGATTGGGAAACCTTTCTGTAGTTACTTATGTTGGAGAAGTGGGCATGTTATGGAAAGCAGACGGCAAGGCTAAGAAGGTGAGCTCCAGTCAACCGCCAGAAAGAAACTGAGGGCACTCAGCTTTACAGCCACAGGGAAACACACTCAGCCAACAGCATAAGGGAGCCTGGAAGAGAATCCTCTTCCATCAAGCCACAGAAAAAAAATATAACCCAGCTACTACTTTGATTGTTGCATCCTGAATCCAGAGTCTCTAGACAGGTTTTGGTCAGACTTTTAATCCTCAGAAATCATTAGATGCAAACATATGTTGTTTTAAGATACAGTGCTTATGACAGTTTTTGGCATAGCAATGAATGCAAACTCGGGGGCATAAAAGAACAAACTGTCCAGACATGTGTGTTCATTCTGACCCCTGTGAAATATTCTATTGGCTCACGTCTCAGCTGAGTCAGATCCCAGCAGAGTGAGATGCAGGCAAATCCCAGAGAGCAATTTGATGTCCAGTGATGCCCTTCCCTTCTCTGCACCAAAGTTCCCTCACCTGCAAAATGAGAGTTGTATAATTGGGAAACAACAATGAACTTGTCAGGTCAAGAAGCCTTCCATTCTCATTTCAAAAAGAAAGCAATGCCCTTCAAGTCCTATTTGATCCAAGAATTAGCATGTAAAGGACGGAAGAGAAATAAGCAGGTGTTGGCAACTCATACAAATTTCTGATCTGAGGAGACATTCAGAGGACCCATTCAGTGACAGCCCCTTAGAAATCAGTGAAATGTCTTGACCCAGACCAACCATAGACCAGGCATTTGTTAAGGAAGCTATCTTAGACAGGGTTTGTATTCCTGCACAAAACATCATGACCAAAAAGCAAGTTGGGAAGGAAAGGGTTTATTCAGCTTACACTTCCACATTGCTGTTGATCACCAAATGACGTCAGGACAGGGCAGGAACTGGGAGGCAGGAGCTAATGCAGAGGCCATGGAGAGGTGCTGCTTACTGGATTGCTTCATCTGGCTTGCTCAGCCTGCTTTCTTATAGAATCCAGGAATACGAGCCCAGGGATGGCACCATCCACAATGGTCTGGGCCCTCCCCCCTGGATCACTAATTGAGAAAATGCCTTATAGCTGGAGCTCCTAGAGGCATTTCCTCAAGGGGGGCTTCTCTATGATAACTCCAGGTGTGTCAAGTTGACACACAAGACCAACTAGTACATGGGCAAATGGACTACTAGTACTTCCAAGCTTCTTTTATGGATAATATTCTAAAAAAAACTTTTTGTTGGAGCAGCAATTAAAACTCAAGTTTTGGATTTTGTTTTGTTTTGTTTTCCTAATGAAATTAAGAAAAAATACACCGTCAGCCCAATTCTGAGAAAATGAGCAGGGAATGCCACTTCACATGCACACCCCTTCCCTAATAGCAGACATGGCTTCATTATGAGACCACTGTCTTGACTGTTGGTTAGATGGAAGAGCAGAGCCAATGTTCTTAGAAGTAAGCCAGAGCAGCACACTCATGTGAAATAGTTTTGTGGGTCTCCTTTTTCTGATGCTACATAAAGAACGGCTTTCAATGGATCCATGGTAAGTAGCTTTTAAGATTTCAAAGTCAATG
Organism: Mus musculus; assembly: GCF_000001635.26. Classification (NCBI taxonomy): domain Eukaryota; kingdom Metazoa; phylum Chordata; class Mammalia; order Rodentia; family Muridae; genus Mus; species Mus musculus. The sequence continues at coordinate 11,825,885 of NC_000081.6, forward strand.
GGGGATATAACTGAAAGCATAAATTCAAAAACCATCGTGTGCTGAATGTTGAAAATAGAGAAGTGTTCTTTACAGTGTGAAAAAAAATAAACCCTGCTCATTAGGGCCTTAGAATGAATCCACTCTTATAAGCCTAATCCATGAATAAACTAAGAAATAGAACTTTGCTAAAAAATTCCTCATGGATTTACAAGTTGCTATAAGTCCCTGAGGAGCAGGGCTTGACCTATAAAGCTGCCCAGGGTACACAGGTCTGTACAGTGCGGAGAGAATTTGGGAACTGACATCTCTCCACAACAAAGACACTACTGATACTAAAAACCCAGACCTATCTGGCTCTCTGTCCCCCGTGTTAAATAGCACTTAGTGTGGGTTTAAGAGTGACTTGATGGCTGCTGGCTTAAGAAAAGGGAATTTTGAGAGACTGTTGGAAATGCAAAAACAGAAAAGCCAATCTTGAGTTTGTAAAAGCCTACAACTTAAAAATCACTGCATTGAATTTCTCTTAATCTTAAATTTATAACTATTTTGATAAAATTCAAATTTTTAATTACTTAGAAATATAAATATGAAACAAAATATATGTGCATATGTCTTTTTTCCTCCTGTCAAATGAAAGAATGATGTCAAAGAGCCCAGTCAAGAGAAGGCCTCAATAGATGTAAATTAAATTTCATTTCCCATTCTCTTCTTTAGTCAAGTCATAAGGAGGGCAGAGAGGTCCCGGATAATCTACTGGGGTTATCTTACTTAGGGGGTTAAAAACAACATGTAAATTCTCATCAGATCAGCCATAAAATCCCTAGTGTCTCCGGTCAGAAGTTGTCTGTGAGGGTAAACATGTAGTTAGATATACCAACTTTGTTCTTCCAAGTTAATTTGTGTGTTACAGGACCAAAATTATCACCACAGCTACCATTTTTTAGGCAAGTTGGCCATCCTTTGATTACCAACTGTGTTTTTTTGCTTAAATACCTTATGGGATCTTGGACAGCATTTGAGTTAGCATTTCCAATCAATTCAAAACACAGGAGCCATGACGAAGGTTATCTAAAGCTAATTATTTCTCTAATTGTAACTGTCATGAGCTGTGTATGTGTGTTTAGTGGATAAGAACATAAATATGTAATTGATGGGTTTTATAATCCACTGTGAAACTCCAGGGCTTCAGAATGGCTATTCTCCACTGTGAAAATATTCATTGAACTGCAGGCTTCAGGTCTGGGCAGGTACTTGCTTGAATGTCTGTGTTAATTTGACTGCATGCTGTTTTTAATTTGCAAGTTTTATTTAAATAAAGTGATTTTATTATAAAATGAAAACAAAAGACAAAAAAATGAAAATAAACATACTGACTGTCAGTTTAATTGTTGAGGTCGTGTGTATGTGTGTGTGTGTGTGTGTGTGTGTGTGTGTGTGTGTGTGTGTGTGTGATAAACAATTTTTCTTCACTGTAAAATCTGAGAGAACAACTTAAAAGGAAGATACTTTTTTGAGATAATCTCATGTATTCCAGGCTGACCTCAAACTACATAGGCAAAGGTAACCTTGAACTCTGAATTCTCCTGCCTGTCTACTGCTTGTGTGCCAAGATTTACAAGTATGTGCTACCATGCTTGGTTTATGCAGTGGAACCAACCCCAGGGCCTTAGGCATACCAGAGCATTTTGGTGCATGTTTTTGGAAGTTATGTTCCATAGTCATCTGGTTCTATTATTTCTGTGCAGGGTGAGGTAAGGCATAGGAGAAGTGTGTAGTGGTCAGGGAATAAAGAAATATGATGTGATGTGAGACAGCTTTTTACTTCCCCCTTTTGTTACTCCAATATTCCCATCTCTGGTGGCTCCACCCAGCCAGGAGCTTCCCCTTTAGCATAACCTCTGGAAATGTTTTCCCGAGACATAACCAGAGGAGTGCTTTCTAAACTCTAGGTACTTCTGAGTCCAAGAAGTTGACATTCAAGATTGAATTTCACATTGACAACAGGTAGCAGAGGGTTAATAACACATACTGTTGTCTTTCCAACCTAATCCTCATTGTGACTCCAGACCCAGGTACTTCACTGCCAGTTTGGCATCTTCACTAGAAAATCAGAAAGCTCTTACAACAAACATGTCTTAGATGTGCCTTATAATGTCTCCCATCGAACTTACTCCACTTGCAGTCTTCCTCCTGAATCCATCCTTAAACTTGGATGATCCTTTCTTCCCACACTTAACCATTTTTAAATCCACATCTTTCCAGGTCTCATTTTTTACTAAAATCCCTTGGCAACTCCCCATTGTTCATTAGTAAAAGTCTAAGTCCTACATGTGACTACACAGTTATAGATGCTTTGGGCTGAAAGCAGCAGAATGCCCATAACCTTCAATTAGGTTCAATAATAATGATACCACTTAACAAGAAATGCTTGGAAAAGGTGGATCAAGTAGATCAGCAACAATCAAGGATCCAGTTTCCTTCCACCTTTCTTCTCTATAGTTATCTGTGAAGAAATCTGGATTAGGTGCACTGTTGTTTTGGTCATAATGAAAAATATTTTTCATATCAATACTTCACTGAACTATTATTTTTGCAAGGAATTCTCAAATGTGAATATATCATGGTCATGGGTTCAACTTCTTCAGTAGGGTACACAATTTTGAAACTGATTCCCCTCTTCACATGACCAAAATGTATCACAGCCCCATTCTAATTTGTTTTCAGAAGAGAACAAGCTTCAAGATCAGAATCTTGTTTGACTGAAATATCTCCTTGTTTTAGTCAAGCATGCATGGCACATTGTGATGCCTTTGAGCTATCTCCAAATAAAGTAAAATATGCACCAACCTTGAGACGTGTTCTGCACTCACCCTGTATGTTCTGTGTTGATCAGCAGTTAATGGGGAAAGAAAGGGGAATATTAAACATCCAATTTTCTTCTTCTAGAGCTGCACAGAGAAGGGGCACACTGAGCTGAATGGAAATATAAAACAACCAAAGGTATGTCCCTCTCTCCTTCCTGAGGAATTTCATGATGCTGACAGGAACATAAAGTTGCCAAACTAAACATACCACATTCTGATTTGATGCCAACTGAAAATAAAATCAGATAAATATGAAAATTATTAGAGATGAAAATGTCTGTGGTCATTTCTTAAAGATGCTCAAAATGGCTTTTGTGAGCTCCAGATGAAGCTAGACACTTCATCTTGGGAAGAGATGAAGATTTAAGATTAGGAAGGAGGAGATGGCTGTAGTTCTAGTCTAGCCTAAGGAGATAAAAAAAAAGTGACATAAGACTCTACAATGGACTTGAAGATGAAGTGGACCTCTTATTACTGGGGACACTAAAAGGCATGTAAGGACAGCTCAACAGTTTATGTAATGAAACCAGGTGGAATTTGGTGATGAATGTTAGCTGAGTGACAATTTTGGAAGGAAACCAAGTGTGAATATTTTGCATGCTTTCTGCTCTTGATCAGAAATTTCTTAATTTGTCAAAATGCCTTTGCAACCTGAGTATGATTTGAACCTCCTACTGCCTTTGAAAGTAGAACAGAGCTGCCCATGGGTGACTAATTGGATTACCTGTGCACAACCTTAATTCCAGGGATTAGATGAAAACATATAAGAAAGATATTACTAACTCAGGCTTATTAAGATGCCCACATTTGAAGCAATAATGGTAAGAACCACTGGTAGTAAGAACATGGAGAAACTAGAGCCCTTGTGTGTTGTTTGAGAGCCTGGGGAAGGTTCAACCTTGGTAGAACAGAGTGCTTTCCTAAAAATGTCTAAAAGAGAACTATCACATGACCCAACAACCTTTTTTTTTTTTGAAAATATATTCTGAAAGCTTGAAGTGATAGAGTGTGAGACCTGTAAACATATCCTTGTTCACATCATTAATATCCACAACAATCAGAGATGGAACAACTCAAATACAACAGATAATGAATAAACAGAATTTGACATGTATATGTATGTGTGGATTGATGGATGGATGGATGGATGGATGGATATTAATCAGCTTTGAAAAGAAGACAGTTTCTTAATTACTGTAACATGGATAAATTTTGAGGACAGCAATTTAAGTCATTCATTAATGAACAATGCTATGCATTTCCACTTACAGAGCTATCTGAAATGGAAAAAGTAGACCAGGATGAGGGATCTCTTATGGGCAGCCCAAAGTGACACCTTGCTTCCTGGTAGGAACTAGCTACAGATCTATTGTTAGGTTCTTCCAATGTTAGGTTTTAATGAAAATACCATGGAATGACCTTGATGTTTCTCCTAGTTACACTTTTCTCTTTGGGAAAACATGGGTCATTTAAGTGGCAGTGACACATACTAGAGAACATTGGTTCCCTTTAGCCTTGGCAGTCTCTGGTGGCGTAAGAAGTCTCAGATTTCCTCTACTGATCCAGACTCACAAAATTTAAGAGTGCATCTTCTGCTCTCCTTGCTTGCTCCAAATGATTTTATATTCTAGAAGCAGTAACCTAGAATCTACTTTGCAATAAAAGAAACTTCCTATCAAACCTTAGCTGTTCCTTCTGAAATATCATTCACTTCTTCTTTTTAGAAGGAAGAAGTTGATCTTCTGTTGACATAAAATGTGACATTTTTCCTTCAAGAAAATCTCAATAGTGGTAGTTTGGGTCATGCTTATGTCAAGCCTGGGTCCTATAAACTGGAAGAATTGGAAGTCTCAGAAAATGATACTAAACCCTTAAGACAAGGAATTACTACACATGTGCAGGGAGAAAGAGCCCATGCTAAAGTACAAGAACAGAGTTCCTTATTGGTGCCATTCATTCTCTTCAAACAAGGAATTCCATGTTTCCCTGAGAGGGTAAATCTGAGAAGGTCAATTAGCTCAAGATGACTCACCAGAATGTACCCAGAGTAGCTGTATGCTCACCGGGAGACCCCCATTGGCATTAGTGGCTGTAAATTATGGTCATTCCTAAGAGGTAACAAGAGAGGTTCTGTCAGCTGTGCAATTACTTTGTTTTGGCAGGACACTTTGGAGTCAAGAAAACATTGGCTGGAGTTCAAGGCCAAGATTTTGGATCAGCTGCCACCATAATTTTTCAGAAATATGATGACCATTCCTCAAGAAATAGTTTCCAAAGTAGGTTGCAGGAATGCCCCCTGTACATGCTCGCAAGGGATTTAAAGAATGAAGCCCTTAGGGACCTCCACACAGAAGGTGAGAGGGGTCAGGTCATACAAGGGATCCTTCTCATCAAATATAGTGATGATTTAGAGGGCAATTTCAGTGAGACAGGATGGGCATGTGTTCTTTGTCTTCTAAATGACAAAGGATATAGCAGTATAAAAACCTACCTCAGTTATCTGTAGAGGTCTTCTCTTAAATGTACGTTCTGTGCTAACTGTAACAGGGGAAGCTTCCTATACTGCCCAGTATAGGTTTGTGTATGAGGCTAGGAGAATTGTGGCAACATGTGAAAGACATGCCAGTGTTCCTGGTGGCCAGTGAGATCTGGGGTGGGTTCTTCTCACTTTCTTTTTATTCCTGGACTTACTATGCATATACAACAGAACATTTTTCATACTTTACAATTTGTGGGAATCATTGAAATTTGAATGCGCAAGTCTATGGATTGTCATAAAGAACATTCTCAGTCTGTTTTGTTTTGTTTTGTTTTGTTTTGTTTTGTTTTGTTTTGTTTTGTTTTAATTGAGGGTAGCATGGCATCTACATGAACACCCAAGCCATATTAGGGTTGTTGAAAGGAGATTTACAATGTGCCCAAGTTCCTTAAGCAGAGAAGATAGTGTTTGAGTGATAAGAAGTTGGGTTTTAAATATGGTGTCCTGAGTCAGAAAAAAACTGCTATGGAAATGTATATGATACCTATGGAGAAAGTGTGTGTGACTAATGAGGTGGTGGTAACAATCAATTAGAGAAGGTAATGGGGAAATTATACGTTAAATACAATACTACACATGTTTGAGAGTGTCATGACAGTACTATTTTGTTCACTGAAAATATATGGAAGGACCATGAGCCTACATCTCTGTAGCAAAACTAACAAAAGCACCAATGTTTTAAAGGCAGTAGCTAGACTATGAAATAGCATCTGAAAATACAAGGTAAATCATTAATTTGTTATCAGGCTTATTCACTTTTATTGATATTATAGAAATAGAAGTAAGCATATTAAAAACTTTCTGCCTTTTAAGAAATGCTGATAGTGGCCAGTTAATACAGTTAAGTTCCCAAAATAGAGGCTAAGGCTAAAGTGTTTTGTTGTTTAAAGGAAATCATCACCCTAATCTCAGGGAAATCTATAAAAGAAATGTGTTCAACAATGAGCTTATATCAGTCATATGTTATAAACACTATATTTAATATATCCAACAGCAACGTCCAGGTTGTATGGACTGAGGCTTTACTTGGAAAGTCTACTTGTCGCACTCATTTTGAAATTTTATTTTCTATATTTTTATCACATTTACAACCATACTATATATAGATGGGGCATTGGCCATGGAAATCATTGGATTTAGGAAGAGGTAGGAGACCTGAAAGATTGAACACTAAAGCTCCACTTGTCATATTCTGGGTACGTTTGGTCCTTTTGTGTTACCCTTCTCCTTCCCAACCCCCCAGGGCTTCTGCGAAGACAAAAGTTTGGCATGCTTAACTGAAGCCACAAAAGCGTTTTGATGTTTAAGGATGTCTGTTCAGATATAGTAGTTGATGTCTGGGCAAACCTCTACAACAGGACTTTCTTTAAGCATGTTGTAGAAATGAGACATTCTTTCCAGCTCTCTTCTAAGTAGGGAGAATCTCCCAGTCCCCAGCTCAGTGTGCATTAGGCAGGCTTTGGAGCTCTGGGCAATGAAAGCTTATGAATAGATCGATCGACATCAAAGAAGGAAGGTTTCCTCTTCTGTAAAAGAATGGTGTCACTGGCAGATGGGTCATCCAGTAAGAAGAGGAGGATGGATGGCAGCTATGCTAGTCACCCCACAATGACCAGGTATGAGGGGAAGTGCCATGATCTTCAGTGTGGATTCCGTAGTGTAAATACTGATATCATGTCCACCTTAAAGATAATACAATGCTATTGCTGGCATGGAGTCCCTGGGAAATCACTTGGTATGCATACCACAGTTATGGGTGATAGGAATCATTCTAACAATGAATGCAGTAGAAAACTAGATAATTAGCAAGCAATGTGCTGGGAGGTTTTTATTACTTTTGATTTCTATAAAACACATTTAATTATAATTTTGATTTTAAAGAATGCTGGCTTACCAAGCAGTTCACAAAATTCCTAAAATTCTAATCATTTGTACTCATAAGGTAGTACGGTCCAAACCAACTAATTCTCAAATAAACTCTGGAAGTGGCTTGAAATCACAGCTTCCTTGGATCTGATGATATTGGAGGTTAAATGGGTAGAAATGAGGGAAAAAATGCAAAAAACATCCACTCTGATACACAAGGAATTGGAATCAGGGACTTTTCTTTTTGGCTCTTAAGCCAAAGGAGCCAAGTTTATAGCCATGTCCATCTATGTCGTGGTTTGGAACGTCTAAGGAGAGATCCGTCTTGACGCTATCATTCAAATAATCTCTGTAGTGATCTATTGTTATGGAATCTGCTTGAAAGCTGTAATTAGAAGGTCAATGTTTGGGTCTGGTGATATGATTCAGTTAATAAAGAACTTGCTTTGAAGGCATGGGGACCTTAGATCAGATCCCTAGGACTCCCACCAAAAGCTGAGCACAGTGGCACAGACCTGTAGTCCTAGCCCAGTGAATACAGAGACAGGAGTATTCCCTGGGGCTCACTGACCAACTACTATTGCCAAACTGGTGAGCTCTGGGTTCAGTAAGAGAATCTGCCTCAAAAAAACAAGCCGAAGACTCCTGCTGCCAAGCCTGGCAACTTACGTTCAATACCCAGGCCCCAGATGATGAAAGCAGAGAGCAGATTTCTTCAAGTTGTCCTCTACCCTTCACACATGTGCCATGGCACATCAAAATAAATCAATATTTTTAATAGGTGGAAAGAAGCTGAGGAAGACACATCACATTGATCTCTGGCCTCCACATTAGGTAACACACATGCATGGACACCTCTGTAAGTGTGCACATGAACAAACACACCACATGCACAAACACAGAAGTTCAATGATTTGAAAACCAAGAAACTTTCCATGAAAGAGACAGTTGTCTGAGATAGTTTTATCTCTCCATAGTTTGGGTCTAAGGGTGACTCGCTGATCACTTAGCTATAGTCAGAGTATGAGAGAATTCTCAAGAAGAAAAAGACATTAAGAAAGATAAAACATAAATTTTGTATGACCCTTGAAAGAGCCAGCTCTGAGAGACATGCATGTAAGCTCCAACACACATGCTTCTCTGGCATGTCTGGCTCTCAGTTCCCAGTTGCATGACCCAGGTAAGTTGCTGTGTCACTCTGTGTCACAGAGGTAACCAGAGTTCCTCTTTAAGACAGACATGAGGACTGTGTGGTGTGCAGAGAGCACATGGTAGAAAAGTTGAACCCAATCTGTGCCTAGTGTTCCCAGCTGAAGAACAAAGCTACACACTGCAAAGGAGACCTCCCGCTCTAAGGCTGTACACCAACAAGACTCCTGTTTCCTATCTATGAGCTACTCTTGACCCTGGGAGCCTAAGAACGTGAGGAACAGTTGGTAACATTTACCTCATGAAGATATGAGCTTTGAGCACAGTGCTTCTAAACCTTACAATGTCTTCGTTGCTTTCTTGTTTGTACAAAAAGGGAAACTGAGGCTCTGAAAGATGCTATGGTTTAGGGGAGCACAATCTATCAAACAGAAGCACGAGAGTTAGAACTTTGAAGACCTTCTTGAGGGACTAGCTTTAGAAATGAGGAATATTACTGGGTAAGTGTGTGTGTGTGTGTGTGTGTGTGTGTGTGTGTGTGTGTGTGTGTGTGTGTTGCATGCATGTGTGTATGCATGTGTGTGCTAGCACCCATGTACACAGAAGTAAAAACCAGAGAAAGACTATAGAATGTCTTGGTTTTGTATCATTTTCTATCCTGGTGTCACGGTTCTCTCAGTGAACTAGAAGCTAAGCCGGCTTTCTAGAGAGTTCCGAGGAGTGACCGGTCTCTGTGCCCCAGTGTTACAGGTAAAGGCATCACATCATGCCTGTTTTTCTGTTTGTTTGGTTTTACAAAAGTGCTAGGGATTCCAATTCACTTCCGCCCTCATGCTTGAATCGGAAGCACTATTACCCCCTGAGCCGTCCTCCCAGCTCCGCGGGGTGAATATTAGCATTACAGAAACCATATTGGACTTTCTTTAAGTCATAATTCCCCAGACGTAAGAAATGTTTTGTTTTGAAACCTGTGCTCGACAGAGACGCTTGAGGAAAAGAAGTGGCATCAGAAAATTCTCTAACAACCAGAAGCTTGGACGCATGCACGGCGCTGAGAGGGAATTGAGACGGGAGAGGAGCCACACAGCCTGCATACTTGCCTAATTATCTGTGTACTCAGAGTTTGCAAGGCCTAAAGCCCTAATACAAATAAGTGAGGAAAAGTATCAGAACACTAGTGGTGCAGGGGGGTCAGCAAATTGGAGAACTGGCTCCACCCATAGACATCCTTTCTTTTCTAAGCAAACAAACAAATCAAAACAAATCCACGGACCACTGATTCATAGCCCCTCACTAGAGATTATGGTGGACAAGAAAGCTTACAGAAGAAACTGGATTTGGACTTCAGATAAAGGTTTGACTAGTATGAAGTAAAGAGTCACTGGGCAGGAAGATCAGTGGGAAATAAAATCTAAATAAGCAGTCAGGCTTGGTGGTCCGGGCCTGGGTAGCAGTATTGGGGAGGGGAGGGGAGGGGAGGGGAGGGGAGGGGAGGGGAGGGGAGGGGAGGGGAGAGGATAAGGAGTCTGGAGTTCAAGGTCATCCTTGGCTCTGTAGCAAGTGTAGGGCTAGCCAAACTGCATAAGACCATTTCAAAAAAAAAAAAAAAAAAAAGTCTGACAAGAAAGAGATGATTTCTGGGCAAGAAAGGAATCAGTTGATGTCATCAAGTTCAGCACAATTTTCCTGAACCAGACAAATAGTGACTAAGCCAGTGCCACAAGCCTCAAAGAATCAGAGTGACAGATTGTGGAATCTGACCTGTGGAGAGTGAGAGTCAAGAGGCTCAGGGTATCAAATGCACCAAGTATTTCAGGAATGCAGGATGCAGCATTTGTGTGAGGAAGGAGAGGGGGAAAAGAATGCTCAGAGACAGAGTGAAGAAATAGTCTCTTCCCTGCTTCCTTGGGATCAGGAGATCAGGTCTCATGTAGTGATGGTGAAATGAAGAGCTGGGATCTGACTGGACATGGATGGTAACAGAAAGAGAAGTCACTCACAGAGAGCAGAAAATGACGGTGGCTTATTACTAAATGGATGGGTGACGCCACCACCGAGAGCCGGGTGCCTGACTTGAGACTGTAGCTCTGGCCTCTTGATCACTTTGAAACCCAAAGCAGGTTACTTCAACGCCTCAGTTTATGTATCTCTGAGGCGAGGAGGAAAACCAACCTTGTCACAGAGCTGAAGAAATTGAAGGAGGGAACACAGATGCTGAGCCCAACCCTGGGCTGCGGGTGGCCCTCAATAGACACTTAGCATCCTCCAACAGAGAAGGCATGCACTCCAAATGCTTTGCACTTCCCTTCTGAGTGAAATGCGGAGGATAGTCTAAGGTGTGCACACTTAAGACATGAGGCGGCAAGCTTTGCTTCAATATGCTCTCTCTTGCTCGACGTTTGCCTGAAGCATGAAATACCTTTAAGACCACCCAGGATATTTCTGCTTTGAGGGATGTCTTTCCTGAACAACTGCTATTTCTCAAGCCTTCCCCAGGCTAACCTCTGCCCCACCAGAGAATGCCTGGCTCTGACCACTCTGCTTCATGGCAGAAGAGTTGCACAGCCTGGAAGGCAGCCCTGTTCTGGGTCTCTTCTGGAAGAATGGTTATCACTACCCTGGCCTTGAGGCTGCTGGATCTGGAAAGAGGAAGGCTCTCTGGAGACCTGGAATCCCACAACCTCCCCTGTAGTGTGCTCTCTCTCAGCCTGCATGCTGATTCATGCCTCTCTGTCCCTTTGAATGTAATATGTGGGGGGGGGGGGGGAAGGAAACTCTTTGGTCTATACCGACAAACCTACCACTTGGTAACACTGTCCTTTTTTCTTCATTAAATTTTTTAATGTTTTAATTGAAATAGAATTACATCATTCCCCCTCCCTTTCCCCCCTCTCAGAAACTCATCAAACCCCTTCCATGCTCCCCAATTCAAGCTGATAACTTAACTTCATTTGATTATTATTGTCACATGTATATATGTATATAGGTATATTATATATGTGTGTATGTGTATGTATGTATGTATGTATGTATGTATACATATAGACTGTTGGGTCCACTTTCACAGGATGTGTGCATGTAGTTTCCAGGCTGACCACTCTGCATAGGACAGCTACTTAGTGGTCTCATCCTCTTAGTGAGGCATGGTGGGAGAACTCGATAGCATTCCTGTTGTTATTACCTAAATGTGAAGTGTCACCAACAGGATCAGGCTTGGGAGTTTGATTGTCAGATGGTGGGCTTTTGGAGATAGAATGGTCCCTTGGTGAAATCCGGATCTGGTGATGCTACTGGGAGTTGGTTAAATGTAGATGGGGTCTAAGCAGATAAAGTAAATGACTGGGTGTATGTTTGGGGGACTACGGCTCATTCTGGTCCCCTCCTGAATCCCTTTCCTCTGGTTCCTGTGAATAGCCTATCTATTCCTCTACATGTGCCCTCTGACATGATGTTCTGTCTCACACAAACCCAGAAACATGGGTCTAAACAACCATGAGCCAAGCCCTCTGACTCCAAGAGCCAAAATAAATCTTTCTTTCTCCTGTTTCTGTTAGATAATTTGGTCACAACTTCACGAAAGCATTATATCCATCGTATTCCTGGTCCTGAGGGCAGCTAATAGTAGGAAAGCTATTCCTTATGACAGCTGAGAGACAAAGGTCTTCTTTCGGGCAAACCACAGCTTCACAGGAGGGAATTCTGAGGAGAATCCAAAGGACTGCGTCAGCAATAGAGGAGGCAGAAGGCAGGCATGACATGGCCACAGGTTCAACATTAGCCCCTCCACTCTGGTGAGAGAACGCGTTTTTGGATGTACGTGTTCAGCACTCTGAAATCATCCAGCTATCACAGTCTCCCTTTGGTCCTTGTCTATGCCTTCTTCAGAGTTTCACTTCATTATCAAGAGGCAGAGGCCACTTGCCACCCAATCAGACTGAGAAGAAAGGAAACTGACTGGGACTTTTACCAGGACTCTCCTGGCCTTGAAAGCCCTCCAAAGTATTGTGCATTTGTCTTATTTTGCAGAAGCCAACAAGTATGACAAATCTGTTGAATGTTTTATGATATGCCATGGAGGAGTCGAAGTCTGAAGTCATGGCAATCCGGTGAGGTTGTAACTGATATTGCTTTCGTTTTTCACACAAGATCACATAGCTCAAGGGTCAGAACCAAGCTATGAAACAGAAGGGACCCAAGTGACCCAGAAGCAAACAGCGTATCTACTCCCACAAATATGTAGTCCACAGGTCTTTGCTCACAGCCACCTCTGGCCTTCCTCCTTTCTGCTCTTGGGAACTTCTGCCGCTGGTGATTGGGAGGGTTACACTAAGCCTGTGAAAGGAACCCTTTTTCCTTGGCTCCATTTTGGTGCTAGCAGATGGCCTGGGAAGAAGCTCCTTTTTAAAGGTGTGAAGCCATTGGTACCTTTGACGTTAATAGTTGCTACTTAAGGCAACTCTAGATGTTCATGGTTTGGGGTTGGGTCACATCCCTAAATCGGTGTTATCTGGGTCTCCTCGGGGATCCTTGATAAGACATAGACCCATTATCCCAGTAAGGCATCCTTGGCCTGTCAAAAGTTGCTGGCTGAATATCGTGTTTTGAGGGGACTGAGCTAAAGGGAGAGAGGGAAAGAATCAAGGAATCCATGGCCCTAGAGATGGATGGGAAAGTAGCAAGAATGAATACCTTTTCCTAGAGGTCATCTCCAGGTTTGCCCCTCATCCCTACCACGCCTTCCCATGATGCCTCACTCCAATCAACATCCTGCTCCAGCATCACTTCAAACATGTTCCCAGTGCATGTAGCACCTGTGGCCTCACTCAGGGACCTCCATGACTATGGCATCAGGACCAAGGGGACACTGCTTCAGCCATGCCAATCACTATGTGTTTCTCAGGCATAAGAATATGTGACTTTCCAGAGATTGAGATGGCCTCTTGCAGCCCAGATGAAGCTAGAAATGCTGGAAGTTGGTCAATCTCCCTAGGACACAGAAGCCTGAGAGCTCTTTGCAAATTAGGACTGAATTTCTCTGTACTGTGGGTGATGAACACAATAACATGAATCAATGACATCAGCTGGAGCATGTAATATCTCAAGATGCCCAGGTTCATTCCCCTAACTAGGCTGCCTTGTCTGGCTCCAGTGGAAGAGGATGTGCCTAGCCCTGCAGGGACTTGATATGTCAAGTGGTGGTATACCCAGGGGGTGCTCTACCCTCTCAGAGGAGAAGGGGAAGGTGGAATCATGGGAGGGACTGTGTGATGGGGAGACAGGTGGGAGGCGGTGATAGGGATGTAAAGTGAATAAATAGATGGGGGGAAAAAGATGCCCAGGTTCCAAAAGAGGGGTTATTCTCCATGCCTCCTTTACCTGATAAGTCAGTATTTTCTGGGTTTGGCGCTCATTCCAATGACATGTCACAATCTCTGTAAATTTCCTTTTGTGGAGCAGAAAATCTTGAGTCCTTTCGTGGACTCAATATTTCATTCAAATACATCATCCCCAATAACTGATCTTTTACTTCAGCTTATCTAAGAGAACAGAAAATCCTCAGAAAACTTGGATATATGCAGTGCATATTTGTTGAATTATAGACAGGAAACTGTTTCTGTAGAGTATACGTTTAATGAGAACATACTGTTATATTTGGGCTATGTGGTATTCTTGCTGAATAGAAACCTTTACAAGAACACGCGCACATTTCTATCCAAACACCAAATGAAGTAGATTGCTTAAATGACCAATTTTGCACCAGAAAAAAAAAATATATATATATATATATATATATTATACAAAACAGGGCTTTATCCACAGTCATGAGTCCTCACTTTCTACACAGAACAACAATAAATTAAATCACATTATATGCAGACAGTTCTACTTACATTAGAATAGGAAGCTATATGTAGCTGGTGCAGCTTTGACTCTTCTACCAGATTCATGGTACGTTTTTATTGTTTTGTGGTCATATTTAAATTATCCATGAACAAAATGGCTCAAAAGACACAGGCTGAGGGACTGGCCTTCTGCCATGCTTAGCTCACAGCCCCTTGGTTTCAGCAATGCCCAGGGAAGAAGGCTCCGATTTTGGCCAATTGAGAGCACTTCCTTGCTGTCTTCTATGCTACACCATATTGAACACGTTCAGACACAGGCACTGAGTAATGAATGAGATAGTCCATCAAAAGCCATGGTTTCCTCTTTCTCTGGAGAAATAACTCTTTCTCTCCCCAATAATAAGTAGAGACTATGACAGCTTTATTCTAGAAAGTAAAAATGAACTCGGTATCCTATTATGATTCACACTTGGGGAAATGGACCTCCTGGTCCTGTGCATATAAATTTATGCCTTTAAATATGAATCAAAGAAATGGAACATGTTTTATTAACTCTGAGGTCTACTTGGTTCAAATCTCTCCACTAGGAATCGTATGATACCTGATAGACCAAAGAGTTTTTGTAACATATTTATTTTTACCTCTGAGAGTCAGCTCCCACTGAAATCCTTTTGATTACCTTTGAAGTGACTTAAAACAGAAACACCAGCATCAGCATTTGGGAAATGCTCTGCATTTGGGATGAATTAACATTAGTGGTTAATGCGATATTTGAACAACCTCCAACTCAGTGTCCTTTGGAGGAGTATTTTCATTCCATAGGCCTGCAGGAAACATCGGAAAAATCCATATGCTGAGAAAAAAGCCAGGTTCCTTCGCGTACATGAAAATCACAGATGTAAACTGTCCAAGGACATGCATGGTCAAGTTGCTGTCAGGCTTCTGAGTAGAAGCCAGCTACCTCCTCACAGCGGTGCGATTTTGTCTTTTTTCTCTGAGTAAATGAGGAGGCCTCCTCACAAGTTTCCACCTGCATGGGAAAGGTGCTAGCACACCCATAGAAATGTGATGGATAGCAGGTGGAGCTCTATGAAGAACAGTTGAGCCCGTGTCAGCTGCAAACTTCTTCTCTCTGTCACTTTGAGAGACATAAGCTCCTGGTTCTTCTCTCTGGGCATGTCCAGCACTTCTTGTGGAGACTGGCTTTTGAAGAAGGTCTAAACTGTTCATTATTCTGTTCTAAAGACCAACTGAAAAATAGACAGATCCCTCCAGTGCCTCTGGCTCGTTCTCCCTACTTCTATGCTGCCCCTAAAGCATCCTGTATTTCTAGACAGTTTCTGTTTTTTCCACTAAAGGAAAAATTCAGCTCATTACCAGCCTTCTTCTAAAGACCTGTAGGGTATAACTACACAAATAGGTAGTGGGCCAAAGTTCAATTGGCATTTGCCTTTGTAGTTGCACCTATTAGGGATCTGAGCTCTTTGTGTCTCAACAAACACAGACCCTAGTGTTTTCCAATTTATAAATGCTATTCTTTCATTCTCTTTTTTCGTGTGTGTGTGTGTGTGTGTGTGTGTGTGTGTGTGCGCGCGCGCACTTGTGACGCATCTAAAACACCTGCACGAGTAGCTCTGTTTCAAGAAAGCAATGGCATCACTAGAAACAGCTTCTGAAACCACTCTCTGAGATACACAAGGCCTCCCTTTCCACGTCCCACTGCATGTCTTAGACCCTGACAATCAGTCCCAACTAGAAGAAAAGAGGTAAGTTAGGGACACAGAAGGTAGATGTGCCAGGAGCAAAGGCACAGGATGCCTGTAAGCAAGGGGAAGTGACTTGGCATTCCAAAGCTTTTCATTCAAGAGAAAAAGGAAGTGGGGGTGGGGCATCTGTTCTCATTCCATAGGATTCTCCCTCTCCTCCATGAATTCTGAAATGTAAACAACTATTTCAAGACATGTGGAATTCTGTCTGTGGTTCAGGAAAAGACACGCCAATGGCTCTTCAAAACAATACATGTTGACGGATTCCGTGTGAAACCTCTGTTTGTGTTGGGAACAGATATGACTCTACCCAGAAAGTTTTGTTTCTGAGTTCAGCTTCTCTCCCAGATCTAAGACAATAATATTGGCTATAAAACTTGTGTTTATTTCCATCACCATAAGTATACGCTTAGTTTAGCTTGTGTATGAACTTATATTTGACAAGATATAAAAAACACTAATGAAATGCCCCCCCTTTGAAACCTTGATCATTGGACTTAAGAGTAAAAATTTATAGAATGGCTTAAGAACTAAAGTTCCATTTTGTTAATTATATAATAGATGACTACTGGCAGATTATGAATGACTAATTGTCAAAGTTGTTGCTTAGCAGTTAAGAATTTAAGTTCTACAATACAATACCAAGAGTTTTTAACCCAGAGCCACCATGGAACAGACATCTATACTGTCAGCAAAGGTTTCCCAACTTGGTGGTGTTTTTAAAACTTAATGACATTTTGGCTACTCATATAATGATTTATTTTTTTCTGAGACAAGGTCTAACTGTGTAACTACAGCTGATCTGAAACTCACTATGGAGACCATCCTGGCCCTAAACTCACTGATATCCTCCTGCTTCTGCCTCCCAAGTGCTGGAATTGAAGACATGGGCCACCTTGTCTAGCCATGTAAAGACATTCAAGAAAGACAAACTATACAGCAGGCATGTAAATGAGCAATCAACCTTAATAATATTAATAATAATATAATAATATAATAAGAATTGCTTTAAAATTGTAGGAAATGACTCCAGGGACTTCACGATTCACCCTGCCTATTTATTTTTTAAACATCTAATCTATTCTTTAACATCTAATCTGGGGATCCACTATTAACCTTGGAACAATTCCTCTAGCTGGAGCAGAAATAAAAAATACTGTTGTAACTATGCTGACATTCAAGGGGAAACTATACAAATTCAAGAAAGGATTAGACATATTCATACCCAAAGAATATAGCCAGGTAGAGAACTTTTCCCACTGTCACCCTCCTGCAATTAACACACAGGTTCAAAAAAAAAAAACATTAAAAAATGAGTATCTCTGAAACACAGGGAAAACATCATTGAAAATGTAAGAGAGAAACAAGCAGCCCTCTGGTTCTGAGAACTGGGGTGGATGCAGTCTGCCCATCTGTCTTCATTATGTGAGTCCCTGACCATCAGCTGCAGCCTTCCTGAGTTGTGCTCCACAAACGCGCCTCCTGGATTAGCATTTTAAAGTTTGCCTTTCTGGCCTACTTTTTTTTTTTAAGTCAGCACTTTTCCCTCAATATCCCACAGGCAGAACCACGACATACCTCCTACCACACCCCCTTCAGTTGTTCAGAAGCTAATTCATTTTATCATGCGGTTTGCATCCCGTTTCCTGAGCCCCACACAGGTGCAGCCCATTCACTTTGACTCCACTGAGAGAATGAGGTGTGGTCCACTCCTTCCCTGGGAAGCCAGCTTCCAGAGCTTGCTAAGCTTGCTTGGACTCCTCCACAGTTAACCTGGATGGATAGGACCTCCAAGAAATTATTTAATTTCCCCCCTTTAAGCTGGGTTTCAGATGCTCAGAATGTTACCAAGAAAGGCAAAATTACAAGACGGTACCCTTGTTCTCTCCTCAAATGATAAAGTCGGAACCAGAATTGAAACCTCTGCACCCAGGATTGAGTGCAAAGAGGATACCCAGCAAAGGCTGGCTCAGTCTTAGCCACGATGCCCTTGTCTGTCCTAGCTCACTGTCCAAGCTATGCATCATTTGTGGTGGCTGCAAAACTCTATAAGGTTAAAGGGACACAGCAGATATCAACATTCCCTTTTTAAATTAAAATCATCACCTCAAATTTTGATAAATTGCATGCAGTTTTTTTTTAAACGTATCACCACTGTGTCTTGCTGTCAAATTCTCACTGTCTGCTTATTCTTGAGGGAAAGGGGTTGTGTTTCTTTATAGACTCCACTTAAGTCTACTGGTTTTGAAGGGCATCATTTGACCATAGTTAGAAAGAATGTAGCCCTCCAATAACATCCATTTAAAACAGTTGAAAATGAACAACGGCTTAACATCAACGTATTCCTTCAGAGTTTGTAAGCTGAACAGACTTCTGTACATCTTCAGCCAGACTAGCAGTTAGACTAGAGACAGCCAAGGGACAGAGGACAGCAGAGAAAACGAGAACCGTTCCTCCCTCTCCACAGATTTGTCACACACCTCCTCCGTGCTCTTAAAATATAAGTGAAATTTAATCTTCAAAATGAAAAAATAGACACATTTCTAATACCAAAATATAAGATTAAAATACTTAAAAATAAAATGTTAGTGTGAAGTAGGACTTTTTTTACATCGTATAAGAAGCATTTTAGACTCAATTTTCTTATATAAATCCTCCTTGCTCACTAATATTTACAGTTTTCCAGAGTAGCTCTGATGAGACACTAAAAGAGACAGGGAGGATCCTTTCTTGAGATATGAATTCAGACCTGAATGTGGACGTTGGACGCAGCCTTCATCAACCACAAACCTGTCCCCCAGTTCCAGAGAGAGGGGCACTGCATTCCCAGCCTGGAGATTTCTTTCATTCCATTGTCCTCTTATTGGGTGTTAAATTCTTTCCAAGAATATTCTCCTTGTAAAAATTGTTTTATCCTAGCTACGAAACATTTCATTTCAGAAAAGCCACATTTTTCTATCCTCGTGTGAACTGCCCCCAAAGCAATCAAGATATGGACGCAGCAGACTTTCAAGACATAAATCTCCTCTGATGCCCCTCCAGCAGCCAGAACACTTAACAGCATTGCGTTGTTTCATTATATTAGTTTGCCATGAGATGAGAGGCCAGAAGGCAGATAGTGATTAACAATCATTCCTGAGCTTCTAAAGAAAATGTAAAATGAAATGACTACTGCTTAAAAGAATGACTTCTCCGAGAACGCCCTTTCTGCTCCGTTGATGTCTGTCCTTCCATCTATCTCTTTAAGGAATCTCAAGTAGACGAAGCGAGAGGGGCATCTCTTTTAAGCCACCGAAAAATGTGATCTGATGGAATCTTCTCGCAGCTCTCGATGCTTCCCGATGTTGCTTTCCTCTTGCTGATTTCGCCTCTCAATGGTTATTCTGTATTTCTTCCTGGGTAAAAGCAAAACAAATGTAATAATAAAACCTCACTCGGCTGTAAAACACCATGGTTCCTCTTACAAAGAGTGCCCTCCAGGGACATCTGGGTTAGGTTTGATAAATGACAAGTGACACAAATATGAAACCCTGTTCTGAGATTAAAGTCGTGTACCCCCAAGGCATCGTGTCCTTATTCAGGGAGAAAAATTGGCATGCTTTCTGAAATGCCACAGAACAAGCCTTCCCCTTCTTCCCTGGGAGTCTTATCTATTCTGCCCCAGAAGCTCTGCTTGACTCCCAGGATGTGCCCCCAGATAAAGATCAGACCAAATGTACTGTGACCAAAGGAACAGGAACACGATTGTTCCCACAAAGAGCCACATACACCCAGACTTACATCTCCAATGCAAAAGTGAAGAAATATTACAAATAAACCATGATGATTTACAATGCCCCATGAATTCAACCACTGAAGATTACCAAAGGACGGGCCACTGTCGCTGCAGCAAACGACTAGAACCTTGAACACATGCGCATAATTAAAAGTTTATGAGATTTAAGCCACAACAATGGCAGCTAAACATGTGACTTCTCCAAACACAGAACCCACTGCAGCCCGGATTCACAGACCACTGGAGCTCCTTCCAGCCTTTCAAGTGAGCATGAGCACTTGTTTCTAAACCGAAGAAAGACTGCGGATAGAAAGTTCATTCTTTGTCCACATTTTTGTATTTGATACAAAGACTCTTCATGTTTGTAATTTGATAGGTAGATGTTCGTAATTCTCATAAATGGATCAATGATCCCGAGATCCCAGCCACTTTCTAGCAAGTAACATAGGAATCAAGGGCTCACTGCCTACCAAACCCAAGATGGAGTCAGAGAACAGTTTTGGTAATTTAACCACCATCCTTCTTGTTTAAAAGAAGGGTGTGGGCAAATCACAGGGAACATTATTGCAAAGACAGGGGACAAAGGCAAAAGAAGCAGGGTGAACTTTAACTCCATAAATGGGCCATACCTGAAAAAGTAGAAGGCCATTAGCAAGCCAGCACCTAGTAGGGCCCCCACAACGATTCCTGTCACTGCAGATTCTTCTAGGCCACCTGCTTGAAAAAGAAACATCAATAATCAGAGTTCATTTTGAGAAATAAGTTAAAATACTTTGACTTTTGTTTATCTCCCAGTTGAAACTAATTTGCCTTTCTTTGTAACATATGTATAATATATTGTAACATATTGTATATTATTTACATATAATATTTATGTACTATATATAGTATTATATGTAACCTATAATGTAAAATATATATGTATAATGCTCTGAGGAAAGGTTTCCAGAAAACACTAGATAAATGCACCGTGACTCGAGAGTGAACAGAGCAAGGTCAAAACAAGTTCAAAGTCGGACCTGGGACAAACACCAGTCACCCTAGCACTTGGGAATATGAGGCAGAAGGCGCTTAAGCTTGAGGCCAGTCTGAACCACATAGCATAATCTGTGACAGGAAAGGAGAATGGAGAGAACAGAGGGGAAGGAAGAAAAGAAGGTTAGAGAGAATAATAGACAGAGAAAGAGACAGATTCAAGATGGATCTGATGAAAGCTGCAAACTGAAGATCTCACACACATCCATCCTGGTTTTGAGTTTAAAGGCGAAGATGCGTGAATGGACAAAGGCACTGGCCCAGAGCTTCTGTCTCTCCAGGTGGGTGGTGACACTTCAAAGTGCTAGAAAGTTCCGGGAGATTGCACTGGGTCAGTATTCTGTTTTTAGATGTTCTCTCACCAAAGTCAGAGTTCCAATCCAAACTGTCCTATATAGCTTTGTGAAAATGTGAACCCCTGTTTGAGTTAAATCTTTCTCGGTAGGATCACCGTTCTCAAAAAACTCAACAGCTACTTTCCTTGCAGGGTTTCAAATAAAGCCTGTGGTGCATGGACATTTTGGCTGCCCAGATCAAAGCTGGGGAAACCCCCTTTACATGCTGGAAATGTGAGACTTGGTGAGTTGAGGGGAGTCTCCTAGGGTCCCCAAACTGGCAAGCAGGAGTGTGAGATTTGGAATACAGACTGGGCGATTATGAGGTCAACACACTTTCTCCTTCATCCTTTCTCATAATTATCACATGGATATAAATTCCTCATCATTCAAAGATGGTCCTGACCTAGCAAACACAGAAGTGGATGCTCACAGTCAGCTATTGGATGGAGCACAGGGCCCCCAATGGAGGAGCTAGAGAAAGTATCCAAGGACCTAAAGAGATCTGCAACCCTGTAGGTGCAACATTATGAACTAACCAGTACCCCGGAGCTCTTGACTCTAGCTGCATATGTATCAAAACATGGCCTAGTCGGCCATCACTGGAAAGAGAGGCCCATTGGACAGGCAAACTTTATATACCCCAGTACAGGGGAACAACAGGGCCAAAAAATGGGAATGGGTGGGGAGAGGAGTGGGGGGGGGAGGGTGTGGGGGAATTTTGGGATAGCATTGGAAATGTAATTGAGAAAAATACGCAATAAAAAAAAAACAAAGATGGTCCTGAGACATAATGATCGTTCATATAGTCACCTAAAATCACTAACTGCCCTGCAAGATTGACATCACTTGTTCTTACTCATATTACAAAGCCCCTCAAAGACAATCATCTCCGAAACCGTCTCCCTTTGCTGTGCTATTCATAAGAAGACACACTTGCTTCTCTATTTGAACCCAGAAACTGACCGTTAATAATATATTCAATAGTTATTAAATTAATTAAATACTTTGCAAGCTGTCAAGCATTTAATGGCATTGAGTGCCCCATTTGGAGGATTTGGGGATTTGGAGGTCAACTGTGAACTTTGAAATCAATAATGAAACTTCTTACAAGAGATGAACAAGAGACAGCTGATAACATTTTTATTTTTCCTAAAAGTGGAAACCTCTGATAACTAAGAGACTAGAGTGAGAGATATAAATCCAGGCAGAATACCCTACCATTTGGAAGAAAAGGATAAAGGAAAGGAATGTGGAAGCTTCCGGTAAAGGAGGAGGGTCAGCCATTTGTGAGTTGTTTCCATGGTTTTGAAGACATCGGAAAAATGCATGGGACTTTCAGAACATGAGTTCTTGAGAGAAACATGTTCCAGACTCATGTGATCCTGGGACGGGAGAAGGAGGACAGTAAATTAAGTCTCTGAACTTACATGATTTGCAAGGAGAGCTGTTGGTATGCTCCACGATTCTGGTCTCATCTAGTCTCAGTTTCAAAGGGCCCCAAGGATATTTGACATTCGATCGCATTTGGAACCGGCCTTCTTTCCCAAAGTAATCACCAATGACCTACAGAAAGGCAAAAGTCAGACGGACAGACAGAAGGTCAGGCCAAAGGTACCTCTTCCCAAAGGAGGCACCACGCTCACAGCCTCGCAGGCATTCTCCAAAACGCATGCCCTGGTCTCTGCACATCACCACCTTCAGGAACTGACAGCAAGAGCTTTAGAAAAGCATGGGAAATGGGGGGAGTGCACACTGTGACTGCCTCAGCGGCTCCTCCTGGCAGGGAAAAAAGCCAAGTCATGTAGGCTTAGAAAGGTGATGGACCATCTAGAGACTGCCATATCCGGGGATCCATCCCATAATCAGCTTCCAAACGCTGACACCATTGCATACGCTAGCAAGATTTTGCTGAAAGGATCCTGATATAGCTGTCTCTTGTGAGACTATGCCGGGGCCTAGTAAACACAGAAGTGGATGCTCACAGTCAGCTATTGGATGGATCACAGGGCCCCCAATGGAGGAGCTAGAGAAAGTACCCAAGGAGCTGGGGGGATCAGCAACCCTATAGGTGGAACAACATTATGAACTAACCAGTACCCCCAGAGCTCGTGTCTCTAGCTGCATATGTATCAGAAGATGGCCTAGTCGACCATCAGTGGAAAGAGAGGCCCATTGGTTGTGCAAACTTTATATGCCTCAGTACAGAGGAACACTAGGGAGTGGGTGGGTGGGGGAGCATGTGGGGGACTTTTGGGATAGCATTGGAAATGTAAATGAAATAAATACCTAATTTTTTTAAAAAAGGTGTGGACACAACAGACAGTGCCACCTGAGGGCCATCTGGAGGTCACAGCCTACCAATGCTGACAATATCTATTTATCAGGTGCTACTGCATAGTGGGAAGGGTGGGTTGTTTGTTTGTTTGTTTGTTCGATTGATTTCCCTACAAAACAATAATCTATAAATTTACAGGTTTTTCCCTTGCTCATTCCATAGAGCCTTATCCGGCCTTCTACCACAGAGCAGTCTACACTGTCAGCCATGTGTTAGGTCCATTTCCCTTAAGAATATGAGACAGAGCCAGTGCCACTACATACATGCTCAAGTGAAGTATGCGACAGGTGCACAGCCCACATTCCTCAGTTAGATTAATATAAATCTAAATATTTAGAGTAACAGCAAGATAACTTAGGAGATAAAGGCCTTTGCCTTACGACCTAAATTTAATCCCCAGGGCCCACATGTTGGAATGAGATAACTGACTCCTACAAATCTTTGTCTGACAGAAAGAGAGAGAGATACATACATTCATACACACACACACACACACACACACACACACACACACACACACATATATATATATATATATATATATATATATATATATAAATGCAATTTTCAAAAATTTGGAGTGCAATTGAGGAACTCTCTGAGCCTCCTTTGGTTAGTGCCGTTTCTTTAGAGGTCACATTCATCTCTGATAAACTCATTTCTTGTGCTCTGCAATTTTCAGCCTGAACTCTGTTTTGGCTGTCACCTTAGACCCCTGAGAAATCATCACTCATTCATTATGTAATTGCAGGGTCCCGCTCCAGCTACATGATCAGCCACACGGACTGAGCTGGCAGTGCCTTCTCACCCACAGTTTCTAAGAACTCTCCTCTTTTGTTTGGGCGCAAACTTGTGGCTCCTAGTTGGCCTGTGACATTTCTCCTCCTTCCTGACTGAGCCACAGCAGGCCCTCATAGGCTATATCTGGTCATGGTCAAAACCATCCTAGGTCATCCTGAAACACAGCATTTAGTGCTATGTGCTAAGCAAATCCCAAGTGCTCTGCAACCTCACAGTGAGATGAGATGGGTTATCACTTCCCAGCTTCTCCAGAGACAAGCTGGACTGCAGATGAGACCCGGAACTGGCGGGGGGGGGGGGGGGGGGGGATATGAAATCATTGAGTGAACATAGCGAGAAGACTCCTATTCCATCATCAAAGGCTAGGCACACCCCTAAGGAGAGGAAAGCAGCAAGCCCCTCATGCCTCTGTCCCCAAAGGTGACAAGAGAAATGACCTTCCAAGGAAACAGGACAATCATTGTTACCTGCCGAATAATACATTTTTTTCAATGAAAACACTGGATATTTATTTAATGCTTATTTCTTTCTCTATATCTGTCAATTAGAGGTCATGTGTGTTACTCTTCTATATCTCATTGTGTGTGGTTCTAGAGATGTCACAAGACCAGTGAGGAAAATATTACAATTCCCATGTTAAAGAAATTGAAGCAGGGGCTTAGTGGTTAAGAGCACTGACTGCTCTACCAGAGGTCCTGAGTTCAATTCCCAGCAACCACATGGTGGCTCACAGCCATCTGTGATGGGATGAGATACCCTCTTCTGGTGTGTCTGAAGACAGCTATAATTGTACTATTATACATAAAATAAATAAATACACCTTTAAAAAGAAAAGAAATTGAAGCAGAGAGCCCCTGCTCCCAGTGACTGTCACAGGCTTCCATAAGTGACAGAGTTCTCTGTCCTCAGACTCCACCATATTTTAAAATAGTAACACCTGCAAATCCGTAACAACCACTAGAAAATGAAATTCAGAAATGCAAGAGGCAAGTAAGCTGCCCTTCCTCTGTCCACGGATGCCCTTATTACCCAGTTCTGAGGAGAGACTCTTGACCATTTGAAAGGTAGGCTTTCTCTACCAAGAGCACACACGGCGCCGTGTCCTGCCTTCTGCCTGAGCCCTCAATCATCAGTGAGCTTTCACTGCATGGAAAGGTTCATTTTTATTTGAAGCAAGCTTTGGACACCGGGACAAATACACCCTCAGAGACCCCACTTGCACGAGTCACCAAAGCAGAGCCTTCTCTCACCTCTTGGGTGCCTGCTTCAGTGTCAGTCATGGCAACCACAGAGAAGTCCCCATACCGGTCCCCGTTGGCATCTATGGACACCTGCCCGGCGATACCTACAGGAGAGGTAAAGAACTGAGTTAGAGACTTATGGTGCCTCTGCCTGCCAAGAAAACGAATTAATGGGATTTTTTTTTTTTAAACAAATCCATGCCACAGGGAATCACATCAGACTGGGAGCATTTTTGTTGGCATTTGGAAAGACATTGTAATTTCATCTGTGTCTGCATTCCTAAATTCTTAACATTTCTCCATTTAAAAAAGAAAAGAAAGAGAAATAAATGATCTTTGGGGAACACTTTAAAAAAAATGAATTAAGGACCATGCCGAAACAATGTGTTCATTCTAGAGTTTTGATTTTTTTTTCCCTAAGAAGTAGCAGAGAGGTAAACATCTATCGCACATAGGTTGACTTGATCATTGGACAACTCTCATAAAGAAAGCCAGGCTGGCCCAGAAGTCAGTGAGTGATCATCGTACAGGAACTGCATCAGCACCCAGCAAAGCTGGAGGCCTGGTTGTTGAGTCTCTGCGGCCAACGTCTAAGGAGCATTGCCTAATGTGTGCTCACTCATTGGTTATCCAAACACTATCGGAAAGATTCCTGCGGGGACTGAGTTAGCATTGCAGCAGAGGATAAGTTTAAGCAAAAGAATGCTTTCCTCAAGGAGAGGCCTAGACTGAGCATTCAGCCCAGTGAAGGAGGGGCCAGCGAAGTGCAGGAAGGTGCTTGCCACCAGACTGGTCACATGCTTGATCTCTGGGACCCACACGGTAGAAGGAGCAAACTGACTCCCAAGAGTTGTCCTCTGACTTCTACACACACACTGTGACACACCTATAGACACAGAGAGAGAGAGAGAGAGAGAGAGAGACAGACAGACAGAGAGAGAGACAGAGACAGACACAGAGAGAGAGACAGACAGAGAGAGAGAGAGAGAGAGAGAGAGAGAATAAGGTTATTGGTCTCCTGAGCCTCTCTACAACTGGCATAAACAGGATCATGTTCCTACCAAGAGGATGTAGAGATACATGCATGAGATTAAACACTGGAGGCATCTGCAACAGATACTTAAACGAAGCCAACTGTTTTCTTCTACCAGTGCCCCTACTGCTATTATTACTCCTACAAGTTGGATGTAGCTGAAGTTCTTGGGGCCAGAGGTGTTTCAGATTTCAGATGTTTTCAATTGTTTGAATATCTGCATACACATAATGAGACATCTTGAGGGTAGGACACAACTCTAAACACAATAAAGCTTCATTTCATATAACACTTGCACACATAGCCAGAAGGTGGTCTCAATACAGTATTTTAAAGAATTGTTTTGCATGAAACAATCCTTCATTATAAGAAAGTTTCCATTGGACACTTGAGGAGATTTTGAGCTAGGGATTTGGGAATGAAGGATGGTATTCTAAATTTGCCATTATCATCACTGTGCTTTCAATGTCACAGAAAGCACTTGACTGTGCTCAACCACTCCAGAAGACTCAACACATCAAGGTGGAGTTCAGTAAAAGAGTGAGAATTATAAAATCCCCATGAAAGTACATAGGAGGAAACCTATGACTGAAACCACCACTATCAAGAAGCCTACGTTACCAAACTGGTTTAATTCACAAAGACCCCGAGGCAAGAAAGAACCTGAGAACTGTGGAGTTTCTGATGAAGGGTGTCTGTATTTATAACCAGAGCCAGTGAGATATGAAAAGATATGAAGCTGGAGCAGATCAGCCAGAACACAGAGGACCCACCCACCTTGACCAGCACGATGGGTGCTCACAGCAGCCGATCCCTGAAAGGCCACCAGAGAACAGTGGCTGATAATAAATAGGCTGTTATTTCAGTCTTCATTCACTAAGCAGCAGGACGTGTGCACCAGCTCTGCTCTAATGAGCAAAGGCCATTTATTTTCTTTGTGGGACAATTCTGTGTTGTACTTAATTGGTGCTTCCATTGATTTGGCTCTCTCCAGTAGAAATGACTGTCCCAGTAAGAAGAGTGTCTGCTAGGAAGCATCCCAGGGGAAAGTTCCATCCTCTTGTGTGGTTTGGAGAGGCAGTCTTTTGGGTTGACTGTCCTTTGGGCTGTGGTTTGAAGGTCCACTGATTTTTCCAGACTTTGGGTTACTTTGCTGGAAACAGAATAGAGGTGCCATTCGTCTACATTTTTTGTCTTCTTAAAACAGGCAGGTTGCAAAGGATACACCTATTACCATATTGTGTATCCTTGGGTGGGTGTATAAAACTTCAAATAATATGCATATAGTCTATACACACATATATACATATGTATATAGATGTATAGATATAGATAGATACAGATATAGAATTTCTTCTCCAAATATTGTGGCTATTGGAAATCACTTGTCATTCTGTTCAGAGGTGTTTGGGAAGGCGTGTCCTGCTTGAGTGTTTTGCAGAGTATTATAAGATGAAGTGGCCCTAGTAGTCCAAGACCTCATTACACCTCTAAGTTATTGCGATTCTGCCAGGAAATAGGGTGAGAACTCTTGGGGCGACTGCTTTGCTAAGTGAGACTTCACCTGGGACTATCAGGCAGAAGGTGAAGTTGTCGAGCTGAGAGCAGAATTTTCCTGTGTATCAGCAGTGATTCTTTCCACCCAGTTTCTGTTTGCCTAGAGTGGAGGGAGCTTGTATCCTGTGCCACAGTCCTGTTTACTTTGTCCCCCTGACCTCTCACACAGAGGAAACACTGCTTCTTCTTGGACCATTTATTGAAGGTCTTCAGAGTTGATCATAGGTTTCATGGCAATAAAATCCAATTTTGTCAAATAACATCCAGGGTATTTTTTCTCCTGACAACTTAATGGTCACTTACAGCAACCACTAAAATTAAAATTGTTTTTAATGTTAGGAAGGTTTGAGTTTTTCTTCACACATCTACTTTAGAGTTCTTTGAGGGGCTACCTTCAAATGCACTATTGTTTAGCAAATAAAATAGACTCCAAACCATTCAAATCCAAACTTACCTTGGCATCAGTCTTTATATTTGGACACAAAAGGTAATAGTTTTAGAATCAACTATACAGTTATTTATACTCTTGATGCATACTGACTATGTAGACCTGGCCCTAAAATGGAAATATCAAGATGGTGTAAGAGAAAATTTAGCGCATGTCTTGGCTCTAAACAAAACTGTATCCCAGCCATTGCGGGCACCTGCCCTTCTCTCAACAACCTCCTTCACTGGTGCCTTTCAGCATCCCCAACTCTGGCTCCTGTCCCGCTGTCAGAAGACCAAGAACAAATGACCACCATGCCATGAGTAATAGCTAAGAATGGGATGTGCCTGACCAAGGTTGTGTCCCCACACACCAGTTTCTCGGTGTATTGTGCACAACTTCTGGGAAACCCGACTTTGTCCTAATATGCCCCCTGAATTACCCTATTCGATTCCTGCTCCTCAGCTGAAGCAGGAAGAGGCCAGTTCATCCAGGGAGCTTACTCACCCCCAAGCAACTACTTGTCTGAAATGAAAGCTGTCACTCTTGTGTAGAGTAAAACATGGTGTTCACTGAAAATACCATAGAAAGTTAGCAGTAGCTACCATAGCTACTACCTAGACAAGCCCATCTGGAGCTCCACTCCTCCCTACTGCCCTTCCCTTTAATCTCTGGGGATGAGCTGAGGCCATAAAACAGAGAAGATAGAGGGGACCATCCTGTATACCTCTCTCAAATGTACACTTGGCTTTGTTCTTGTCCTTGAGATTTTCCACTTTTCAATGAAAAGTTGCACAAATAAGTATAAGCATACTCCAGCCTACTGAAGGGCTCACAGGACAATTTGGCACAGTGCAGAACTCTTACAGAGCAAGTAGGGTCCTGAAGGATGGCCTCGCCTGCTTCCTGTTTCCCCAGTCTGCACTCTGTATTAATGGTTCTCCGAAGATGCTCACCAGCAAACTACAGGTTAGGTGCCATAGAGCAGCCATAAGGCACACCATCTCCCTGGAGACCAAAGCAACTTTCGATTTCAGCAGGATTTCTAAGTCCATCAGTCTGGTCTCGTTGCATCTTGAACACCAGGTCCTATCACACTGTCCCATTTATGCATAGTCACATAGACTTCCCGGCTTCACAGTTGACAACTTCCTACCATATATACTCAGACTACAATGAAATTGTTGCTTCCTCTGCAGCACAGTGTCCTAAACAAAATGACGTCTGTCACCCTCGGGTCTCACTCTGCTGCCATGTTCAGAGTCCCATCCCTTTCTATATATCCCTATTCCTCTTTATTTTATCATCCCTGGAATAGGCTGTGTGTTTCTTGCCTTTTCCCACGCACACATTTGTACAAGAGAGAAATTGATTATGGGCAACATCTTTACTTCAGTGCTTCATCCCCTGTTCCTTAACCAGTGCCTGCTACATCGTAGACACCTGTTGAATGGATTGGGTGAATGAACATAAACTTGATGCCTGCTCTAGGAACCACCTCAGACCAGTTTGGAATGTCAGTGAGTCTTATATACACTATTAACAAAAATAAAGATTAGCAGAAGTTTCTGTAGGATGTTCGGCAAATAGTCAACCCTGAAGACATACTTACAAATAACATTATATTTACTGAACAGACTATGTTTAGGTGTGTGTGTGTGTGTGTGTGTGTGTGTGTGTGTACATATATGTATATAGATTCATACATATATATTCAATAACAACTAGTGAAAATAAAGAGGCATGAATGTGAAGAAGAACAAGAGGAGTATATATGAGGGTTTAGAAGGAGGGAGGAACAAAAAGGAAAAATGTAATTAAAACCAACTTTTTTTTTTAATTTGAAAAAGAAGCCATTTTGGTGGCAAATGAATCAACAAATCCAATTAAAAGAAAAGGAAGTTTAGCAATATTCACTGCACTTTATAAAGCACCAACATACATTGAGACCCAAAATCCTTCACATTAGGAATGGTCTCTGTGGAGGCTGGAGAGATGTCTCAGCAGTTGAGATCCTGAGTTCAATTCCCAGCAACCACATGGTGGCTCACAACCATCTGTGATGGGATCTGCAGCTCTCTTCCGGTGTGTCTGAAGACAGTTACGATGTACTCATATAAATAAAATAAATCTTAAGAAAGGAATGGTCTATGTGAGAAATATTCACAAAACGTCAAGAAGGCAAGCAATAGCCTATGTCACTGTATTACAGAATGACAAGAACAAAACCAACTGAAGAATGTGCCAGCCAAAGAGAGATTAGAAGCTGGAGCTGGGGGCACCTGTAATCCACGTGCTCTGGAGGCAGAGACAGGAGGGGTGCCTCCTGCTTAAGGTCAGGCCAGTCTACATAAGCAAGTTCCAGGTCAGCTAGGACTAATAAACAAAAAGAATTAAGGAAAGTAGTGTATGACTATAAGGCAGAACCACATTTCTCATTTTAAAGTGCATTAGATCTACGAGTGCCTGTATGAATTTTTTGACATACAAAAAATAAAAGTGTAATATAAATAAAACTACAGTGAAAAGTAGTATTGACAATGAGATCCACTTTATAAAAGTTTTATGGGGGTATATAATGATGCTACCAGAAAGCACAGCACACCTCTGGACTCGCCTAGGAAACGGCTGTTGACAGCAACTGCGGTGGGGAAAGGAGACTGGAGTGGGAAGCAAAGCTTCCACTTTGAATTTTGTACCTTTGTATTCTGTTTAAGTTTCCCAGACAAGCACAGTCTCATTTCTAATCTAGGTTGTTGGAATGATGAGATGGTATGCTTTTTGTTGATGTTATTCTTACACTTTTCTGCTTTTTACTTAAGCAGGAGCTAACATTCACTGTCTTGAAAGGAAAGTAAGAGCCAAAGGCCTGGACTGGCTGGGCAGCTCTCGGCACTGGGTTGGATACAACAGCTAACATCTTCTGCATCCCACTAAAGCCAACGTGGTCTGATCATGGGAAAGTACACCCAGGTCAACACGCTTCTAAGCCTGACTGTGTCTTTCACACTGATAGTTCTGTAGTATATAACACTTAATGTTGAATGCGATTTTTAAATACACAGGGCAAGGTAGATGGCTCTGTGGGTAAAGTGCTTACTGTGTGGGCATGGGGACCTGAGTTTGGACTCTCAGTCCCATGTAAAAAGCTGGGCACAGTACTTCATAGCTGCAATCCTTGTGTTGGCATAGGTAGAATCAGACAGATCTCAGGGGCTTGCTGCCCAGTCTAGCCAAGCAGTGAGCTCTTGATCCAATAAGAAACTCTGCCTCAAAAACTAAGTTGTAGAACAATAAAACCTGACATGAATCTCTAGCTTACACACACACACACACACACACACACACACACACACACACACACACATGCACCATAGTATACTTGTTATTTAAGCAGAAATAGGACCATTTTTATTGCAGTAAAATTTGCTTAAACCATGTCCACATGCATTGCATTGTTTGGCCTTATTTTCCCAAGACTTTGTGACTTGAATTGACTTATTATCCATACTTTAAAAATAGAGAAAGCTACACAACTGTAGCATACAGAGAGGGCCTAGGTCAAACTTAGACCGGCTCCCTGATTGTTGGTTCTGTCTCTTTGGGTCCCTATGAACCCAGGTTAGTTGAATCTGTGTGTTTTCTTGTGGTGTCATTGACCCCTCTGGCACCTTCAATTCTTCCTTCCCCGCTTCCATAGGATTCTCTGAGCTCCTCCTAACGTTTGGCTGTGGTTCTCCATATCAGTTGCTGGGTGAAGCCTCTCCGATGTAGATTGGTCTTCTTTAGGACTACTAACGGTAGAAGTGGGGGCTGTCTATGACTCTTTTGCCTGTTGTTGGTACCCTTTTTGCCCTATTAAGGCCTTGTGCAGCCTTAAATATGAGGGGAGGTGACTAGTCTTATTGCAACTTAATATACCATGTTGAGAGGCATCTCTGAGAGGCCTGCCCTTTTTGGAAGGGAAATGGAGGAGTGGATTGGAGGAAGAAGGGAGGTGGGGACAGGAACTGGGAGGGAAGGAGGGAAAAAACTGTGGTTGGGATATAATATATATGAGACATTTTTTTTTAATGGAGAAAGAAAGACTCTAGAACGGTTCTTCGTTCCAGGAGATAGCAATCACAGAAGCAACAGCTTATTTGGCCGCTGTGCTGCTACCATGGAAACCGAATCCCTACCTTCAAATGTCCTGTTCCAAGTCTGCTGGATGATTTTCCCCCCATCCTTCTTGCTGTAGCCAGCTCTGAGTACTTCATGTAAAGCCAGAACGTAGAGGAGGATGGCGTCATGGAACCCTTCAACAAACATGTTCACCTGCAAAGGAAACCCATTGGGTGAGTCTGAGACCCTGATGATTCCTGTTCATCAAGTGATACAAGCAGGCAAAATGGTCCAGCCTGAGTCTGGAAGTCTGAGAGACCCACGACAGAGTTGGACAAAGCTATCAAAAGTAACTACCAAGAGTCTTATGTTTTCCTGGCATTGAGTGAGTAGGAAAAACCCTGACTTTGGGAATTTACAGAGCAAACAAAGCATGACAGAAAGCAAAGACATCGTTCTGTTGTCCAGATTAATCATTCCAGGACCATCAGTCCTTACAGATATGTTTTTTTCCATGCAATTAGCCTTCTACCCCATTTTCTGTCAGCTTCAACATGATTCTGACTCCCCAGTGCAGTCTGCTCCAACTTCCACAGTCCATATGATGATCTCCACACTCTTGAGTGTAGGACACAGCCACAGAACAGTAGTAACTGGGCAAGCTGAGGCAGAGAAGTCAGGAGTCTGAGGCCAGTCTATACCACATGGCAAGACCTTATCTCAAAAATATTAAAACAAAATAAAAATTTAGGCATCCTATTTGTTCATATGCATCAAAAATGTTGTCAATTGCCTATATGTATCAAAGATACAAAAATGAGCATGGTTCTTTCTGCCTGCCTAGGGAGTGGGACTGGGATGTCTTCTGAATTGGCAATAACACCTCAGCCTCTCTTTCCACCCTCTGCCAGACTCCAAGGATGGAAATGGGTGCAGTCTTTATTGTTGGTACATTCTCTCTGAGCTCTGGCTCCAGAAAGGTATCTCTGATTTCCATAAGCTTGGTTTAATAAATGGAAACACTGGACATTGAATTTAGGAGAGTTGCTGCATCATGTTGCGTTTTGTTTCATCTGTATCCACGCACGTGGTGTTGAACCTTCCTCAAGGGTAATTGCCAGAATCATGGCACAACAGCATAAAGGTTTTGGTGCATATCAAGCATTAAACAACTAGTTTTGTGAGCCACATGATGTTCTCAGTCGTGTACTAAGAGTCTTATTCGGGATATGGTAAAAAGACATAAAATAGAGCAGATAGTATTAGAGATGTGGAAGATGGTGGCGAGAAGCTCAGTGAGATGGTGCGAGAAGCTCAGTGGTGGTAAGCAAATGCTGAACTGAGTTTTGAAAATGAGCAGGTGTGTGGAAGGAAGATTTGTAAAAACACTATGAATAGAATAATGTGGCAAGAGCATATCCAGACCACTGCTCCATTGAAAGCAGCAACTGCTCTGCTGAGCTGAGGCGAGAGGATGAAGGCCACATGGAGACAACAGGTGGAAACTCAGACCACTGGGATCAAGAGTCCTCCCCAGGGAGCTTGGCCTGTCCTTGGTAGGCACTCGATAACTTGACTTGCATTATTTCCTCCTGAGAAAGACTATGAAATCCCTTGGGTAGGTCCTTCTTCCACATGTATACCATTACAACATAAACTGGAGTGAAATGATCAAATACCATCTTGAAACACTGGGTAATTTGCAAATGGTACAAACGGCACAAAAATATTCATACCTTGTTTCAAGAGATGGAGTTAATGACAGAAAGCCAAGGTTACATGAAGAATTGAACATTCCTCAATGAATCTGGGAGGTGCTTGTGTGAGAAACGGCCTGCCCAGTTCTTCTAAAGGGGAACCCACAGGAAGAACACCCCCACTGATGTTCTGTATGGCCCAACTCAAGGGCCTATTCACAGATGGCGTCTCCCCATTCAAGATACATGAATAACATCATCTCTTTCATGGGCACACCCACATAGGGCAGCTCAACACCTAGTTTCATTTGTCCTTATCCTACCCCCTCCTTGAGTCTTGTTTTGCATCATAGGACCAAATATTTCAGACTTGCCAAAGTCCAGAACCTGGGCTGCTCCAGCTTTGCCTTTTGCAGCTGTGTGCCTCCATGGTTCTGGGCCTTCAGTTCCTCATCTTAAAAGTTAAAGAAATAACAGTGCCTTCCTTCTGGGGTTGCTATCAGGTTAATGAATGTAAAAGTCTTCACACAGCTCCTGCCACCATCACCCCGTTAGCTTGGATTGCTGTGATTTTCTAGAGATGAGAAGTCTTAAACCCAAGGATTCTGCTTAGCTTCTAATTCCAATAAGCAATCGCTTTTATTGACCCATTTTATTCTTGATGGAAAGTAGGGCTCCTCATTCACACCCTGGTGCCCCAGACAGATCTCTTATAGCACCATGATCCTCATACCACCTAGTAGAAAGCACTGTCCAAATTTGTTTATCCCACCGACCCTCAGGGCACATAGGACAGGTTCAAGGTCACAGAGATCTTGTAGTTGGCAACTAGCTGGATCTATAGTCCACTCCTAACTGGGACTCCTCACTCAACCCCTCAAATCTCCAGATTCCTCATTTGTGAAATACAAGGCTTAATTTAGCACTGGATCGCCTCACAGAGATTTTCTGGGGATTAAAATGAAACACTCACGGAAGTCCCTGAGACCATGAATGCCTTGGGTTCTTGCTCTTAGCTGCCAAGCTTAAGTCTCAGAGACACTGTTTTCTTAGGCAGAGAATGCTATAGAAATAACATCTACCAGTCAAAGATAATTTTCGGGTGCCTTGAATATGCTAATTTAATTTTCCAAAGGAATACAAATTTTTCACTTAGACCATGAAGTCATCATGATTTGAGAAAGCATGCATGCTGATGAATTTTAACAAGTAGAGCTTAGCTGTTAAATTTAACATAGCCATGCTTCCCCTATGGGTCTATCTTCTCTTCTATAACTTTAAAGAAATCACCTTGCTACAGGGGAATGGCATGGGATCCTGGTTGGAACATGTTAGGGAGGTGGGGCCTCTAAGAGAGCACTAGACTTCCCACATCTTCCTGAAGAGCTATCTGCTGCTAACTGTTGGCTTCCAGAGAAGGAGTCATGTTCTTCAATGGCATAGCCACTGTGGAGTTGCCCATCCTCCAGGAAATGATGCCCCACCCATGTTCATGCAAGCAACACCTGCATGAGAAGTACCATCGTTTTGCTCAGTCTTCCTGAGTTTTGTTCTTGCCTGTAACACTCTGTAAATCCCTACTCTTGGGCCCCCTACTGCATCTCTGCTTAAAATATGACATGAGTTCTAGGGCCTCACCCTGTTTACTGTGTCTGCCTCCTCCTTTCCCTCCTCATTCTCATCCTCTTCTTCTCCCTCCTCCTTTTCTTCTCTTCTTCCTCCTCTTCTTCTTCCTCCTCCTCCTTCTGTCCTCCTCTCTAAATCCTCATCCAGAGATGCCATACTGATGTGGGCCATTGATGGGCCTGGTCATACACCCTAGTACCATGCCCTAACTGTCTCTTTCCAATTCCTTCCTTCTTGAGGCATTCTCTATAGGAAGAACATAGGCATCCTCTATAGGAAGAACAATCAACGGCTAAGAAAGATGAACTTGAATTGGTTTTGTCCTAACAAGTTTGACGCCGAACAAGGCAGGCTCTGGGCGTAAACTCTGGTCTGAAATCTCCTTCTGTCTTGATTTCCAAGTAGATTGCAACAGTTACCTCCTTAAAGAGTGGAGTGTCTCCCTCTCTTGCCACAATTAGCAGAAGAGATGCTGACCCCAGTGAAGCTGGCGCCCTGGCCCTCTGCGGAGGAGGTTTCATCGCACCTACCTCATAAGCCCTCAAGTCAGAAACAAACCCCCAGACACTGTCTTTTCTCACAGAGAACATTCTCACTCTCACACATGGTTTTTAGTGGGAGGGAAACCCGTTAGCACATTACAGGCGCCGAAAATTGCAAGTGCAAATTAAGGAGAAAAACAATGAGAGAGGGGGAGAAGACGATATTAAGCTGTATTAAGAATACCTTCCTTTGGACTTCCCAGCTAGAAGGAGCCAGATTACTTGGTGTGCCTCCCTGTCTCTGGACAAAACAACCCTTGAACCTCAAGGTCCTGGCTATGACAGACCATACTGTTGTTACCAAGCACAGGAAATGGGATGCCCTTAACTAGGCATTAACTTCTTTTGAGTGTTCATCATCTGTTTTAGTTACCTAAGTACCCTGACAAGAGGAGCGGAGGGACAGAAAGGCTTGTCTTGCCTCACAGGTCAAGGGAGCAGTCCTCAGAGAGGTTAAATCCTGGTAGCAGCAGCTTGAGCCGGCGACTCCCACTGCACTGCAGTGCTCAGGAGGCAGAGAGCAGTGAATGCTTGTGTAAGCTAGCTTCTTCCTTTGGACGCAACCCAGGATCCTAGTTCAGGGAAGCTGCCTTTCGTGTGGCCTCTCCTGCTTCAATTAGACAATGCCTCACAGGCATGTCCACAGATTTATGTAATCTAAATAACTCCTTGGGTGTGCCCAGGAGATTGTCTCCTCTGAGATGCCAGATCCTTGAAAGTTGACAATCAAAACCCTCCACCGTAACATCCTTCTAGCCAGAAAATCCCCGCTTAGCATCATTTGCTGAGCTCTTAAATTCCTAAGTGCAGCCACTCCCGGGCCAGATAATGAAGCTGTTGCATTAAGAAAACATGGCTGTTTGCGATCTCCATCGGACAGTATCACTGACCCATGCAGACAGGCTGTACACGTGGAGTCACGATGTGACCTCTTGTCTGCCAGCGCTGCTAGCCATTCTCTCTCATGGAAAAAGCCAAATAAAAGTAATCATATTTTTTCCTTTTTCAAATGAGCATAGATGACAGATGGCACTCTTGCATGCCCCGCTCTGTTACAGTGCACAGTATCTTCCCCCATTGCTCCCCGGGGAGGCAAATTCCTGTTTAGATGAACTGCTCAATGCTCAAAGTAGAGCGTGCTGCCCACTTCAAATGCCATGAATCGTGAGAGGAACCTGTAAAAAGGGGGTGCCTGGACACCAGAAAAGCCCTCAAAGCTCTCAGGTGGGGGATGCTGGGAGAACGCTCCCAAAGGGGAGTGCCAAGCTGGACCATCCTGGGGTTTTGCCTGTGGCATTCACATGAAGCCAAGCCTGTCACACGGTGGTTCTATCTTCCTTACCACAAACCGTTGGTTCCCGATACAAATGAGGAAAGCTGTGGGTGTTAATTTCTCAAGAGCATCTGAAGAAGACATGCCTTCTAACCCTCTCATTCAGCTGAAGATCACATAAGGAAAAAGTGGAATTTTGAAAGAGAGCAAATAAGAGATGAGCCATGGATTGCTTTCTCCCCTTCAGAGCTAGTAATGGCAGCATCGCCTTGTCAAATGGGCATAGTAAGGCCTTGGAAGTGAATCTTGTCTGAGTCCCATGTATCACTGAAGACAGCAAGCATCAGGAGTGGTTTGGGACTGCTACATGGGTAGCTCCAAGGCCCAAGATAATTCTACATTTGGTAAACACTTAACGTATCTGTACTTTGTACTTGAAATACACATTAGCTGGCCTGAGAGGATGGCTCGGATACAGTGCTCGCTATGAAGCATGAGGATCAGACTTTGGATCTATAGAACCCGCATGAATGCCAAGTGCATGTGGTAGCTCACCTGTAATTCTTGTGCTCAGAGGATGGAAACAGCTGTACTCACAGTTTTGGAAAGCTCTGGGTTTAACTGAGAAACTCTGCCTCAATGAGTAAGATGTGGAACTACTAAGGAAGATTCCTGCCATCAACCTCAGGCCTCTCCACACATGTATATACACATATGCAAACACACATGTCTATCTCCATGAATACACACACCACACAAACGTACTTTATGTATTATCAGTTTTCATTTAATTTCCCTATTAGTCATAACATTAACAGTCTATACCCCAGCAACAATAGAAAGCACTGTGTTCCAAGGGCTTCCACACTCTTCAATGTCTTATAAAGAGAGGTCTCACTTTTATAGATCAAGGCTCTTAATCACTTGCCGACATATTTTAGCCTTGGGGGAAGATAATCTAAACACACTGCACCTTTCCTGAATTTTGAGAAAACAAATCAGGTAGCTTTTGGAAAGTCAGGCATCTTAGCAACAGTGGAGCTAAGGTTCCCAACCTGTGTCTCCGCACAGAGCTAAAATATTGCTGTTGCTTCTAGCATGGGAGATCTCTTCCTTCCTAAACTGACTTCCTCGGCATAGGATTTTTCCCTAATTTGTCCAGACAACTGTCTCCATCCTGAGCTTAGCTCCACCCCTGTATCAATTCTATGGACTTGCAAGTGACTTTGATCATGCTGCCCAGATAGTAGCTGTTGGCAGACAAGAGGAGAATTTCTTCTCCCTCATCACCTAGAGCAGAGGATTTAGAAAAAAAATATGTCTCTGCAAGATCATAGAGTTATGCCCACGCTCATCAAGACAATATAGACTGGGGACCTCAGAAATGGCACGTGGAACTCACTGACATGAGCAAACACCAGCCAGGAAATCAATCCAGGAAATTTCCCGAAGAAGGCAATCAATGAATGGAACTCTAGAGCTAACACAGAAAACAAGTGTCAATGACCTTTTTACAAACTTCCAGTGCTCACATGGGGAGTTGCATCTTTTGATATGTTTGCCCTTTGAATATAACACACACAGAGAGAAAGAGAGAGAGAGAGAGAGAGAGAGAGAGAGAGAGAGAGAGAGAGAGAGAGAGAGAGAGATTGAAGATGTATCTCATCACCCCTAGCACTGGAAATCTTATTTGAAAAGTGAGATTCATAATAATGTAATTGTCACTAGCTTTCAGATGAGCATGTGAGTGACACCTGTCCTTCGCTCCCTTATATGCATGTGGATTTTCTGGAAAGCCGGTGATCCAACTCCCATATGGCTATGCAAAGACCAATGTGATCTGTGTGCTTTGCAAAGGAGAACATTCACATGGGCAAAGACATGAATTGAAACTCAACAGAAGGGCAGGTTCAGACAACAGGTGACATGCAAGACACCAGCAACAAAGACAGCAGAAAAAGAAGAGAAGAGACACCAGGGCAGAGGAAGACAGGAAACTCAGAGAGAGGTCCAGGTTGAGTGTCAGGACCTGCTGTCTTCCACAAATACCACAGAAGGCTCTTTCCAATTGCTATAGGCCTTACAGTTTGGTATCTCCCCTTCTCTCCCACCTTCAGCCTAGGTCTGTAATAGCTTGCCATCTTATACTGTTTTTCCACGACCCCTCTTTTCCTCCTCCGTACCTGCCCCTTTGCAAATAGTACCTTTATCAAACTCTGTTACTTCTCTTAGGCAGGCCATCTCTCTCCTCCCAGGACGTTCATAGATACACTCACTTTCAGGGGTCCACTCACACTTGATCTTACAGAAACCTCCTCCGGCCACCCAAACCCTCCTTTCCACTGCAGCTGCACTTAGCACAAACTTGAATCATTTCACTCATCAATCTCTTTTGAATATTTGCAAGGCTGCATACCTAGACATTGCACCATTCCTGAGTATACCGGCCATATTACAGGTATATCTCTTTTTGTAGGCTCAAGGCCCTGGCATCTGATACAGGAACTTCATTTGATTGAGTTGACCTAACTGTCACCTGCCACTTCCCACTATTCTCACCTATGCCTGCTTCTAGCATCTAGATGCTGCCATCTTGGTTTTTCGCTAATCCTAATCTTCTGTAAACTAGGGGAAGAAATCCCAGCGCTTGTTACAGCAATATTTAAAATGAGGGTAAAACAGGTAAGATATTGTGTAACCATAGTCCCTGTGACTCAGGAGGCTGAGATCCACATCACTAAAGCTCACATGCCTGAGGCCAGTCTGGGCAACATTGTAAGATCCCATCAGAACAGAAATGGAATAACTGGATTCAAAGAAAGGATTTGAGGGCCTCTCCCATGATAAAACCAATAAATAACACTATGTTTTAGCTGTTCAAAGGCCTTCTTTGGGCACTGTTGGCTGAGAATGCTGTAACTTGGGTTCCGCACCTACTGCTTAAGGGCAAGACTTCCAGACCAACACATGGAGGGAGGCTCATACTGCAGCTGGTGATCTCAATCAGTGAATTCAAACTAAATAGTTGCTTATGAGATCTTTTCCATCAAGGTTGCTACCAAACTAATAAAACTGAACTAACTATTCTTGCCTTCATAAGAAGCTCAGCGTTTTACATTTTGGAAATTATGTATCAATGAAGTTAAAGAATTATTGGCAACTTCAGGGCATAATATATTATTATCATGTGCCTACAGAGTAAGATTTGTGTAAAGATAGTCAGAACAATAGAACAAAATAGATAATCTAAGATACACACACACACACACAGTCATCTGAGTTTGACTGAGATACCTCAACAGGTGAAACCAAATCTTTTCATCATATGGCAAGACTACAGAACACAACGGGGAAAGATAAAAGTTTGACTCTCATATCATGGCAGATATAGAAACTCACTTGAGATGACTCATAGACATAAGCATCCTGTCTAAAACATTTATAAACTCTGGAAGAAAGTGGAATATCACTGAGATTTTGGCACTGGCAAATTTTTGTTAATGAGAAAGTACAAAGAGCACTGAACATTACAAAATAAATAGGCTAATGTATTCCACTCCTACAAAAGATTCACTTCCTTTAACTTGACTTTGTAAGCGCATAACAGACTGCCCTCCTGCTTCCGTCACATCAGGAAAGCAGGGGAGTTGAGGATGGCTTCTCTATAAACACCATGTTTTAGCTGACAATGAAATAGAAAGTGCAATAATAGATAGTAATTATAAAATTGTAAATTGTCATGAATCTAGGAAAGCAAGGCTTAATCTCATTAAATTATCTGCTCCTTAAGTCAGCTCTTGTTATTTAAGAACCTGTCATGATGCACTGAGTCAAGACCCAGAACTTAAAGAGTATCCTAACCAGATACTGTCCTCAAGAAACAAAGACATTAGGAGTCTTCATTAAGTACCACAATCATGGAATGTGAAGGTCTTCACCCACTCCCTGAGTATCACAACTACAGTTAGGGAGGTTGGCACTGATTCACATTCTTCCTCTGCACCCTGTCTCTGCACTCACAGAGGCCACTTCAGTGTCCCCATGTGTGACCCATTCACTCAGCATCATACTCCATGGGTCTTCAGTTGTCATCATTGCACTGGGTCCCCTCAACTCACACACAGCCACATACTCCAAAGGGATGCTTCTCCAATGTTTTAATGCATATAGTTTGCCTAAGATCCTTCTTCAAAAATATATTTTTATTGACCAAGAATCTGAAACTGTGAATCTAACTGTCCTCCATCCCATAGTCTCTGAAATGATGCTACTGATACTGATACCTGCAAGACTAACCAGTTTATCATCATCTGGAACTCTCAAGTCCTGGGACTAGTACAATTTCCTGTCCTCCCATACTCTTTGATGTGCAAAACAAGCTCTTTGGACTTGGACTTCCCTCATCCTCTGTATTTGGCTTCAGAGCTCTAAATGGAGCCATCTTGAGGAAACAACAAAGTAGGTAGATGAATGTCATTCAGGTCCAGGTGCCAATGGGAAACTACAAAAAGAAACCTGCCTGCCACTCAAGGGACAGGTTGCAGTCGGACACACAAATTGGGTGTCATCTACAGACAAACAGTCATCCCTGCCTATAGATGAATGCACAGGCTACACTCACATGCATGTACATATACAAAGACAAACACACACACACAGGATGGCTTAACTCAGAACTCTAGGTTGTGGCCCACCAGTATCAGGGATGTCATGATGACTGGAGCTTAAGAAAACTAACCACATTATGCCCACAGTCAAAAGAAAGCAACAGACACATGGCGACTTGTGCTCAGTCAGTTTCTCCTCTAGCTCACACAGCCCAGGACCAGGGACTGGTGCTGTCCACTTTTCTTGCTAGCTCCTCCCACATCAATTAACATGATGGAGAAAGTCCCTCAGAGACATGCCCCCTCCCTGAATCTCCTTTCTCAAGTAGTTCTGCATTGTGTCAAAATACCAATTAAAAATGACCACCTCACCCATCAACTGACTTTTTAAAATTATTCCTTCTGCTCTTTGGGATTATAATTATGTCATTTCCCTGTTCCCTTTCATCCCTCGAAATCTTTCCCTAAATTCCTTGTCCTTTTTCAAATTCATGGCTTCTGTTTTCATTAACTGTTGTTACACATATGTATGTATGTGTATATGTATTC
This sequence comes from Mus musculus, assembly GCF_000001635.26. NCBI lineage: Eukaryota > Metazoa > Chordata > Mammalia > Rodentia > Muridae > Mus > Mus musculus. The sequence continues at coordinate 11,868,834 of NC_000081.6, forward strand.
CTAGATTGCTGAGTACAGCCCAGTCGGCCTGTAGACCGTCCCTTGTTTGTGTGTTCTCAGGGATGATCGTTTGGTGTTGGACAAACGATCGGTGTGCTCGGCCCTAGGGAAGACCACCTCTCCCACTCTCGGAACTCCTTAGGTATCTATGATTCTTTGTATAGGGATGAGATTTCTGGACTTCTCCCAACCTCTTCCACATTAACACGGATCAGGGATCATTGTGGAAGAAGGCACAGAAAGATCCTGAGAGCCAGAGGAACAAGGAGCTGGCTGTAAGATTCTATCTCCTAGAAGACATGTCCACAGACATCTCACAAACACGGCTTTCTAAATAAGAGCTGAACAAGGTCAACCAACATTATTGAACCACTACCTTGGGCTCTCCCAGCTCGAGTACCCATGAAGACGGCAGCATCAATGAACAATGGCCTCTTGAACCAGATCTCTGGCCTACAGTTACAAACCCCTGTGGATGCACTCAGCATCCAACATCAGAATCCCCTGTTAGCCAAGTGGCTGGGTAAGCTGAACTTGGCTTGCCAGCCTCCTTGCTTCCAAGCTGGAAGTCAGCACATACATCACTTCCTTCTAGCTCCTGCCTAGTGACTTGAGGTCCAGAGCTATTCTGCTGTGACTGAGTTAAAATCAAACTGTCATGTAAGAAAAGTTCAATTATGAAAGCACTGTATTTATTCCTCTAGTCCTTGGGTGACTTCATGAGTGGCTCTACCACTACTCTCCTGGCATTCAAAGAACATTCTCTAGCAACACAATACCAACACCACCTCTTCATTCATTCACCTCAGGCCTTTCTTTTCCAGGTTCTCCCTTTAAACTCAGTCTTCTGGGGAAGCTAATCTACAGCCCCAACATCACTGTGTAAAGAGTCCTCAGTGAGTGAAGAAGGGATAGCGAGACCCCAGGTAGACACAAAGCCTTTAGAAGGCCTCTGCTATTTCTCTCCAAAGCCTTCACATGCTCACAAATGCAATTCTTCAGCCTTAGGCACATCCTTCCTACAGGTCAAACTGGTCTTGTGCCTATAGTACGGATTTGAGGCGGCCACACTTCTCTGAAAATAATTACATTGTATTTCAGATGTGAGGAAGTTGCCCAAATGAGCTGGCATGCCCTTCTTCTCCAAACAGTAAAAGAAAACACCTTAGCCTTTCAGTTAGGGTTGGCTTTGCATTCATGGTGCTATTTTGCTCCTGCATACTTGACAGTGTTATCACCATTGCTGCAAACCTCTCTGTGTCTCAAGTTAGTTGTATCACCACAGACACTAACAACAGCACCAAACACAGGTTGCTCCTTAAAGAGATGAAACAGGACGCTAGGTTTGGAAGTCCTTTTGCATAAGCCCTGTGCCTCTTTGTATTTTCACACTATGCTAAGTCTAAGCTTTTTACAGTTAGAAAGCCACACCTACCAATGTGTAACAATCACAGGTAATGAGTGCCTTATTTATAATCAAAAATGCTTTAACCCAGAATATTCCAACTTCTTCAAATAGTCTATTAGTGCTATTTAACACTATTTAAAAGTTGCCAGAATAATTTAAAACAATTTCCCCCTTTAAGAAAATGAAAGTGATATTTTTAAGTTCAATATCTTCACTTAAGTGTTTTGAAAGCCAACCAATATTTCTTTAGCTAGCGAAAACCCCTTGCGATGCCTCTGTCCCCCTTCTTTTTTTCCTAATAAAATCCCCCATCCATTTTCCTAATAAGACTAATCTCATTAATATGTTTGCACGAAGGCTCATCATTCTCATATTGTTAAGACCAACTTGCAGTTTGATTTTATTCCCACAAATAAAATTAGCAAGGACCTCCTGCGTCTGAAAAGGCCTTTTCATTTGGACAAACATCCCTGGCTGGCTGTGAGAAGACAAGAGGAGCTACAGAAGAACGGGAGCCCCTCCTATTCTGATGCAGCCCTCTCAGGAAGGCCTAACTGTTTAGAGTGTTGCCAGAGTGGACCAAATCCATTTTGCATCCGCTGCATCCTTTTCTCTTTCACTAGTTTGGCGGAACACCTGACTTTTCCATTTCTCAACTAAGAAATTTTGAATCTAATTAAATGGCGTGAGACAAGAAGACAGTGAAATGTCTCTCTAAGATTTTATTGATGATCAATAATTTTTCAACTAATGTCACTTCCTATGGAGCTTCTGTGCAAAAATTGTAATGAAACACAACTGAGACTGAATACCATGTGGCCTTCCCCCTCAGAGAAATTACAGCATTACTTTTCAACATTTTAAATGTCTCAATATGTCACACCTAGCCTCTCTAGACAATTATGTATTAAACTTTGTCTCTCTCTCTCTCTCTCCTATGCCTAGATAAGCCGCGCACCCCCACACACACCCCACATGCATTTGTAAGCTTCAAAGGGAGACCTGGGGTAGGAAGCATGCTCCTGGGACACCTCACCCCATCTCCCCCGCAACACTGCCATGCATCAGACTCTCCCACAGTATTTGTTTAAATAGTCAAATATTCAGCGTTTAAAGAAAAAGAAAAAGCAAGCTATGGGTGGCCTGCTAACCACAAATGAGCAAATACCCCAAGTCATAAAATCCCCTTCTGCTCAGAATACCTGGTTGGAAATACAAAATGGTGTTTACCAAATCCTGCCCCGAGTTAAAGGCAGATCGCACTAAACACTGAACTTGAAACCGCAAAGCACTAAGATGCAGAACTGTCTCTTTTTTTTTAATGTACACTATACATCCTTTCCAATTTTTTTTTCTCTTTTAATGTTCAGTTGTTTGTTTGTGAGGAGACCCACCCAAGCTATGCTGCCCAAATGGAAACCAGGGCAATTTGCAAGAGTCAAAGTCTCTCTTTCCACCAGGTGGTTCTAGGAATCAGACTCTAGTCCTCAGGAAGATGCTGTGGGTGTAATTTATCAGAGGAATCCTGGTCCATCCTTTAGAATTAGGCCACAATTCTACATCTAGAAGCCTTGAGGCTGTGTCTCTGTAAAACAAACTAGACACAGAACATTGCAATTCCTTTTGTCCAGCAGTTGGGGCTTAGCTTTACGGTTAAACCACTTAGAGTGGTGACCAGCTTAGAGCTAAAGAAAAGCTGGTTCTGTATACTCTAAATCTAGAATAATATTTCCAAGAAATGTTTCTGATATGACATTATAAAAAGCAGAATACAATTATGTAATAAAATTCTCCTACAGTGTGTGCACTCGTGTGTACAAACCTATGGTACCCTGCACATGTGGTATCTAGAAAGTAATTTTACAGTAAAGAATGAACAAATTCCATACAGGTAATGACAACGACACTTAGCTTTTAAACAAAGACTTGTTAGAAATAACTTTGAGCTTTAAATAGCAGAGACCTAAAAATGAGAAGGCCCAGTTAGAATCTACAGTTGTTAAGCAGAGAAGTCAAGGAACCTGACTGAGGGTTTTCTCAGCCTGAACCACTGCACTAGTCCAAGATTAGAATTCTTCCTCTCAGCCTTTGGCACTAGGATAACACCCTCTGCAGCTCAGGATTAGCAAGGAGGTGGTCTCTGCTAGCTCAGGGACTGCTGGAAGGAAGAAGCTCTATACTTAGGTATTCTAGGTGGGTTGATGTTCCCATATGTCATGGTTTTTGTTCCCGAGTTTTTTTACTTCACAACATGACATCTAGAAAGGATGTACAACCTCTGCATCACAGTATAATGAAAACAATAACCTCCCAGGACACAAACATCCCCAATACTTTTATATAACTATGCCAGAATTAGCATTCATTAATTAATCTTAAAATTGAATCATCTTAGCTTTTAGAAAATATACTTTAAAGCCTAAAATTCTATTTCCTACTATATGGTGCTCCTATACATGAAACCAAAAGGGAGTTTTAAAAAGAAGCCAGCATAAAAGCACCAATAAAGGGATCAATCCAGTCTTGAACATAAAACAAAATAAAATTTAGTGTGTGTGTGTGTGTGTGTATGGATACATATACATATACATATACATATACATATACATATACATATACATATACATGATGAACCTGTAAAGAAAACAACTCTTCTTTGCATGAGCTATGTTTATGTGTGTTAATTATAGCCTGTTTACACTTTCTTCTGAAGAGTCTAAGAAGTGGGCCTAGGGAGATGGTACAATGAGTAAAGGCACTTGCCATACAAGCCTGACAGTTTAAGTTCACATCTCTTTAACCCATGTAAAAAAGCTGGATGCAATCTTTAACACCAGTATTCCTACCACAAAAAGGAGGCAGAGACCAGACAGCTAACCACACAGAAGTTAATGAAGCATCAAGCCTGGGGTATACAACCAAGAGCCAAAAACAAGAGAGACTCTGTCTTTTAAAACAAGATAAAACTCAAGCACCAGCTCCCAAAACGTATTTTTTGGCCTCTGTATCTAGGATGTGGCTTGGACACATATATATTCATATACTCTCAAACACATGCAATGTGACTCATTTGTTGCTTTAAAGAAGAGAACCATGGAAGGGATGGCTTGATGGCACAAGCCTATAATGCATGCTACTCAGGAGACTGAGGTGGGAGGTCTGGAAGTGCAACACCTACCTGGACTTACAGGGTTAGTTTAATGCTAGTTTCAGTAGCTTAGAAAGATCTCGCTGCAAAATAAAAGTAAAAAGAGGGATGAGGATTGAGGCATGTGGTAGAATACTTGCCTAACACACACACAAAGTCCTGAGTTTAAAACAGCATCATACACAAACAAACACAGACACATGTGCACACATACATGCATATACATACACATATGCACATACATACACATATGCACATACATACACATATGCACATACATACATACATGCACACAAACACACATGCACATACATACACATACATGCACACATACACATATGCACATATATACACACATACACACATGCACACAAACACACATGCGCATACATACACATACACATATGCACATATATACACACATACATGCACACAAATAATCACAGAAGGCAGAGTTGTGCCTCCGAGGACAAGAAAAAAATGTTAATCTAATAAATCAAGAAAAAGTAGTCATTAAAAGGTCAATAACCAAATGAGTCAAAAAATTTTCTAGACCAAAGGAAATATGCTCACTTCCTATCTCACTTCTCTCTCAGACTCTGACATTCTCTCCCTCTCTCCCTCTCCCTGGATAGATAGATAGATAGATAGATAGATAGATAGATAGATAGATAGATAGAGATGCCATAAACGATATCAACACCATTGTACACTTGTATAGAGATTCAACAATCAAGGCAAGGTTTCTCATAAACCACACACTCCCTTTAGAAACCCCATAACAAGATAAGTGGATTTGTTATAAGCCTGCAAGTCTAGCAAGTTCAGGAAGAAAATTGTAGATGAAAACATAAACTTCTGGATGTGGGGAAAGAAAAACTGGTCCATAGGCCTAAGGAACCAAAACTGCAGCATGCATGGGAGTATGGTAAGGGGCTCTAAGAAGTACAGGCACTGGAGTTAAAGGCTGTACACCTGGAGACATGGGTAACTTCTGAAGGTGGGGCACAGTAGGAGTGAAAACAATAGATGCTGGAAAATTCAGACCTGGGCTTAGAAGATGTCTCAGTCAGTACAGTGTTTGCCTTGTAAGCATATGAACCTGAGTTTAATCCCCAGAATCCATTTTTTTTTAAATAGGCATGACCAAGAAGGCAGAGATATCTCTAGGGTTTTCTGTCTGGCCAGTTCCAGATCAGTGAGAAACCCAATCTCCAAAACAAACGTGGATGGTGCCTAAAGAATGGAATCACAGGTTTGCCTCTAGCTTTATGCACGCTAGAATCAGAATCCTTCTACCAAGCTTACACAGAGAAGAAAGAAATTGTCCCTCCCTATCCTGGCAGAAGACAAGTGTGTCACTGAGCAAAGACGCAGAAGAGTGTGCCTGGAATAGATGAAGACAGGCCAAACATGAAGCTGAGAATGTTGTAAAAAGTTGTAAGTATGGGATCTTAGATGACACTCCTTTCCTGGCTCCCAAAAGTTAATATAGCCTAATGATCTCCAGAAGGTTCAGAAGAGAATTTTTTTAATGAAATTGACCATCCTATAAGAAAATGTACTCAAAATAATAATGTTTGGGATAATTCTTCAAAATATCTGAGTTGATACCCATGGAACTCCAATACAGTTCAACATTAGACAGATTCATTATATATACAAAGCTCTGAGGAGTGCTGAAGGAAGCACTCAGAAATAGGAGAAAAACATGTATTAAATGCTTCCAATATGAGAGATAAAAAGATAAATGTTAACAAAACAGCAACAAATAAGAACCCAAAAGAAATTGGCAATGTAGGATGAATAAAACAATAAAAAGGATGGCAAGAATCCTATCTCAACAAATGTAAATAGAATCATCAATTGTGAGAAATAACTCATTTGATGTGCTTTTTGAAAAAATAATATCTACCTTGATTGATTATGAAATTATGACAAAGCATCAATTACAAAATTAGCCCCAACTTTAGATAAATGAAGTGAAAATAATATATACTTTAAAACAGGTGGAAGGAAATTACTAGGGAAATTAGCCTCTGTGCCCAAGAACCAAAGACAAAGTGCTGTTTTGAAATGTTGATCCACTCAAACAAGCAAAAAGTATGGAGGTTTTCCTTTGTGTTTCTTATTACTAATCTCTTTTTTTTTTCCTTGAAGACAGCATGTACTGGCTAGTTTGTGTCAACTTGACACAGCTGGAGTTATCACAGAGAAAGGAAATGCCTCTATGAGATCCAACTGAAAATCCAAGGCATTTTCTCAATTAGTGATCAAGGGGGAAAGGCCCCTTGTTGATGGGACGACCTCTGGGCTGGTAGTCTTGATTCTATAAGAGAGTAGGCTGAGCAAGCCAGGAGAGACAAGCCAGTAAGGAACATCCCTCCATGGCCTCTGCATCAGCTCCTGCTTTCTGACCTGCTTGAGTTCCAGTTCTGACTTCCTTGGTGATGAACAGCAGTTTGGAAGTGTAAGCCAAATAAACCCTTTCCTCCCCAACTTTCTTCTTAGTCATGATGTTTGTGCAGGAATAGAAACCCTGACTAAGACACAGCATCTTCTACATGGTCTTGGCTGGTCTGGAATTCATTATGTTGCCCCGGTTGACCTGGAACTTGTAGTGATCTTCTTGCCCTGGTTTCTCAAGTACCAGGATCATGGACATGTACCACCAAACCCACCAAGAAAGCTTTTGAAAATTAAATATATAACAGACATTTTCAAATTCAGTAGTTTGGAAAATAAAGTTAGAAAAATCTCTCAGAAAGGAAAAGAAAAAGGCAGAAGTAGAACTAACACTTGCTTTGACAGCATTTGTACTAGAAGATGAGACAGAAAATATCAGGACCAGCTAAGGATGACTAACACTCAGCTCTAAAATTTATGGAAGGAGGGCATGACATCAAGATTTTTAAATACACATACCAAGTCCAGCACAGTGGCTCATATCTGTAATCTCAGCACTTGGGAAACTAAGACATTAAACTTGCCACAGTTCCACAGTCTGCACTACATATAGAATTCCAACCTACCCAGGGCTACAGTGCAAGACCTTATCCCCCCCAAAATATTTTTTAAAAAGGGGAGGGGAATAAGCGAACACACATCAGGACATTAAACTACAATTTTATACCCAGCTAAACTGTCAACTTAATGTTGACATTATTATTAGTAGTATAATACAAAATGTTGTATAATATACAAAGTATTAAAACCTTTTTCTCATTGATGCTCTTTTCCTTCAAAACAAGAATTTTAAGAATCAAAAGGGAGAAGTGATATCCAAGAAAAGGATCATGCAATACAAGAAAGAACTAAAAGACAGTTCCAAACTGATGTTAAAATAAGAAATTACTCCAAACTGGAGCAGAAAGATAAGGTTAAAAACATTAATGTCATTACATAAAACCCTTTATTGAGGGACTAAAATAAAATAGTAAGAACTATGTGAAATCAAATAAGATAACAGTCATTAAACTCCAGAGAAGGTACAGGAGAAACAACATGTGCTCATAAAACAACATATGATTATGCTGTAAATGTTTACAAAAGCATAATAGTAAAAAAAATCTCTGAATATAATTCTTTTAGCTTTTCTTCAAGCTTTATTTTATGAAAACATTTTTAACAAGAAAAGAAAATATTAAGCAGAGAAAGGAATGTGTCAAATAATTTCATCTTTTTCCATTTCAGGAATTAAGATATAGTATCAAAATTTTACTATCAAGGATAACAACATAAATAATCAATTTGAAAAGCATATAGACAATATCAGGAAAAACATTAACAATAATCAACTCTGTGTAGTCATAAGCACAGAAGGGAGGAGACAGGGAGCAATTTATGTCCATCTGTAATCCTTATGGTACTGTAAATGTACTGCTTAATTGAATGTGTTACTTTTTTTCATTCATTGTATCATGCCCTTTCAATCTGGAAATCTATGATTTTTTATTTAAACATCAGGAAAAGAAGGTGAAGTTCACCCAAGGGGAAAACCAACTGTTAAAGTTCCAGCTGGTGAATAGGTCTCAAAGTGCCAAATACAATAGGAAGAATGGATCGAAGCCAGGAGTGGGATTTACAGGAAGGAGAACCCAGGGATGCTGCCAGAGCCAAAAAAAGTGTCTTCAACTTTGGCTCACCCAGTCCTAAGAAATAGTCGTGAGAACAGCAGGTCTTGGAAAGTCAGCTGACTCACTAGTGCAGAATGAATGAATGTGTGAGAAGTGAGCAGGTCAGTGAGTGTCTATCTCATCTCAGAAGTAAAACTAATGGGTTCTCTAATATAAGACTAGATAGTACTTTAGCTTTTTCTTCATTTTTCTTCTGGGGTAATTATTTTTTTCAGTGTAATCATGTACAAATATTGTTCTTATGCATGAAAATAAGCATGGCTTGGGACAATAATTGAATGGTATACTGTCCAGCTGCAGCCATGATCTAGCCCAGTGGTTCTCATCTCTTTTCTATGTGGATCACATAGGTGAAACACTGACTCCTGTCTCCAAATATGAATGCCGTGCACTTGCACGGTTAACACACAGTGAGGCAAGAAACCTTCATCCCCTTAAAGCTTCTATGGAAACCTGACAGCCTGTGAAAGGGCCCTCTTCTCTACCATTCTGCGGGAGACAAGTACCATCCACACATTATGGTGCTAAAGGTACACGACATTTTCTGTGAACTGACATGGAAACACAACTCTTTTGGGACCTCAGAGCCCAAGGTTGTGGGTATTTTCCTCTTGCTCATGAGATTTTAGAGGATCAGGATGCCATCTGGGAGCACACATTTTCCAGGATCAGGTTCACAGTTATGCTCCCTAGAGAACTCAATAAACAGTATCTGATGATCAAGAAAATGATGGCTTACATGTGGGCAAATGGTGACTGCAGCTGAAAAGGACAGTGAATCTTTGCACATTTTATCAAGTATGTGAGAGAGTAAAGGGAAACTGATATGTTAAAAAAATAAAAGTGTGTACTTTGGCCTGGTGAGTACAGAGGAAAAAAGGAAATACTTCAGCCTGCCAGGCTCACACAGAGGGCCTGATACACTTAATCTTTGGGTCATAAGTTTGCCTCCTTATTGGGCACATTGTTGTTAAGAGGATCAGACTGATGTAGTGGAAAAAGAAAGTCACTGGCCCAGGAGTCAAGGGATGCAACTAATCTCAGCTTGGCCACCATACAGCGCATTCTAAAACCAAATACCAGCACTCTGGTCTTGGAACCACTCCTAGGGCAGAGTGCTAGGCAGCTCCATTAAAATGCCCTTGAGTGAAAGCCACTGCACATGTAGGTGACCCAGTACAAACCAATTGGTGGAGGCCAGGCAGACACTTGGCAAAACCTTTTCTGAGCCAGGCCTCGAGCCCCAGGGGCCTCTCCAATGTAACATTTGTTCTCAATTTGCATTTACCAGTGACCCCAAGTGGTTTTTCAGAACCCCTGTTTTGAACTCTTTTACTACCCTGACACCATCTCCATTTGTGAAGCTGAATTTTTTTTTGTTCCTAAGGAGGTCCCATACACAGAACTTATTGCTGATGAGCATTGCTGACAAAGACATACACTGGAAAGGGTTTTTGGCTGTTTGGAGGAGAAGAGGTCAAGGTTGGTGTCTTCCCATCACAGCAATTTAAATAAATAAATAAATAAATAAATAAATAAATAAATAAATAAATAAATGTAAGAACAATACAGATTGAGTATCCTCGAAACTTTAAGTGCTGGCATGACATCACAAATAGAAACCTCCTCATATCTTGTGGTGGCTTGCAGTCAAAAGGCAGGGGCAGTTAAGACAGTGTACAAAATTATATCTTCAATCCACATGTCTAAGGTGTCTAGGAATCGGTATATTTTGCAGTTAGACTTGGATTCTACATCCCAAATAATGTGTGTATGAATATTTATCAAAATTGAAAACAAATCTGAAACCCCAAATACTTATGATCCTAAGCATTTCAGGCAAGGGATACTCTTTAAAAAGAAAGCATTTAACTGGGGGCTTGCTTACAGTTTCAGAGATTTAGTCTGTTATTACCATGGCAGAGAGCATGCATTACCCTGGAGCCAGTAGCTTAGAGCTACATTCTGATGTGTAGACAGACAGAGAGAGAGAGAGAGAGAGAGAGAGAGAGAGAGAGAGAGAGAAAGCCTGACATGGGCTTTTGAAACTTCAAGTCGAACCCCCAGTGACACACTTCCTCCAAAGAGGTTCCACCTACTCTGATAAAGCCACAGCTCCTAATCCTTCTAATCCTTTCAAATAGTACCACTCTCCAGTAACCAACCATTCAAAGCAATAAGCATTCAAATATATATGGGGCCCGTTCTTCTCAAACCACCACACACAGCAATGGGGAAACAAACTAATATATAACCTTGTAACAGAATAAAGAATCTGGTTATCACAATAAGCATAGAGCCAAGTATGGCGGGCAACACCTATAATCTCAGCACATGAGAGTTTGAGGCAGGAACATTGGGAATTCAAAGACATTTTTCACTATATAGTGAGCTCAAAGCTAGCTTGAGTTACATGAGATCCTGTCTCAAAAAGTGAAAAGAAAAAAAAAAAACATATCAAAGCATTGGATGGAATTCAAACATGGAAATCTACACAGGCGATAAAGCACAGAGCTTACCACACACACGAGCATAAGGAAGGAAGAATCTTGAGTGTGCTGAGTGAACTATATCAGTGCTAATAACCTGGCTGCACATAATAATAATGATAACAACAACAATAATAATAATAATAACAACCTTATCTTACACATAATTTTCCCAGGTGCTACCAGGAGGGGAACTGTACATTCTCTGTATAGCATAGCATCTTACATTCAATTTCTCACCTTTTCCCTTTATTTTTGTGAATTTCACCCATATAGACAATGAAAAATTATCCTATCTACCTCCCACCTTCCTCCAGTCTTCTTATATCCTCTGAACATGCCCATTCCCAACTTCATGTCTTCTGGGTTTTTTGTTTGGTTGGTTTTGTGGGGTTTTTTTTATAAGCCACTAATCCCAGTTATCGTTGTCCACATTACACGGGTGAGGGCCACGCTCTGAAGCCTGGAAAACTTGCCTGTGACCACATCCTCAGTAAGCAATGACTCTCTTTCCCCTGTTTTTCTCAATTAAATTTTTAAATTTTTTTAAAGGGAGCAACTTATGGTAATAAAGATCAATTTTACAAAAACAAAACTGTATGAATTGGGGCTAGCTATGTGTCTCGCTCGGTTGGTAGAGTCCTTACTGTAAAAGCTTGGAGGGCCTGGTTTCAACCTCTAGCAACCATGCAAAAGATCCGGGTATAGCAGCACACACTTGTATCCCAGATTAGGAAGGGCAGAAGCAGATTGACCCCGGGAAGCTGCCCAGCTGACTAGCTGGGTCAATAAGCACCAGGTCCCATGAGAAACTGCCTCAGTAAGTAAGATGGGGAGGGAAGGAGATACCATACATGACCACTGGCCTCAACATACATGTATACACATGTACACACGTTTGTGCACATATATGCTCACATACACACTTATAAAAATTAAATTAATCCATCCAAGTTTAAGCAAAAACTGTAAAATCATTGTGCTATTAAAAAGTCAGATAAGTTTACTGTTTAAAAATTATTGTTTCTCTGTCTTTCTAGTGTTGCAGTGTAGCTTGTAAAAAAAAGAAAAAAAAATAATTGCATCTATTTTCATTTTTGGAAAGCTCAAAGCCTTTCCGGGGGTGCTAGCAACATGCTAATATGGATGTGACTCTAATAAATATAAAATTGAATCCCGGATATCATTCAATTTGCAATCCTAAAGCAAAGCTCCAAAGGTGCAAGGTCTTGCCTCACCCTGGTCTAGGCAATCTTTAATGCTTGCGCCATCTTTATTTCAGTCATGCTGAGAAAATACGTCATTTTTAAACAGCAGAAAACCTTCACCAAAGAAATAAAATAAATCTGAGATACTGTCTCAACCCCCTACATTAAGCACCGTGTTTCATGCATTGGTCAGACAAAATGATGTCCTCTGCGGTGACACCAACAGATAAGAAATCTGTTCCGTTTTAAAGCTCAGACGATTCAATAACTTGTTGGGATCCTCACTGGTGCCGCAAGAGCTTTAATTTATTACAACTTATTTTCATTCAATATATTTAATTTAATAATTTAATTCAGTTCAATAAAACTTTAATTTAGCAGAAGACGCATCAGCCTAAGCATTAAGAAGCAGAAGCGTTAAAAGGAAACAAATCAGAAACTACCCAGAAGTCACGTGATTATCTGGGGGACCGCATAGTTGCTGGGTATGAGATGAAGACAGGCGCAGAACCCACACAAGGCTCTATGAAGTTATGTTCTATGCAAACAGACACGCCCATGAATGCAAAACTGAGAAGCTAAAGAACCGGGAGCAAAGCTGTCCAAGTGACGCCTGAGACTGATGAAGCTCCGCCCACTGTACTGCTCTACTGCCCATCCTGGGAGCGGAGCACAGGCTCCTGACCCTAGTTCCCTTGCTTTCCCACAACTCAGCACAACCACCTGTGTGAACTAGCAACTGTGCTCAAACGCTACATGGAAAGGAAGGGTGGTGGGTTGGGTGGTGGAACGCACACATAAAGTTTGACTCCCAGAATTGAAAAAAAAAAAAAAAAAAAAAAGCAAAATGAATATATCTTCAGAGTTAGAGTAAATTACTATAATAACCTCAATTCTACTTAAAATTGTAAATTTTATTTATTCTAAAAGTCAGCATGGAAAGGCAGTATTAATAATTCACATATGCAGATACGCTTGAAAATACTAGAATTAGAAAAACACTGAATCGTTGTCATAGCAATGTCTTCTTCATGTGAGTTTGCTTGCACTACAATTAAAATGAGATTTAGCTCTCTGAACGAGAATAATTGCTAATCCAGGATGTCCAGAAAGTCTATTGAGAAGCCCCCTGTCCATTGTATCTCACTATGTCAGACAGCATACGATGAAGCAATTGAACTTTAACAACTTCAGAAAGGAAGCCAGACAAAATAACACTATGGCTCAGCTTTCAAATCATAGTTAATATGGACTGTTAGGTAAAATAATATAGAGGTATTCATTAAATACCTTTATATTTTCATTATTGGCAGGGAAGCAAAGACAGACCAGCACACCCACCTCAGCCCACTAACTCAAAAGCTCATCCTACCCAGAGAGTGGGTTTGCCCCATTGGGTTCACACTGTGAACATCTCAGAAACATCGCTAAGTGTGCCAAAGGCTGCTGAACAATAGCAACCAGGGAGGAGCCTGACCCTTACCCCAGGCTGAGCTTCTTTAAAATGCATTAGTAACAAAAACATTGCTGGAGTGGGAAGCCTTAGAACACCCAAGGAGGAAGCAGCTTGCCTCAGAGGAGAAAACTCCACTGTCTGTGAGAGACCGGAACAGACCAACCAAGAAGAGGACATGGATTGTGCAAAGAAAGAGCCTCCAAACCCTAAAATATCTTCTGCCACCAAGCCTTGGACAAATTAGCCCATGCAAAGCCCAGGCACTCCTTCAACTGCCTCCCCGCCTCCCGCAACACCCTCCTAGCTTAGCAAATGGTGGGAGTCTACAGACACCCTGTTCTGCATCACAGATCCCTGGGAAAAGGCAGTTTTCCACCCTTTGGCAGTTGCAAAGGAGACGTGTAAGTGAATCGCAGGAACGATGATGGGGGTGGGGTTTGGGGAGAGGAAAAGTGGCCAGGAAAAAAAGACACACACATACACGGGAGGCAACAGCGACACTCAGACTTGAACTCGGAATTTTTGAATGGCTCAGAATGGGACACTTTGTCACCTCTGGTTTAATTAGAAGCCTGTTTTCAGGATGCTGGAGGGCGGAGGCTCATAATCAAGCACTTACGTAATCCTCCTCATTGAGCCCTTGTTTCTCAACAGAACTTTTCACCTCCATGGAAAACTTCTCAAACTCAGGTTTCACGGTCCTCAGTAGGGTGACTGTTTGGAGGGACGAGTATGCTTGTTTAGCTTCAGAGTCGTGTTTGTCTCCTCTCCTCCACGAGCCATCTCCTACGGGAGAAAGGAAAATATTTATAATTCCGAGCCAGTCACCAGAAAGAGGCCATTCTGTCTTTTCCACTGCAATGTGTCCCTACATGGTACCTTTGGCAGCAGAGGCAAGAGGTATTGTCATAGTTTTGCGCTTAGGTATAAGATGACAATGTCAAAATCATTAAAGGAGAAGCTGTCTCTTCGGACACATGTTCCTTTGAAATGTGAGAGAGACAGACAAGCTCTGTTGATGTAATTGCCTTATAATAACCATGGAACTGCAATTGTCAGCCCCCCGGAACTGCGGCATTGTGGAAGCAAAGGGAGGTTTTTGTTCCTTTTCCATTCACACTTGCTTTCCATTATGATGTGTTTGTGTGTATGTACGAATCTATCTATCTATCCATCGTCTATCTATCTATTATTTATCTATCAATATCTACCAAATATCTACAATCCATTATGAAAATGAACCAAGTCACTAGTGTGGCTGACAAGCATAATGCTATTTGGGTCTGGAATGGCAGGTTACAATAAAGCAAGAAGATAGATTACATACAAAGTTAGTACTGTTAAAAGTTGGAGGTTAGTGATACATCTTTCATCTTTCCAGGATGAAAAGGGCAGATTTGAGGGCTTATATCTGCACAGTATTGACAAGGTCACCAAAATTACTAAACAATGCTACCCAGTGGGTAAAATTCATGAATATTTTGAGTACACATACAACAATATTAAAAGATACATGATAAGTAGATAGATAGATAGATAGATAGATAGATAGATAGATAGATAGATAGATACATACATACATACATACATACATACATACATACATACATATATAGATACATAGATTCATAGATAGAGTCATGCATACATACATATAAACACACAGGGGATGGAAGGATGATAAGTATCTTGAACACTTTATATGCATAAACTCTGTCCTGAAAATATCTTTTCTACTTGACAGATGAGGAAACTGAAGCACAGAGACAATGAGCAACCTGCTGCTTCACAGCTGCGGCCTCACAAAAGTGAAGGCTGATCAGCTGGGGAAGTCGCATTCTCTCCTCTTGATTTCATTGTGGTGGCTTGAAGGGCCCCAAAAGACAAGATGGACTTTTACCTTATGAAAATAATAAGCTACTCTCCAAATGGATCATCATTATAACTCCTACAACTCTCTGGAAGCAAGATAACAGCCCAATAGACTACCACCTAAGTTAACTGTGCACCGTAAGCCCCAGTCTGCATCGACAGCTTGAACCTAACAGCTCAGGAGCAAGGGGACCTCTGGCACCTCATGGGACCACTGAGCATAAGGACAGATCTGTGGTACTCATGCTATAAGTCCAGAAGTCCACTAAAGAATGACTGTCTCTGGAATCACCAGCACAGCTTGAGCCAGATGGATCTGACTGAACTGTGTGCATATGTGCACAACTCTATAATAGCCATAGAGGACATCATAGATGTCTTCAAGGGTCTCTGCCAAGTTTGAAAATGAGATTTAAACCATGTAAACAACCAAATAGCCTCCTATAGGAGTTGGGGACTGAAAAAAACAAAGCAAAGAGAAGAAGTAACAAGCTTCTTGACAAGCAGGAGCCATCTCATGTGAAGACAAGGAGTTAGTTGGTCTGGTCCTAAATGTGTAAATAGGATTTTAATAGTTATAGAAGACGGTGGAAAGGCATGTCTAACAAAGCCCACTGCACTGGGGAAAGGTACAAGTGTGATAGTATCCGGCAGGCAGTGAGTGGAAGATGGGTCTCAGTCTAGAAGATGAGAAAAGACAGAGTGTGTGTGTGGAAACATCTGTCTCATCACAATCCTAATAATAGCAGCCATTAATTAACTGGTTACTATGTCCAGGAGCTACTTAGAGATAAATAAGACAGAGCTGATAACATAGTTCATTAAAGACTAAATCTGTGTTCAATGATCACAAAATTCAATTCAAGCCACTAAACAAACTTTGACAAAATTCATCCTCCCTCTTCTTCCTCTTCTTCTTCCTCTTCTTCCTCCTCTTCTTCCTCTTCTTCTTCCTCTTCTATGATTTTTCCCAAATTCTTCAGAGACAACAGCCTAAGGGAAGCCATGCCTTGCTCTGGAACCAGTGAGCGAGCTCAGAAGGGTACTTACTCAGTACCCAAGACCCAGACAGTGTTGCAGTCATTAGCCATGAATGACCCCCAAAGCCCAAGAGATCCCGTGGAGGAACCTACTTCCTATAGACATGCAGTAAGTACTTGCTGAATAACTTTCTTGTTTTCCATTGCATTTCTTTTTAATCTTGCGTATGTGTGCACGCTCTACATACCCATGACACAGAGATGGGAAGACAGCAGTGTATCTCCTCAAACTACAGTTTTAGGGGATTGTGAATAGCCAGATATGGATGCTGAGAATCTAACCCAGATCATCTGTAAGAGCAATATACACTCTTAACTTCTGAGCTATCGCTCTAGGCCCCACTGACTCAGTTTCTGGTTGAGTCAAAGTGTCAAGATCTGCTGAAGCTAAGATATAATACATGATGCTTCCCTTCCATACATGAATGCCTACATTTGGTTTCCAGACTAAGTTTAAGAAAGTGCAAGTAGGCATGCATAAAAATTCTGATGTTTTTAGACAAAGATAATTATAGTCTTTCATCAATGGAGACAAGTTTGGTTTTCTTCAGGGACTTAAGAGAAATTCTTAGCCTTGTGGACTTTTATGCTATCTTAGAAAATATATGCAAAACTTGTGTATCAAAAGATGGCCTAGTCGGCCATCACTGGAAAGAGAGGCCCATTGGACACACAAACTTTATATGCCCCAGAACAGGGGAACGCCAGGGCCAAAAAGGGGGAGTGGGTGGGTAGGGGAGTGGGGGTGGGTGGGTATGGGGGACTTTTGGTATAGCATTGGAAATGTAAATGAGCTAAATACCTAATAAATAATGGAAAGAAAAAAAAGAAAATATATGCAAAACTTGAACAGCAATAATCTCAATAAATAAAAGAGGAAGAATATAGTTTTCAAAACTGAGTGAAATCCAGTCTAATAATGCCAGCAAGCATGACCTAAAATATAACTTTAGAGGCTTGTTTTCTAGAAAAACGTAGAAATGATGATGCTTACTAAGTTCAAACCAACCTAAGTAGGTATCTGTTCACAACGATAACCTCTTCTGCCGTGAGCTCTTCTCCCACACTGGGGCTGTTGGACCCAAAGAAAGCAAAGGTTGATTTGGCGCGGTGTCCCATCAGTGGGAACGAATTTAATTCAGCAGACAACTAGGTGCCTCTGGAGATTTATGAGCAGAACGGAAGAATGGCAGGAGAGGCGCATGCCTTAGGAAATAGCAGTGGATTAGAGTGGGGAGACATTGAACACTCGCAGCCACAGTAATCCAGGCAAGAGGTTAAGAGAGGTCATCTGTGGGAAGGCACATGCCAAAAACACCAAGCGGTCCTCGAGGATGCCAAGCTCACCAAGAACTTTTCTATTTTCTTTCTCTCTTTTTTTCTTTACTTTTCTTCTCTCTCTCTCTCTCTCTCTCTCTCTCTCTCTCTCTCTCTCTCTCTGCATTTTGATATGATAGTACATGTTTTCAAAAATATAAATATGTTCCTACTTTTAGAATCATTAAAAAGAGATCACACCCATGAGAATGGAAACAAGATAAGTGTACAAACTCTACAGTGGCTGGGGAGGGACAGTCAATGGAGAGGGAGACGCATCACAAATGGAATCGAGGAGAAGAATAATAGTGATCCTTAGATGAAAAAAGCAGAGTGAAGGAGGGAAGGAGAGGAAGAAATGGTAGTGTTGGTTAGTGTCACTGCAGATCCAAAGTGACTTCAGAAGGCCCAAAGTCCACCACCAGGCTAAAGGTTGGAAACAGGTCTGAAGCCAGAGAGAATATGGCTAAAAAAGACACTGGATGTCAGTCCTACACAAATCAGGGTTGGAGCCCAGGGGTTACCTGCCCTAAAGAACATGCAGGATGAGAAGGAGTGTGGGCTATGCACAGACTGTTGTTGGTGAGCAGAAATAGTTACAGGAGATACAGAGGCACTGATAGAACTAGAAATGTAACAGAGGCCTTGAAACCAGAAGCGTAAAATTTCAGGAAAGGAATAGTTAGAAACCTCCCTGGGCTGCCCGGGAGCTACGTCACCCCAGGGGGGCAGCCACCAGCAGCATGAATTATTTAAACTCAAGTGAACTGAAAATTTCAGCTCCTTCGCCACCTTTGCCACATCTCAAGTATTCAATAGTCAGCCATGTGTGGCATGTGACCAGTGGCCACCCAAGCAACACAAAATAGATTGTGGCTAGCCCAGTGTGGTAGTATATACCTATAATGCTTCGACTCAGAGGGCCAGGCTACAGGAAGAGTTTGAGGCCAGTCTGGGCAATTAGGCAAGGCCATGTGCAAAAAAGATGGGAATCGTGGAACAAGATGGGGAAGGAAAGAGAGAAAGAAGAGGAGGAAGGAGGGAGGGAGGGGGAGGGAGGGAGGGAGGGAGGGAGGGAGGGAGGGGAGAACATAGGAAGGAAGTATGTGGTACTATAATAGGAAGTGCCATTAAACTGCGTTATTTGGAGGCATGGCCATCACCAAGGCTAAAAATTTTGTCAAGAAAGCTACTTGTGACCTTGAGGGAATGACTTTCAGGTGAGAGGTGGGTATTAATGTTATTTTTTAAATTATGTGTGTATTGATGGTATTTAATTACCAACTTGGCATAGCCTATAATCATCTGGGAATGAAGTCTCAATTAGAGCTGTTGCAGGTGGCATCATTTCTGGGACCCGAAGTCTGGATTGTGTATGAGTGAGAGCTGCGCACCAGCATGTGGCATCAATTCACTGATCTGTGCTCTTGGCTGAGAATGTCATGTGACAGGCTACTCTGACTTCCCAACAATGTCAGGTTATTTTATCACAGCAAGAGGAAACAAAAATTATGTGAGTGTGTGTGAGTGTCTGTCTGTCTGTCTGTCTGTCTGTCTGTCTGGAGGCGTACGTGTGTGTAAGTATGAATGTCTATGCACACCTGTGCATGTGTGGATGCCAGGAGGTAACATCGAAACCCCTGAGACCTGAATTCACAGGCACATTAGGGATGCCCGGCTTGTTGTGTGGGTACCGGGATCTCAGCCCCATGATTGGCTGGAAGAGCTTTGAAGCACTGAGCCACCACCTCAGCCCTCAGTGTTGTATTTCCACAACTGTCCTGATGAAGGAATTAAGAAGAAAAAGAAGTCTGCTCCTGAGAGGCAGGGTAGAAAAGAAGATGGCTCTTCATCATCACTTCGGAGTAAGGGAAAGCATGTGTTTTGCCTTGATTTGTTTGAGTTTAACATTAAATTAATATTAAATAATAAATCAGGAACTCGGGTTTGCACTGAGTAAAGAAAATCAAGAATATGTATGAAAGGGAAGGCAGCCCGGGCTCAGCAGTTCTGAAGCCAGGACGGTGGCCCCAACGACTGCTGCCTTTGCTCCAATAACAGGGACATCCTGCAACTCCCAGCGCCTACCAACCACTGAGCACACAGTAGGCCTTCAAAGGGGTATCACAGAATCTGCCCAAGAACTGAGTGCCAGACATTCCCCTAGGCTGCCTGCCAACCTCTGTGGTTCTTCAGCTGTGGTAGCTATCAATAAAAGAATAGCCCTCATCTTGCCTCATGTCGCCCATTCCCCACAGCCCCAGTGTCTCACAGGGCCAGGGGCTAGGTTCCCAGGCACACCCATCAATATTCCGCAGGTCTCTGTAGAGCTGCTTTACCTGCAGCCTAGAATCCTTCAATCCTCATAGCAATTTCAAAGACTGAAAGCCGATGCTTACAGATGAGGAAGCTACAGATCCAGGCGATTGATCCTAGAAACAGGAGCAAATGCAAACCAGGGCCAGCCGCTTAAGCCTCGTCCAACCTGTGTGCAGCTCCTCAAAGCTGAAGCATCCCGAGATTTAAGCCTGCACCGGCAGTACACAACACATAGATTTAAAATAAAATAGTAACACAGCAAACCCAGGAGAAACCCCAACACGCTGCCAGGCAACCACTACAGCCGAAGGAATCTATGAGAAGTCCTTTCTTTTCTCTCTTTGTTCCAAATTGACTTTAATGTGCCTATATCACCTTTACAAGCATTATAAATGCAATCCCTCCTTATGTTGTCTGTGTTTGACTCTACTCGAAACCTCACCTGAGTTCCTGCTGTCTGAGTTCTCAAGAAGGCAAGGTGAGTGCAGCAATAGTCCTGGTGCTGCAGCTGGGATTGTGCAAGTACCTTCCCACTTCCTTACCTTTGGAGGCGGTAATAAGGAGGCTAATATGACCAGAGAGAAACGCCATGCTGGTAGATACTACAAAAACATCTGTAAGACAATACTATCATCTACTCTAGACTTTTTTTTTTAAGTACAGTCTTAAATCTCTTCAAACACTTTCATTCCCTCAGATTGTACTATACATTATACATTGAACTCTGGTCGCCATAAAATTTGGGCAGGTCTGGAGATGCTTCTGAGGGCTCACCAAGATTGAGACATTCACTAATCATAGAAAATAGACACACTGTCAACTGTATTTTCTAAAACAGATGACCATCCTCTAGAACAGCCATTCTGAACCTTTGGATCATGACCTCTTTGAGGTCTCATTATCAGATATCCTACATATCAGATTTTTACATCACAATTCATAACTATAACAAGATTACTGTTACAGAGTAGCAGTGAAATGGTTTTATGGTTGGGGGTCGCTACAACATGAGGAACTGTGTTTAAAGGGGTGCAGCCTTAGGAAGGTTGAGAACCTCTGGTCTAGAACAAATATACAGATTGTGTGAAGAACCATAGGGGACACTGGGTGTCAAAGAACCTTTGTGGGATCATGGCTCTGATAATGGGGGGTTAGATTATCAAAGAAGACCCTTGTAATGATACTCCAGAATGGAAGTTCGGGTGATTCTGCCCACTGGATGGTGCCACTGGTCACTTCCGCTCTGAGGAAAAAGATGCTTCCAGATCTATGGAGGACACAGAAAGGCACCACACTACTACCGCCAACCTTCCTCCCTTCTTCCTCCCAGAATCCCACACTAGCTCTGATATTGAGGAGTCCAACAGAGAATACAATTTCCAACTATATCCAAGGGTAGCCGACCCCATACAACCAGAAGTGGAGTAGAGCTTCCCCTGGTAACCAACAAAAAGAACCGAGCCAGCAGGAAGGTTCTCCTCTCATCTGCTATTCTCGACCTGGTTAAACCAGAATTAAGGAACGACCTGTGGAGTCGTAGTCACAATCTTTGATATGGGAAACGGAGACAGGAAACCTAAAATATCTGTAACACTAACGATCTTGGGGAATCGGATCCCTACCCTGGGCTTCTCACAGACGGAGCTCTTTCAGGTACACGGAACCTTTATGTGTGCATCACTGTAGTTGAGTGTAGTGATTATTCAGTTCCTGGTATAACTCATAATGCACACAGCCCTTTAGGGTGGGTCAGCTGCAAGTCAGTTAGCAATGCAGTTAGCAGAGCGGATCACCTGAAATGTGTGCATAAAGCAGACAAAGAGAAAGGTTTGACAACTTAACTTTTAACATTCCGGGAGCAGTAGTCAAAGCAAACTAAGATTAATAATGGGAGTGACAAATATTTGTTAAATACTTACTATGCTTCATACTATCTGCTGGGTAGTTAGCTCAAATCCCCTCATGTGTTTATCTGTTACTCAGCCTGATGAGTCACTAGAACAGACTAAGGCTGCTGAGGACGGCAGATTAACTCACTTTTTCAAGATTAAGGTTGTAGCTGTTAACTCTTAGGTCTTAGCAGTCAAGAGTTAGTAGATAGGACAGTCCCTCAGGCTAATTGAGACCAGAGCCCAAAGCCTGAACAAATGTACAGTAAAAAAAAAAAAAGAAGAAAATCAGATTTAATCAGAAACATCAAGTATTCATTGTGATTTGTGTGAAACCATTTTGCGATTAAATTTTCAAGAAAATCAAAACTGGAGCTAGAGAGATGGTTTGGCAGTTAAGAACCCTGGCTGCTCTCACAGAGGACCTGAATTTCGTGCTCAGCCCCACGTGGTGATTCACAGCTAGGTGCTCTCTTCTGCCCCCTGTGGGCACTAAGCACACAGGTGGTACACATGCATACATGCCAGGCCACACCCATTTAAACAAAAAAGAAGAAAGAAATTTAAAACAATGAAAAAGAAATCAAAGCTTGAACCCATGGAATAAGGTTTCTAACATATAAATAATTTAATTATTTAAAGTAGTTAATTTTGCCCAGGCATGGTGTCATACACTTTTAATGCCAGCACTTGGAAGACAGTCCAGAGGACCCCTGTAACTTTAAAGCTAGCCTGGTCTAGCTGTTCCAGGACAGCCAGGGCTACATAGAAAGACACTGGCTCAAAAAATAAAATAAAATAAAATAAAATAAAATAAAGTGGTTAACTTTATGTTTCTAAAATTTTAAATATAATTTTAAATGTGTATATTAAAAATAAAACTGGAGGGATTGCTGAAGAGATGACACAGAATAAAGAGCACTGGCTGCTCCTTCAGAGAACTCAGGTTTGGTTCCCAGCACCCACATGACAGATCACAACTGTCTGTAAACCCAGCTCCAGGGGACCCTGTGCCTTCTCTGGCCTCCTCAGGCACCCACCAGGCACACAAGTGGTACACGGGCACACATGCAGACCAAAAAAAAAAAAAAAAAGAAAAAACCTATACACATAAAATATAATAAAAATTGAAAAAGTTACTAAATAAAAATGGGTTTCCACAAAGGCTCAGTAAGTAAAGGCAGCTGCTACCCAGTCCGGATGAGCTGCACTCAGCCCCAGAACTCACACAAAAGCAGGAGAGACAGCTCCATAAAGATGTCATCTGACCTCCACGTGCACACAACAGGCGTCCATACACACACACACACCACAACAGGTGGGCATTCACACACACACACCACTCACACATACACACCACAACAGGTATACACACACCACTCACACACACATATCACTCTCTCATACACACACACACCACAACAGGTGGGCATTCACACACACACACACCACAACAGGTATACACACACCACTCACACACACATATCACTCTCTCATACACACACACACCACAACAGGTGGGCATTCACACACACACACCACAACAGGTATACACACACCACTCACACACACATATCACTCTCTCATACACACACACACCACAACAGATGGGCATTCACACACACACACCACAACAGGTATACACACACACACACCACTCACACACACATATCACTCTCACACACACACCACAACAGGTGGGCATACACACACACCACAACAGGTATACACACATACACACACACCACTCACACACACATATCAATCTCTCTCTCTCTCATACACACACACACACACACACCACTCACACACACATATCACTCTCTCTCTCACACACACACACCAAACAGGTACACACACACACATACCACTCACACACACATATCACTCTCTCACACACACCACTCACACACACATATCACTCTCTTTCTCTCTCTCTCTCTCTCTCTCTCTCTCTCTCACACACACACACACACACACACACACACACACACACACATCACTCACACACAGAGAGAAACAGATTTTAAAAAATTAAAACTACAGAAACTTTGCTTATGGACATAAAAATAAATTCTGATAAATAGATAAATAAAGTTATATTTTGAAAAACTGATAAAGGATACAGACATTTTCATCATTGGTATATAAAAATATAAGTTGGTAAAACCTATGTATGGGAAATGGTGCCAATTCCTAGCAATGCTTGCATATAACCATTAAGCCAGTGCTATGCCTCTAGAGATTTATACTACATAATATATATGTCTAAGTATATGACTGTAAGTGTCTATATACATCAGACGATTCAGCATATTCTGTTCCTAATAACAGAAGGCTGAAAGCAGTATTAAGAAATAGAGGTTAATTAAAGGTATACTATACATTGGTACCATAATGTTATCATTTTATTGAAAATTATTCTTGAGAAGTATACCTACATATAATAGACCATATATATTTCTAAGAAATCACAACGTAACTTCTTGTCGGAGTTGCAGAATTTTTAAATATATTTTCCACATTTTCTGTAGTGCTCGTGTATTGTTATAAGAGGGTAAAGCCACACAAGTTTTATCTGTAAAAGAAAGCAATGCTAACAGTAACACCTGCATCCATTACTACATGCGTAACGCATGCAAACGTGCTTGTCTGTTCACAGCCTGCGTTCTTACACATCACTTAAAATTCTGTATTTCTGTATTTCTCCTTGTAAGACAGAATTGATAGTTTAACCTTTAACCTGCTTCAATCCCTGTGTTAAAGAACTCAGTGCCACAACCACTGATATAACAATATTCTGGCCTTAAGTCAATAAATGAGAACAACATTCCACTTCACAGAACAGAGGGACAGAGGGACAGACCAGAACGCTAGTGAGTAGGATGAAATCCTGTATTCCTCCTGCGAGCACCACACCCGCCTTGCAGTCCACCACAGGAAGCAGTGGTTACTTTTGTCTCATCAACTTTTCTTTATCCCCGGGAGAAGTGTGTTATATTATCTGTATATACACAACAATCACTGCTTAAGTAAACCAGGAAACCGGGGCAGGAAACCATGGCAAATGTTTAAAGGCTTGGATCCTATCTAAATAACTATATATCATCAGCAAGCACTCGGAAGTGGAGCTCACCATAAACACGCTATCTGTAATCTGCATGTTTACCGCTCTAAGGCTGTGTAGCTCTGAGCAGACATTGTGTGTGTTTGAGAAAAATGTCCTATAGTCCTGAAATGACTACTTTCACGAGAGTCCTAACTACCATGGAAGAAACAGGCTTTGGACTTGTGATCAAGCTGAGCCCCTTAGCATTCTTCCATTACATAGGTGCTGAAGAGCAGCTCAGCAGTTAAGAGTTCTGGCTGCTCTCCCAGAGAACCCAGATTCAAGTCCCAGCATCCACGTGGAAGCTCACAATGGTTTGTAACACTAGTTCCCAGGCTATGCAACGCCCTCTTCTGACCTCCTTGGACACTGCACACATGTGATGCACAGACAAACATGCAGGCAAAACACCCAAATAGGTACAAAGAAATACTTATTTTAATTTTTAAAAACCAATCCTTACCCAAGAAGCTAAAGGGGTCTGCAACCCTATAGGTGGAACAACAATATGAACTAACCAGTAACCTGAGAGCTCGTGTCTCTAGCTGCATATGTAGCAGAAGATGGCCTAGTCGGCCATCATTGGGAAGAGAGGCCCCTTGGTCTTGCAAACTTTATATGCCCCAGTACAGGGGAACGTCAGGGCCAGGAAGTGGGAGTGGGTGGGTATGGGAGCAGGGTGGGGCGGGGGCGTAGGGGACTTTCGGAATAGCATTTGGAATGTAAATGAAGAAAATATCTAATAAAAAATTGAAAAAAAGAAAACAATCCTTTCTTACACAGACCCTGGGAGTTTCCTAAGTCCATTATAAGGAATCACAGATGTCTTTGGCCTATATCTCTGTGGCTCATGAAATTCTACTTAAGAGAGGATTAAGGTGTAGTAAACTACAGGGAAGGGGAGTTAGGAACAAAGACTTCCACATGCTTTTATCTCAACTTACAATGATGGTCATTTTCTTTTGTACTGCTGCCTCTAAGAAACACGTGTGTAACATGAGTACGCATTACACATAGTCACATACAATCATACACTAAAAGTTTTATGAAACAATGTGTGCTAACTTTGGCAACACCTTGGCCTAACCTATCCTACAACATTATGTTCTAACCCTGTTCCTGCTACCTACAATCCTACCCCAAATCGCACCTAAATTATTCCAACAGTCCACCACGGCCATGACATCTGGTGTCTGCATGTACACTCCTGTGGAGTTAGGAATGGGCTACATTGATCACAGAGAACTTCCTTACTTCCAGTGGATTCTCAGAAAAGATGAAAAGCTTGAGAAACCATGAGGCATCATGTATGGGAGTGCTCAGAATCACAAATTTCCAGAATCAAGTATGGCTCCGGAGGTAACTGAAAGCACATCTATGGGCCTCACTAGAGCTGTTGACTCTCTCACTCCTCTTTCTGACACGTTGACAGGGTCGGAGAAGCCGGAAACAGTTACCGTAGGAAGAACTGTTGAAGAGTTCAATGTTGAAGAAAGCGTAGTCTCCACTGGTCATGCCGTGTCTGTGCACCGCCAACATGATTCTCCGAATGGTGTCACCACTGGCACACATGATCACCACTGGGGAGAGAAACAAAGCGTGAGTCACCCACACACAGCAGGAGGAATGCGGGCCAAACAGCCAGGGGACAGCAGGTGCAGAACAGGTCATCTACAGAGTCTTCAAGAGCTCCTCACAAACTACCTAATACCTGGTCACCACTTATCCACAGGAGGGACAGTCACCCATCCCGTGGGATTCCCAAAAGTTAGGTAGAAAAACATACTATGGTTTTTTCCTAAACATACATACCTATGATAAAACTTAACTTCTAAGCCAGACACTGTGACAGATTAACAATGGTAACTAATAATAAAATAGAATAATTATAGTGACATACTACAACAAAAGTAATTTGAAACTTAAAAATTGTTGGTATTGTAGAAATTTTCATTTAAATTTTTCAAACTATAATTGGCTATGAGCAGCTAAATCCTAAGATGAAGCCATATCTAAAAAGGGACAAAGGGAAATACATAATTTTAACTCAAAAAAAAAGTAGCAAATAGCACCAAAACCATGTGACAGGAGCCAACAACACAGACACAACAGCCTCTGGATAGAACACAGAGAGGACCAGAAATTATACAAATAGGCAGAGTGCGTCTGGTCAGGATAAAGCAGCTACAAACCCAAACCTAGAGGACCCTAGGATGAATGACCTATCCGTACTCCTTAAAATACTCAACTTAATGAGGAACCAAGGCAGGCTCATAAAACATACTAAACAGCAAGAGACTTACAATAAGAGAAAACTAAAAGCAATACATGCTACTCAGTTGGATTCTGGATCTTAAAATACAAGCAAAGATCTTCTATAAAAGCATCAAGAGACAGCTGATGAAATTTGACTGAAGGTAACCAGGTGGCAGGATATGTTTGCCTTAAAGCTCTTGTTTTATGACTATTGCTGTAGTTATGTATGAAAACAGCCTTGTTCTTCAGTGTTTTCGAGAAGTCTTGGGATACGAGTTAGCCCATAGAGTCCTTGCCTAGAGTGCTCAGAGCCATGGGGTTGATCCCCAGCATCACATAAAACTGGGTGCAGCGGTAGACACCTGTAATCTCAGCGCCGTGTGGGTCATCCTTGAAATACGAGGCCAGTCTGTGTTAAATGAGACTTTGCCTCCAAAAAAAATATGTTTAGAAGTATTGAAGAATGATCCTGAAAATTATCCTTGAAGCTTTCATACGTTAATATTTATATTATCTTCATTTGTATGTTTACACAGACACATACCAGTAGTGTTCACGCATATGTATGCACATACACACACACACCATCAGTGTTCTATCAGTTTGTAGTCACACTGTCAAATGTAAGAGGCCTTAAGCATTTTTAAGAGATTGTTTCCCATGGCCTACGCAAGACACGGCTTACGTGAAGTAGGGGGGACTTGGCCACTCTCTAGTCAAGCTGATGGTTCTTGGCTCACAGACCCCATGATCAGGAGAACTGTACTTTCCTCTTACACAGAATGAGAGGAGGCCCACAGAGGCCTGGGTGCTATAAATTGCCTTACCACGCTTCATGCCAGCCCTCTGAGATGTGTGTGCTCTTTGTAAAAGTATAGGTGCCGAAAGACATAAAACAAATTGCAGTCTGTGCCTGAACAGCCTGGGTATGCTGCATGAAAGTCTGGGCTCCTACTGATATGTCTGTCATTCACTGCACACATTAGCTCAGAGAGCCAGGATCTGACTGACGTCTTTAACTACAGAAGGGCTCCATGCACACTAGAAAACACGGTTTTGAGACAATACAAAGCACCTGTAACCTGTAAGTGTGAGGTGTTGTTTCTTTTGGAATTATAATTATACATCTGGGATTTAAAAAAAAAATCCCAAGATGTCTCAATAAAGAAGATCTCAAAGAAACTCCTAATTACCAACTTGGGCCCTCATTTTAGATCAAACTCCTTCCATGGAAAAATCGCAAGCAGGGCATCTCATAAAGCAGGTAATACATAAACTGCTCGAGCCGGACAAGTTCACAGAGCGCGGATTCCAAGAATGGGCCTCTCCAGAGGGATCCGCGAGGCCCCGATTGGCTGTCTACTAAGGAACTCTTATCAACTTGTATCAACTGAACAGAGTTCAATGTCTCTCAATAGCTACATGTAGAAACTGATTTTGCTGGCACAGTGGGCAAATAGCCTACATGATATTCATAAATAGATTATCAGAACTGCAGATTGCTTAACTCCCATGGGGGCCAGAATGTTCAGGAATACAAGCCATTCAATATGGCCTCAATCTAGGCACACTAACTGGGGAGCCAAATTATAAGCAGAAAGATGCTACAGAGGAGAGAACATGAATCAGAGAAGCAGGTGGGGTGATTCAAGTATCCAAAGGCACCAAGCGTTAGTCCTAAGTATCCTTTTGAGAGCTATACCTGCCCTAGGATAGAACAGACCCTGAGGCCAGAGACCTGGCATCCCTAAGTCCTGGACAGACTCTGATCCTCCTCCTCCTCCTCCTCCTCCTCCTCCTCCTCCTCCTCCTCCTCCTCCTCCTTTTTACACATTCCTGCTTTGCCTCTTTAGCTCTTCCCTATTCTACCATGGCTTCTGACGAAATTTTCTTGAAGTGTTACTACCCATTTGTGACTGAGAAAGGGTATTAGACAGTGCCATTTGTCTACCTACTTAGACTTTCACACTTCTCAATCGTGTCCATTTTGTGTCAAGTATATAGTTTGGTCAAAACAGAAAGAAAGAAAGAAAGAAAGAAAGAAAGAAAGAAAGAAAGAAAGAAAGAAAGAAAGAAATCCTCTTTCCCAAGGTCAGGTGCAGGACATTGTTTCTCTCAAGTAATCCAAATTCATAACACACATTATCATCATCATCTAGTTTTAATTCAAGTAGAAGCAATACCACGTCATATCACTGATTACCACCAACAGAGCCGTCAGAATAAATAGCCCTGGTTTTTTACAGTGTACCTTAACCTTTCACGGTTGACTCATTCATGCCTAGTTGAACTGTGGGTACTTTTAGCAAGCTTTCCTTTATGTAATTTATCGAAAGTCTTGAAATATTTTTTCTGAGATAATTTTCTGTTCCTATTCATATTTCATCATTTTATACAGTAACCAAATTACATCGTTAACAAGCACAAGTGACATAAGAGGAGCAGGTACAACTTAGGAAGTACACGGAAATGTGCAGAAGTGTGCCACATGAGGAAAACTCAATCGCTCCCCAGACCTCCCAGCAGTAAGCAAGACTAACAGAGAAATGGGGTCAGCCAATCCTCCTGTACAAGTGGGAGTCAATGCACACTGCTTTTGTTGTATTAATATGTATTTCGATATATAAACATCAACTGTTTTTAGACAGCTCCTTTCTGTGTAACCCTGTTCTGTCCTAGAACTTACTCTATAGAACAGGCTGCAAATCACATCACAGAAATCCACCTGCCTTTGCCTTGCATGTGCCACCATGCCTGGTCTTAATCATAACTATTTATTTGAGATCAAAACATTACACTTCAGAAAAAAAGGATAACATGGATGTTATGTGCTTCTTGGTAACATTTTTAACCTGTCCCACTTTAACTTGTGACATTAGATGTCATCTTTCCCCATCTGGGTGCCACACTGTCGCCCATAAATGCCTTCTCATTACTGCAGCATGTTCTTCTAGTCATAGGGGTTGGGCACACAGGAATGGCTCTAAGTGTTAATTAAGAGAGCTAATCACATTCCAAGTGGTGACTAGACACACATGTTAAGGTAAAGCTCCTTCCCCTGCCCCTGGACTTCCATTAAGAAAGCTTCCAATGGGTTAGCATCCCTCTTCTCTCAAGGAGCTCCCATTTGTCCCAGCAAGAGGGAAAGTAACAAATTATCTCATTGATGAATCTAGAAGAGCAGGAGAAGTATGCTAGGTTCTTTCTTGAGTATGAGCCTCGTGCTGCATACTGAAAGTGTGATCACAAAATTAAAAATGTGACATAGGAGCTGGGGGATTGGCTCAGTGCTTAAGAGCACTTCTTGTTATTGCAAAGAACCCAGGTTCAATTCCCAGCACCCACATGGAGGCTCATCACCTCAGGCATACATGTAATACACAGACATACAATCAGGCAAAAAACTCATACACATAAAATAATAGAAATAAATCTAGAAAGAAAATTGATGCAGTAGTAACTTTGGAGAGCAGGCAAAGGGCATTTTTCTTAAAGAGGACAAAAGGGGGGGCAAAAAATGTAAAGAATCAGCCAGATGGTCTGACATCAAGTTTAAAATATACACTAAATATTAAGGAAATAAAATCACCAAAGAAATAATTCAAGAAACTTTCTTAGAGCTAAAAGACATGGGTTTCTGATACACCCCACAGACCCAAAGAAGTTAAACAAGAAGAAAGGCCCAAGTGAGGATGCTTGAATCCCACTTAGAAGGGAGAACAAAACAGTCACGGGTTGCAGACAGAGGGAGGGGCCTGGGTGGAAGAGGGGAAGGGGAGGGGGAAAAGGGGGACAGGATCAGGTATGGGGAGAGACAGGAGAGAGGACCAAAGGGCCAAGAGAATGAGTGGAAATCTGCAGCTGCTGGGGGAGGAGGGGGAAGGGGGAATCTCTAGAAAGTTCCAGAGACCTGGGAAGGGACAGGCTCTCACGACTTAATGTGGATGACCTTAGCTGAAATGCACAGCAGTAGGGATATGGAACCTGAAGAGACCACCTCTATTAGCTAAACAGGACCCCCAGTGGAGGGATGAGAACACCAACTCACCTACAAAATGTTCGACCCAAAATTAAAAGAAATGCAGGGGCAAAAATGGAGCAGACTGAAGGAATGGCTGAGCAGTTGACTGGCCCAACTAGGGATCTATCCCATGAATGGGCACAAATCCCTGACTCTATTACTGATGCTATGTTGTGCAGACAGGGGCCTGGCATGGCTGTGCCAGCAGCTGACTGAGACAGATACAGATACTCACAGCCAACCACTGGACTCAGGTCCAGGACCCCTATGGAAGAGTTAGGAGAAGGAATCTCTTTCAAAAGTGGATGTCTCTATTCCTATACTACAAAGTAACAAATACCATTTACAAAATACAGACCATACGCTTATTTCTGCTATTCAAAAGCTCTATCCATTCCAGAGACCCTTGTAATTTCTACACTGTGGCAGGTAGCACTTCTCCTCCCCAGTACTGTATGCTAGGGAGGTTGGTGAGGGTTCTTTGCTTTAAAATTCTGCTTACCAATTATTTGGTCATTTAGACCAGAGTATTAAAAGCAAGTTGTTCTTGTATTCATTAAATATTTCTATCTTTTTGGTCACTCTCCAGGCCCAAATACATAACATAGCAATAACTAAAAGAATACAACTAGTTTTTATACAAAACAATTTGTGTAGGTTACTTCTACTTTTGCATCTTAGAAAACGCATAAACACAACAACATAACCTTTCTCTAATTAAAAAAATGTATTTCTGACTTTTTATAGTATATATGTATCATTTCCTGTGATGTATCAAGATCAGTAGGCAATTATATAAATAAATCCAGTACTAAATACAAAGTATTTGTCTGTTGCTTGTTTGTTTGTATTTTAGGACAGGGCACATTCTATAGCCCTGGTTGGTCTTGAACTCACAAGTCTTTCATGTCAGCTTCCTGGATGCTGGGATTCCAAGCATGTGCCACCACGCCCATCTAAGATCATATGTATGTATGTATGCATATATGCATGCATGTATGTATGTATGTATGTATGTAGGTATGTCTGCCACAGGTGTCTATTTCCTAAAGTATTTGTAGAACCCCTTTAGTACATGAGATAGACCAATCCTGAATGTAAAAGGTTACCATAGCTTCGCTACCTGCCTAAGGAGTCATCTTCTCTAGTTTTATGTGGGATTTCTGGGGAAAAAATAATATTTCTCTTACAACTCAAAGGTTTATCTGTAATTAAAAACAGAAATTGATGTTAAAAAGACTTAAATATTCAAAAAGCACTTTCCAGTATTCTCTGCCCACCCCATGTATATAAAAATTGGTCACCATCTTATAATAACCAGGATGCACAGCCAAGCCATCCCTTGTGAAATCTCATCTACTGCTCCCTAGTTCTCAAGGCTGCCTGATGCTGGCTGGCTGGCTCTTGGGAAACTCTCTATTGCCCTCATGCCGGGTAGTTGAAATTTGACTCTGTGTTATCATCTTAGCTGCTAATATAAATGCATGCTGTGAGATCAATGTTATTAAATCACACATACTCAGGTGTATCTTTTGATTATATTAGACTTTTTAAGTTTTTCAATTGACTTAGCTGACAAGCCCCCTAGGAGATAAGAATAATTTGGGGGAGGACTTGGGGAAGTGTTTGTTCAGTTTTTCTTTCTAAAGGGCATTATGTAACCAAAAGAAAACGTAATCACATTATTGGGAAGGCCACAGGTCACACTTTACCAGTGAAGATATTCAGATATCCTTAATTTGATTTTAAAGTTGAAATGTTCTTTCCAAACATATTTGGGGGGTGGGAGGGACTCTCTAAAGCACGCCCTGGCTCATAAAGGTAGAAGATGCTCTGTGACAGAAACGCTTTCAGATACATCCCTATTGGGAGAATCAAATGTAAAATCTCCACATCAGAATAGCAGTTGGAAGAGGCCTGATTCTCATCGAGCTCCTTGTTCCACGTTCAGTGCCTTGCAAGGCAGAAAGGCTGAGTCCAGAGGTGTGGTCTTCTCTGCCTAAAGCTCTTCCCAGGACATGGCTTCCCCTTCTGGGTGAAGGTGATTATTATCGAATATAGCACAACGCCCGCTACAATGAACCCACACATTTACTGTGTGGGTCTGGCGCTGTTTCAAAGAATTCTGGTCACTTAGTTCATTAAACCCTTCCAGCATCCCCAAGATGTGGCTGTGCAGGAAGCCCACTTTACCTGAAGAAGATGGGGTACAGTTTAACAGCCCCGGATCCTGACAGCTAGCAAGTGGCTGAGCCACAAACTCCCCTGAAACCATATACTAAACCCCCACTACTTAATGCGTTGAGCAGCCACGATGAGGTGGAGACTCAGCGCCCTGAGATCTCCCAACTTTCTCTACAAAGAGTAAGAAATTGAAAGAAGGGCAGCCTGGAATTTTTTATTTATATTTCAGAAAATTCGCCTTATTGTTGCTGACACAGATTTTAGAGAAAGAATCATAAGATCATAATAATTTCACCTATAAAATACACACACACCAGACTAACAAGCTTGCACTGCTAAATTGAACGAGAAATGAGCGCTAGGAGATCTAAAATAAGCCTGACTATTTAAAAATAAAGAACGCAGGCTGTAGTCCTTTTAAACCGAAACACACCTGCCCCAACCCCACCCCAACCCCCAGCCCACTCTCACAGTGTGGCCCTCCCCCATCACGGTTCTAAGAGCACTGTGCGGCTCAAGGGCCCAACAGCGGAACTGACAGATCTGCCAGGCCTCTCACCCTAGGCCACTGTACCAAGGTCACCGCCTTTCTAGGTTCAGCAAGGCAATGACCAGAATTTGCAAAGCTCGGATGGATCTAGCCAGGCGTGAGGACACGCCCCCATTCCCAGCCTGCCCTGGGAAGTCTCCAGCTTTTAGTTAAGGCTCTGGAAGCCCAGAACTGAAGAAGTAACAGTACCCAGGACCGCGAGAGGCTGCAGTAGCCGGAGGACTGGGAGTGGGGGGAGAAAGTAGATGTGGGTTTCTCGCCCAACAGGGGCAAATCTGCCACCATAGGACAGAACTTTCCTTTTACATAACCAACGCCCTGCCTGCGCACCTAACAGTGATTCTGCGCAGACAGCCTGGAGTTCTTAGGTCGAAACTTGTCCTGTCTGCACTGTCTACAACACCTTGAAGTTAGAGTAGAGAGCGGGGAGGGGCAGTTGTGGCCCCACTCTTGAAGCTTTTTCTGCCCACCTCACCTGTTCTGAGCCTGCAAGCTTAGTGTTCCGCTGTCCCGCCACAGCCAGGCCCAGGTCCCCAGCATTCGTGCGACCAACACTGGGCAAACTAGGTGCCTGGCTTAGCTCGGCCCCTCCTAGGTCTCACCAGGATAGCACCTCCGAACGAACATCGGAAGCTTTGCGGTGTGGGGTCATAGGGGGAGGGTAATACCGCGGACATTCTGGGCGCCTGCGCACCAAGGGGAAACAAAGGCGAGATTTCTCCAATGTGTGAGCCCCAACCGGGACGTCCGGACTCATGCCCTATGCTGGGATTCGGCTCCTTCCTCTATCTACACGACAGAAACCTGGGCAGCTGCGGAGAATTCCCACGCTCCCCGTAGCCATGATCCCATTCCCCAGTACCAAATTCTCTGTCTAGTTTGGCTACTGTTCCAAACCCTCAGCGACTTGCGGAGAAAGGGCCGGGCAGGGGACCCGTGGGAAGGAAGCTCGGCGCACGATCCTCCGGCGCGCTCCGCCCAAGCCCAGCTCTGCGCGCGCTTTCAGAGGCTTCGAAGCCCAAAGCTCCCGGGGGAAGTGAGAGTCGCCTGAATTCAGACACGGCGACGCACTTCTGGTGCTTGTATCGAAGCTTGTAAGACACTAGAAAGGGCATGGAAGGAATCTAAAAGGAAGGCTTTAAAAAGAGACCTAGGGTCAGTGGAAAGAGCAGCCAGGGGAGCCAGGAGATGCGTCCCAACCCCCAGCTAGTCAAGAAGCTGCGAGACTGCTGGGGCGTCCCCAGACGCTGTGGCCCTGCCAGGGGGCGCGCGACTGCAATGGACAGAGTAGGGAATTCCTGGAACTCACGGGACTCCGGAGCTGTCGAAGAGGGGGAAAACCCTTGGTGTTTAGCCACACCTGTCATACCTGGGATGGCGCTAGCAAGCGGCTCAGACGTTCCCTCGACTGGCCAGATCCACCTCCCCGAGACTGTGTAGGCACACCCCTTCCACCGCGATGGGCTATCCTCCACCCGTCCCTGGATCAGGCAGCTCACACTTGGACAAGCCCCCGCGCGACCTCCACGGGTCCTTGGGTTACGGGGAAGGGTGGGGTCTGCAGAAGATTGACTTGGTGGGGTTTGGGGGAGAGCCACTGAGAACCGCTGAGTCAGAGCCAAGGACCCCCCTGGTCCCGCTCCCGCTCACCTCGCTCGCTGCCTTGGATGTAGCGCACTATGTCGTCCAGGTCCAAGTCTTTGGTCTCGTCGAAATTGTAGGCAGACGTGTGCAACCCCTCCTCCTGAAAAACCTCGTGGACCCCCTCGAGGGTGAAATAACAGTTCCTCTCGAGTTTGTCGTCGCTGTAGACCAGGGCTGCACGGCTCCAGTGGTGGTGGCGAAACAGAGCGAGCATCATCTCTCCCATCTTGGCGTAGGCAGGCGCCACGCGCGTGAGGTGCGAGTATTCCGTGTCCTTGTGCTGGAAACCGGCGGCCAGCGCTCCTGCGGACAGCATCGGCAGGTCCCAGTGAGACGCCAGCCGAGCCACCGGCGCCGCCGCGTACTCGCACACGGGCCCCAGGATGAGATCCGGCTTGGCGCCGCGCGCCGCCGCCACGCGGTCCACAAGACTGAAGAGCGCGCGGTTGCCGCAGTCCGAGTCTTCGTAGGCCACCTGGAAGCGAGTGCCTGGCGGCAGCAGCTTCCTCCCGGTGCCATTGCCCTCCACGCTACGCAGCGCGTACTCGATGGCCGGCCTCACCCGGGCCAGCGAGAACAAGTACGAATCGTCCCGGGGCAATAGAACAAGCACCTCGATCTTTTGAGCCGCCAGCGCCTCTCTCGCCCGGCGCCTGCTGCCTGGCCGGGTGTCCCCGGCGCCGCTGCTCGCGCCGCCAGCCAGCAGCACCCGGGCCAGCAGCACGCACGCCGAGAAAGTGAACAGCAGCAAGGACCGCATCGTGTTGCCAGCAAGCGCTCGCCCTGGCCGCCGGCTCGCCCTCTGCCCCCCACCCACCCTGCCCTTTTCCTCCCAGCTCTTTTCTTTCCTCTGTCCCTGCGCCCCCTTGGGCGCTCCAAGAAAACAGAATACCCCCTTCAGTAACTCGCCAAAAGATAGGAAGATTCCTCTACAATGTCCCTAGGTTTAAAAAATAAAAAAAAAAATTTTAAAGCAAAGAAAGAAAGAAAAAAGTTCACAGAATGTAAACCTGTGCGTCTGTAATATACATATAGACTTATTATCAATATATATATTCTCCCTCCCTTTGCACATAGGCTATTTGGCTTAGAGGTGGCTTCTTATTTGGGCGTTGCTAAGGTTGCGTTTGAAGGCCTTATTTGTAAAAGAAAAAAAAAAGTTAAACTTGTCCAAGTGCTTGTAATTGACGGTGCACCTCCTTCGCGTTTGATCCCATTGATTCGCGCGGCTTTCTGGATCCATAGCCGGGGTTTAAATAGCGTGGCAGCGGCGCAGCGCGTTACCACACATGGCGCGCCGAGGCCGGGCTTGTCTCTGCAACGGGTGGGGTGGGTGGGGGTGGGGCGGGGTGGGGGCTGGGCTGGGGGAGCCTCTCATTAACATTCTTACATCAGGGCTCCTCCCCGCACCCCTGGCCTACTCGCGGTTGCCGGGTCCCTAAGCCCCACTAGTTGCCGGTGCTCAGATTTGGCCCAAAGCCGCAACCGCCCACGTCTACACCCGCGGGAGACCTCGCGGCACAGCGTTACTCTAAGGTCCCCGCCTCTCCCTGGCTCCGCTTTCTCCAACCCCAGGATTAAAAAAAAAAAAAAAAAAAAAAGTGTATATATGTTTGAAAGAAATGAGTGCGCGCACATACACAAAGCACACACTCATACACACACACTGCAAAAACGAAGGGGAAATGTTTCTCCAAATTGGTGGCTTCCTTGCAAAACTCCATAGACTCTCACCTCTTTTCTTGATCTGGCCACGTTCTGTCTGGGTGCGCCCAGTCCTGTCCCGCACCTGACCTTTCTGGTCCCTGGAGCAAGGTCGGGGAACAAGGAACAAGGTCCTGGTGCAGGAAAATTCATTTGCAGAGCTGGTAAGCCCATCTGGCCTGCACGGTGTCGCACCGCTCCTTCCCCCACCCGGCGTGGGTGCCCTCCTCCCTCTGGGCTGCTGGGACACGCTAGAATCACAGTGGGCGCAGCGTCACCGTGTCCCAGTGCGCAGCCCCTCCGCGGGGTCACTGAGACCAGAAAAGCGAAACTTGTTGCTTCCGATGTTGGATAAATGATTCCGCTCCAGGAAGTGTCGCGGAGCTTGAAAAGCATCACCCTAAGGTACTATTTGCTAAACCAGGCAACTAAAAGGGACTCCCGCTTCCCGGCCCCCCAGATCTTCCCCCAGAGAATCTTTAAGTACCTAAAAAGCAGTCTGCCAACCCCAGCGCTTCTGTTCCAGGATGCCCGATAGTCTAGGATGCCCAGAAAGGTCCTGCCCGGTAGACCCAGTCTTTCCACTGGTCACAGCTACCACAGCGATGCAGACGGAGTGGAAAGGATTGTGGAGAAGTCTCAGACCAGAGAGGCGCGTCTCTGAACCGAGCAGCTGCGCAGGTCCAGAGGGCCCTGCACCCTCTTTTCGTGGTCACGCAGCAAAGACATTTACGGCGAGAACAGGCTGTATTACACAAGGTAGTTCTGACACCAAAGTCTTGCAAATTAAAGTTAATTTAAAATGTTTCTAAATGTTCTTTCATTTGGCTGGGCGTCAGTGTGTGCTCCAATCTTAACTTAAACTTACGCCCTCTTTCGGCAGGATCTTGAACGCGATTCTTCACCCGCTGCCCCAGGCTGCTGCTGTTAAGTCATAGTTATTTCTTCTTCTTTTCTTCTTCTTCTTCTTCTTCTTCTTCTTCTTCTTCTTCTTCTTCTTCTTCTTCTTCTTCTTCTTCTTCTTCTTCTTCTTCTTCTTCTTCTTCTTCTTTTTCTTTCTTCTCTTCTCTTCTCCTTCTCCTCCTTCCTTTTCTCCTTCTCCTTCTCCTTCTCCTTCTCCTTCTCTTCTTTTTTTTTAATAGTTACGAGCCCCCTAAAATGTCCTTGCTCTCATTTGTGACTATGAAGTGATAAATCGAGGTGTTCGAGGACATGGCAAATCCAGGCATCAGTGACTAACAGCCCTCTCTCCATCACCCTCTCTAGCAGTGGAAAAAAAAAAAAAAAAAAACTGCAATCGAAGGTAACTTCATACCGGGTGCCGGTTAGATTTCAGTTGGACAGTGATCCCTAAGCCTTCGCTGTAAGTAGGGGCTTCTAAATCCTAGGTGAGCTTTTGTTTATTTAATTAGAACTGCTAACCAGTTCTAAGAGAGGTGGATATATAAATTTGAATTCTGAAGAGTTATCCACGTACGTTGGAAACTGACATTTAGCACTTCGCAGCAATTAAATCCTTCCTGAACACTTGGGAGAGCAAACATTTGTTTATAGAGTCATCGTTATTTAAGAAAAAAATAAACAGCTAAATCCTGGATTCCGAGGGTCTTAGTGGATTTCAACTGGTTGCCAGGAGACGTGAAGGACGGAGCCGGTTTCCTATTACTACCCGGTATGCCCTGTGTCTGGGGAACACCAGCCAACAGCGGTATGATTCTGCAGTGTACCATGTGGGCTCACTGGAAGAGTCTGGGATTTCAGGGGCACCGGGTATGGAGTGCCTCTCGCATCTCTGGCGCTGCCCAGCCTCGCTCTTGGGTCAACAGCAGGGCAGTGCACTTACGTTATGGCTAGCACCCTGGCCTCCCTGTGGCCTTTGGGTAGAAGCACTCAGCTTCCAGCCTGTTGTTAAAGAGCACAGACAACAGGAAATGGTGGATCAGTCCAGAAACAGAGGGGAGGGGAACACAGGGTTGCTGTCCGCGTGCATGTTCAACACATCCTTGCAGATTCCAACTGAACAGATGCTGAGATTTTTTTTAAAAGGTCTTCCAGTGCCAACAGTGCAAGATTATTAACAGTAACAAGTCTATTGTGCTCTTGGGAGGTTTGTGTTTACTTATTCTGGGTGTTAGGAGGATCTGTTTACTTTCCATCAGAGTTCTTTGGGCAACCAGCTAAAACTACCATGTATAACTATCACATAGTTCTGCCATCTTAGTCCAGAAAAAAATGAACTGTGACCCAAAGAATGTACAAGTTACATTTATTTTTTTAAAGATTTATTTATTAAGTTATTTATTATAAGTTCACTGTAGCTGACTTCAGACACACCAGAAGAGGGTGTCAGATATCATTATGGATGGCTGTGAGCCACCATGGGATTTGAACTCAGAGCCTTTGGAAGAACAGTCAGTGCCCTTACCCACTGAGCCATCTCACCAGCCCCTACAAGTTGCATTTAAACAGCTCTTTGTCTCCTGAGGATATTTACTGTTGGAAAAGGTCACCTACAATACTATGTAAAATAGGGTTGGTAACCAAGCAGATTGTCACTGTCAATCATATTCTGTGTATCACATTTTTAACTGGGCCTGGTGACACAAACTACTCAGGAGGATATCAAAGGCTGCCTGGGCTGCAGAATAACACAAGGCCAGCCTGGGTGATTTAATTTTACAAGGTCCCATCACCAATAAAAGGTAAAAAAGAAAGCTGGAGATGGGAGTTACTTGGCTAAGATAAATTCAATGCAATGTAACACACACACACACACAAACACTGGCACGCACCATCTTATAATATCTTAGCAATATGTTTTTAGGCTTTCCAGAACAGTAAAACTGAACACCACTTGATAAAGATAACTTTTGTAACATTTTTTATCATAAATGTTAGTAAAATAGGAAAGAAAAGGGATAAGTAGAAACAGTCTTGCGTTCAGGTTTTACATACTGTTCCTTTCAACTCCAAACAAAAAAACAAAAACCTAATCACTGAAATTGGGGAAGGGCCATGTTTTTCACATTCAGAATTCAGTTATCAACTTCGATTGTCAAAGAAAACAAAGGAATAAAATTAGCTAGCTGAAAGCCTAAACATATTAATGTTAAATGCGATATTACAGAAACTCATAGACGTTTTAAAAGATTTAGAAATGTTTTCATCAATATCCAAGAACTATTTTGTTTCTAGTTCTGTCAGTGAGTTTTGTGTCCAGGTATTTTTTTTGGCCACAGCCCCACAGTATGGAGAAGTTATGTGTCATTTCAAAGAATGATTCTTTGAAATGTACTTTTAAAATGTCTGGGGCATTTTTCTCCACAATCCCCCTGCCTCAGAACCCTGGCCTGAAACTCGTGAAGTGAGGGTCCTTGCAGATTTTCCAAGGTCCTTCCATCTTGTCCAGCCAATCCCGAGGTCACACTGAAGACTACCACAGTGAAGCCTTAATGCACAAGAAAATCCCTTCTGCACGACAGAATTGTTGAAAACACACTTCCCCCTAGAGGCAGAAAAGATGAAAGGCCCTGACACATATCCAAAAACCCTTTCTGAAGTTCAATGAGTACTGAGACTTCCATTTCTAAACATACAGTTAATGTTTTAGAGAACGCTATTGAAGAAACGAGAGAAAAATCAGTAGACACCAAAAAATTAGATTAGAATTTGCCTCTAGGTCTCCGCTCTCCTTGGGAGGACTCTATTAATTGGCCCCACTTCTTCTATTATACAAATCTGTGATTTTTTTAGCCAATATTACAAATAATAGTAAGTATGTATTTTTATTTAAATGTGTGACTCAATTTAATTAGAAGCTATAGTTACATGTAGCCTTCAAGGGCTTCTCTTGAAAGCACAGAGCTTTTCATCTACTACAATAGTGTTTTCGATTCTCTGAAGATGTTCTGAGGCATGTGACATTAGAAAGATTTCTGAAAGCCATATTGCCCATCTAAGACTTGGCCTGAGTACAGACATAAGAAATGCATATAATATAGTGTTGTTAGTTTATAGACAACATGTCTAATGGAGTAAAAAGAACTCTGCGGGCCAGGGAGATGGCTCAGCACACATATAAAGGTACCTGCAATCAAGCCCGGTGGCCTGAGTTCAATCCCTTCAGATGCATATGGCAGAAGGAAGGAGTGAACTGTCCTAAGCCTCCCCGTGACCTCCACACATATTACACACACACATGTATTCACACACACACACACACACACACACATGTATTCACACACTTTGTAAATTTTAAAAAGTTGAAAACTATATGTGCTTTAAATTCACATATAGCAATACTGATTATATTTGGGTTTTTTTTTTTCTTCTCTTTTTCTTTTAGCTGTATCCTTTCTTTGGAAAAGAATCTGAGAAAGTGCATAAATATATACAATGGAATTTTAGGCACATGGATAACTCCTCTATTAGGTTTTGCTGTCTGAGGATCTCCTTCTCCTTTGGCCTTTAGACTTGGCCCTAGTCCTCAGAGATGCTCGCTCTTCCGTCTGAGTACCACAGCACTCCTCGAGTCTGCGATCACACTAAGCTGTATTGCTACCTACCTTTCTTTTTTAATTTGGGTGTAAGTTAGGTTTTATCCTCCAGAGTAGTTAGCATGCACTTAGAAATTTCACAAGCAGACATGTAAGTTGTCATCCAATAGATTAAACCTTCGGTTTTCTTATTTGCTTGCTTGCTTGCTTGCTTGCTTGTTTGTTTGTTTGTTTTGTTTGCTTGTTTCTTGAGACAGTATCTTATGTAGCCCAGGCTAGGCTTGAATTCCTGATTCTCCTGCTTCTGCTTACTAAGATCTGAGATCATATATGTAACCACTACACATAGCAATTTTCTAGCTCTTAAATCTAGATTTTAATCTAATGTATAAATGAGATTGGGGGAAAGTAGAAGCTAACGTCTTGATGTCCGCTTGAAAATTATTTAATGGTCATTATTGTCATGGGTTTGATTTAATGCCTAGTTTTTAAAGTTCTACAGACCATAGATTTTGAGTTAGTGATTTGCAAAGAAGGAAGAAATCAGT
Source organism: Mus musculus (assembly GCF_000001635.26). Taxonomy (NCBI): domain Eukaryota; kingdom Metazoa; phylum Chordata; class Mammalia; order Rodentia; family Muridae; genus Mus; species Mus musculus. The sequence goes on from NC_000081.6 coordinate 11,911,628, forward strand.
TCAAAACTCCAAAATACTTAGCCCTTGTGCAACTTGTTTAAAATAACCTACTGCTACAAATAACCTAATTTATAATGGATGGAACTGTTTGGCAATATCACTTTGATATTGGTCCCAGATTTCCACCAGATATTTTCTGTTAAGCTTGACAAGAGCTTTGATCAATAGGAGTCCTTCTACAGAAGTTCATTTGCCCGTCCACCATGCAGCTGATACAGCACTCCTCAGAAATACAGACCAAAAACTAGAGAAAGCAGGAACTGTTGGAGAAGTAATGAACAGGGGAGAAAAGGGTACCAGACCGTGGTGCTGAGGATGAGAAAGAGTGCAGGAAGCAGATTGAACAAGATGCAAACAATTTAGATGCTTAAAAGGTGTCTGTTTTATTGAATAAGAACATCTAGCTTGGTGCCCTAAATACCAGTTGTCATGGGGAAAAGCTCACATAAACCCACTCCTAGATTAAAAATTTATAGGCAGTTAATGGCCTCTAAGAGAAGAAGGCTTAGTCTTCTCCAGGGATAAGACCCCCAATAGGTAACCCAATCCCAAGATGCCAGGCCTAAACAGATAGAACACAAGCAGCACTAAGTAAATGAACTCTGATGAACCTAAATAAACTGACGTGTGTGTGTGTGTGTGTGTGTGTGTGTGTGTGTGTGTGTGTGAGAGAGAGAGAGAGAGAGAGAGAGAGAGAGAGAGAGAGAGAGAGAGAGAGAGAGAGGTGTGAGAGAGAGAGAGAGAGAGAGTAATAATTAAAGAGCATAAGGTCAATGATCTGAGGAGTGGAAGTGGACATGGGGGAGTTGGGTGGGTGGAAAGGATATAAATACAATGCTCATGTGTGAAAATTCTCAAAAAATAGATTAAAAAATATGCCTATGAGCTGGGTGTGGTGGCACACGCCTTTAATCCCAGCACTCGGGAGGCAGAGGCAGGCAGATTTCTGAGTTTGAGACCAGCCTGGTCTACAAAGTGAATTCCAGGACAGCCAGGGCTATACAGAGAAACCCTGTCTCGAGAAAGAAAGAAAAAAAAGGCATATATGCCTATGAACCACAATAATTACCAGCATAGTGTAAGAACACCAAGGCTGTAATAGTGGCACTCACATCTTAGTAGTATCCAATAGCTTTCTAGCTGTACTGAAGGCCCACTCGACAAGAGGGAAATCATGTCTGATTCTGCAAACCTAGCCAACTATCCGGGCTAGAAAACTCATGGACCCTGAAAGAGAACCTACAACTATCACTTTACTTAGCCAACATAATCTTTAACTTCATCTTAAATATCTATCCTTATGCTCATGGGTAAATGTAACTCTCACCTGTCATCAAAGAAACTTCTATATGCAACAGATGAAGATCATCACAGAAAACCATAGCCCATCAAAAATGCAAAGAACCCTAGACTAAGAATTCCAGGTAACTAAAGAATGTTGAGAGTGGGAAAAACAGTCTTCCCCAGAAAAGAGTCCTGTAACTTGCTGTCCCACACCAAGACGTAGAATGTATGCATCCATACAAGTAACATTATACAGACTGGGCAGGCTATAGTGATGTATATGCACTCAGAGTGTGTGTGTGTGTGTGTGTGTGTGTGTGTGTGTGTGTGTGTGTGTAAATATCTGAAGAAAAGGCCATGAATTTGAGAGACAACAAGAGAGATAAGATAGATGGGAGAGGTTGGGAAAAGGAAAGGGAAGAGTAGAAATAATATAATTATTATAATTTCAAAAATAAAAAAACTATTGTTAAAAAATAAAGATTGTCAATTTTTAAATATTCTCTAGCTCTACTCTATTATTTCAGATATTTTTTCTTTTGATTGGAGATATTATTTGACCCAGGTTATATTTAAATCTGTGTGATAAGCAGTCATGTTACAACAGTCAAATAGCTTAAGGTTCAAATGAAGAATATCAGGACAAAAATTTCCAAAATTTCAAACATACATTATAAAAATCACTTTTATGATATTACTGTATCATATTAAATATTTTATACTCAAAAATAATTAGGAATAAGCCAATAAAATATAAACTCTATAGGGATGGGGAATTTTTTTCTTCAGCCCTTCACCATGTCTCACTCAACAATAATTTGGAGGCACTTTAATTTTTATTTTAACAATGATAAATCTGAAGAATGCAGCAGATTTTTGGAGAGAAATGATGAGTCAATGAAAAGAAGATAATTTTGAGACATTTTAGCTCATATAACACAAACCCATAGACTTCTAAGATCATATTTTTCAAAACATTTAAACAGTATCCTGTTAGGTTTCAGATGTAAGAGGTCTAGACCCTAGCTTTAAGTGTTGTACTGTGTTGATCTACCAGCATATCATTGTTCAGACTTAGTGCTCAATCTCTACTAATAAGAAAAAATTAGTAAGTGTATTATTTAACCTATGCACTATCTTTTATCATGCTCTGAGCAGGAATTAAAGGCGATATGGAAAGTATCTGTTATTATAATGTGTAATGTCATCAGATGGTTTTTTCTTTCTTTCTTTCTTTCCGGCAGTACATTCCACTTGGCATTATAACATGGATAGCTGATACAGGAGACTAAAATAGAACAGGACGCCATGAGGAAAACATCAGGAAAAATTCTTGACATTTGCCCTCTCATATTTTTGGTAATCATGTTGTGACATCAAATTTCGCCCTCAAGTTGCTGGAGAGAATTGCTTCATCCAGTTGTCATGCTTTCTCTTCAGTTTTGACATGAATCCCGTGGCCTTGCACACTCTTGGTTATCTTGAAGTCTGACAAGCTCCTCGTAATCGGGTAAATGTGGGTGCACGCAGCGCCTCAAATCGCAAACAGTCACAAACCACCCACACTCTAGAGAACCCTCTGGGGCTTTTCTTGAATTTCACACATGAACTTTTTAATTAACCACACCCTCAATTACCATCGGACTCAAGCAGCACAGTTCAAAGTTCTTGCCTTAATTTGACTTCTTCTCTTCATTGCCCTTCATTCTTTTCATATCCTCCCCTTTAAGTATGCTTAACACATTCCACAAATAAATCAGTGTCTCGAGAGGGTATACTTCTTGTACATGTGCCATTCTAATATGGAAATTATATTGTAATATTTCTCATTTTCACAGGGAATGTGGCTACATCTCCACACTGATGTTATACATAAAATCTACATCTCGACATGCATAATATATAACATTCCACCACAAGTTACTAGTCCATTCTCTGGCAGTTGACACCCATATTAACAGCACCTGCTGTCAGAAACTTCCCTGATGACCCCAACCCCAACTACCACATGGGCCAATTAAACTCTCTTGTCTCCCTCCTACTCCTGCTAATCACCTTTCTCTTTCTAACCAGTCTCCTTTCTGTTCTCAAGTCTTTCATGTCATGAACCTGTAAGTTTTACGAAGATTGATTACAGAAGTCCAGTACAGGTTATGTACCAGAGCATGGGTGTCCAACCAGTGGCTACACCACTAAAAAGAAAGGTCTCCTCCCCACCCCCGTGTATTGTTAATTGTTTATAAATCCTCAGGGAAGAATGAATCCTCAGAGAGGATCTCAAAGCCTCCTCCAGCTCTATGATGGAATGTTGACGGGCCTAATCTTGAGTGGGTCTTGTGTAGGTCATCACAGCCATTGTGAAGTCAAGAGTGCAGAGGCCACATCAAGCCCAGAAGACACCTGAATTAATGGCACAACATTCCGCCCCGTCCTTTGGCTCTTTGCATTACTTCTACCTTTTCTTCCATGATACTCCCTGGGCCTTGAAGGGGATTTGGAGGGGACGGTCTGGATGCCTCATATATGGCTGAGTATTCAACAACCACTTGTTCTTAGCACTTTGACTTGTTATGGGTCTCTTCAATTACTAACGCCCAACTGGAAAAGGAAACTTCTCTGACAACCACACCCATCTACAGGGATGAACACAATTGTTCAGAAACCAATTTGATAGGCACTTCATATCTGTTTAACAAAGCAACAGCTGTGGCTTCCTCACTAGGGACTCATCAACTGTAATCCAGGTTCAGGGTACTGGATGTGAACTCCCTTCTGCAACACAGGCCTTAATTCCAATCAGAAAGTGGCTGCTTCCTTCAGAGACTTCTGCTTTTCTGTCGCTGAGCACGGACTGATCACTCTGCAGACGAGCACATCAGTTTACACTCCTTCAGTTCTACATGACAATTTCCTGCATGTTCTGATTTCCAGAGTGTCTCCAATACCAAAGAAAAGGAAGGAGCGATTGTAAGACCCTAAGGCCTTAGTATTGAGTGTGCGACCCTCAAAAACAAAATTTGATGACAGATCGCTGCAATGACAAGAGGTTTATTGTTCTGACACGAGTGGGGTTGCTCAACCTCGCAAGGAGAGTCTTCCACAAATTCAAAAAGCACAGCTCTTTTATACTCTTTTCGTGGTGGGTTATTATGATTGGTCAGCAAAGCAGCAGTACATTTTGAACTTATAGGTCAGCTATTAACGCCACGGGGGATTCTAGCAAGGTCAGAGTGGTTTGTGGTCTTTCTTGGGATTTAGTGTGAGGTGGGACAGGGGAATTTTTTTCTGGGAACTGTTATTTTGTTATGATTGTTTTTCCTGAGAGTTGCTAATATTGTTTTGGCAGCTGCAGGCTTAGTCTGGTCATTTTGACCGCTAGTTTGGAAAGTCCCTTCAGGAGGTGTCATGGTTTGTATATTCTTAGACCAGGGAGTGGCACCATTTGGAGGTGTGACCTGGTTGGAATGGGTGTGTCACTGTGGGTGTGGGCATAAGATCCTCATCCTCACCCTAGTTGCCTGGAAGTCAGTCTTCCCCTAACAGCCTTTGGATGAAGATGTAGAACTCTCAACTCTGCCTGAACCATACCTGCCTAGATACTGCCATGCTCCCACCTTGATGATAATGGACTGAACCTCTGAACCTGTAAGCCAGCCCCAATTAAATGTTGTTTTTTATAAGACTTGCCTTGGTCATGGTGTCTGTTCACAGCAGTAAAACCCTAACTAAGACAGAAGTTGGTACTGGGAGCGGGGTATTGCTGTGATAGGCCTGACCATGCTTTTATTTGAAAGAACGTGGATTTTGGGACTTTGGATTTGGAAAGCAGTGGAATGCTTTAAATGGGGCTTAATCAGTCATCCTGGTAGGAATATGGAAGACTTTGTTGCTGGGAGTAATCTGAACTGTGTTGACCTGGCCCAAGAGATTTCAAAGGAGAAGAATTTCAATATGTGGCATAAAGACTGTTTTTGTGGTATTTTGGTGAAGAATGTGGCTACTTTTTGCCTTTGCCTGAGGCTAAGGTGAAGAGACTCAGATTAATTTCATTGACAAAGGAAGTTTCAAAAAAGCCCAGCAGAGACTTTGTTTTCTGGTTAAGTCTTATGAAGAGAAGTTTGAACAAGCATAGCAAACTTAGAAAGGAAAAATAGAATATATATGGCTTGAGTATTAAAGGGGGTAGGTACCAGGAAGTGAAATGGAGCAAAATTTGTGTTCTAGGAGATAACAGATTAAGGGAGTGGAACCTTGGGGCAAGATCCTACCCAGCTAAATTTAATCTCAGGAGACAGGCATGCTGATCTCTGCATTTAAGGTCAATCTACAGAGCAAGATTCAGAACAGCCAATCTTAGGTAGTGAAGGAGTTGGAGAACAGAAAGCTGGTAATAATGTAATAATACAAGGGGGCCATGTTCCAGCTCCTGCAAGCAGAAGAACTCTGCAGTTTCAGCCATGTGGCTCTGGCTTTAGAGTGAATATGTTAAGATGCCAAAGCCATGGGATACATGCTGAGAAAAGCTGCTAACAGGGAGTGGAACCAGCCCAGGAGAAAGCAGTGGTTGCAGTCAACAAAGATGAAAAAGGAGTGGAGATCTGAAGACCGCTTTGACATCAGCCATGGAGATGCAGAGTTTGGAGTTTGCCCAGCTGTTTTCCTGTCTTTCTTTGGGGATTACAGTTAAGTGATTGGATGAATCTCAGAAGAGATCTTGAACTTTGGACTTTTAACATTGTTGAGACTGCTATAGACTATGAAGACTTTGTTTACATTTTGCATTATGCTATGTTTAAGTATGGCCCCATAGACTCATGTGTTTGAACAAGTCTACGGGGGCCAGGGAGTGGAATGTCATGGTTTGTATATTCTTAGACCAGGGAGTGGCACCATTTGGAGGTGTGACCTGGTTGGAATGGGTGTGTCACTGTGGGTGTGGGCATAAGATCCTCATCCTCACCCTAGTTAGCTGGAAGTCAGTCTTCCACTAGCAGCCTTTGGATGAAGATGTAGAACTCTCAACTCTGCCTGCACCTTGCCTGCCTGGATACTGCCATGCTCCCACCTTGATGATAATGGATTGAAACTCTGAACCTGTAAGCCAGCCCCAATTAAATGTTTTTATAAGACTTGCCTTGGGGGCGCCATTTTCAGCTCCAGACAACCAGCCACCTTCCTGGCCAGAGGACAGGTGTCCACCCGGCCTGGTAGGCTTCTGCCTCAGGTTCCGAGGGAGCCACCTTGGTTCCGGGACTCTGCGGAGGGCAGCCTGCACAGGTGAGAGTTTGGACTGCAGAGGCTAGCAGCTTCTGGGAAAGGCGAGAGCCACAGAGCTTCTGAGGCAACGCCATTTTCGGCTCCAGACAACCAGCCACCTTCCTAGCCAGAGGACAGGTGTCCACCCGGCCCAGGAGGCTTCTGCCTCAGGTTCCGCGGAAGCCACCTTTGTTCCAGGACTCTGCAGTGGGCAGTCTGCAGGTGAGAGTGTGGACTACAGAGGCTAGCAGCTTCTGGCAGAGGCGAGAGCCACAGAGCTTCTGAGGCGACACCATTTTTAGCTCCATACATCCGGCCACCTTCCTGGCCAGAGGACAGGTGTCCACCCAGCCTGGGAGGCCTTTGCCTCAGGATCCACGGGAGCCACCTTGGTTCCGGGACTCCGCCGAAAGTAGTCTACACAGGTGAGAGTGTGGACTACTGAAACAACAGCTTCTGTGACAGGCCAAAGCAACACAGCTTCTGGGAAAGATCCTGTTTTGGGCCTTCATCTTCAGCCAGGAGGAGGTCCAAAAGCCAGATAACTGTGTACCTTCCATGAAAGAGGAGAGCTTGCCTGCAGAAACTGCTCTGACCACTGAAACCCAGAGGAGAGAGCTAGTCTCCCAGGTCTGCTGGTAGAGGGTAACAAAATCACCAGAGGAACAATCTCTAAACAGAGACAACTATAACAACTAACACCAGAGATTACCAGATGGCGAAAAGTAAATGTAAGAATCTTACTAACAGGAACCAGGACCACTCACCATCATCAGAACCCAGCACTCCCACTTCGCCCAGTCCAGGGCACCCCAACACACCCAAAAAGCTAGACCTGGATTTAAAAGCATATCTCATGATGATGGTAGAGGACATCAAGAAGGACTTAAGTAACTCACTTAAAGAAATACAGAAGAACACTGCTAAACACGTAGAAGACATTAAAGAGAAAGTACAAAAATCCCTTAAAGAATTGCAGGAAAACACAACCAAACAGGTGATAGAATTGAATAAAACCATCCAAGACCTAAAAAGGGAAGTAGACACAATAAAGAAAACCCAAAGTGAGGCAACGCTGGAGATAGAAACCCTAGGAAAGAAATCTGGAACCATAGATGCGAGCATCAGCAATAGAATACAAGAGATGGAAGAGGGAATCTCAGGTGCAGAAGATTCCATAGAGAACATCGGCACAACAATCAAAGAAAATGGAGAATGCAAAAAGATCCTAACTCAAAACATCCAGGAAATCCAGGACACAATGAGGAGACCAAACCTACGAATAATAGGAGTGGATGAGAATAAAGATTTTCAACTCAAAGGACCAGCAAATATCTTCAACAAAATTATAGAAGAAAACTTCCCAAATCTAAAGAAAGAGATGCCCATGAACATACAAGAAGCCTACAGAACTCCAAATAGACTGGACCAGAAAAGAAATTCCACCCGACACATAATAATCAGAACAACAAATGCACTAAATAAAGATAGAATACTAAAAGCAGTAAGGGAAAAGGATCAAGTAACATATAAAGGCAAGCCTATCAGAATTACACCAGATTTTTCACCAGAGACTATGAAAGCCAGAAGAGCCTGGACAGACGTTATACAGACACTAAGAGAACACAAATTCCAGCCCAGGCTACTATACCCAGCCAAACTCTCAATTACCATAGATGGAGAAACCAAAGTATTCCACGACAAAACCGAATTCACACATTATCTTTCCACGAATCCAGCCCTTCAAAGGATAATAACAGAAAAAAAAAAAAAAAAAACAATACAAGGACGGAAACCACACCTTAGAAAAAGCAAGAAGATAATCCCTCAACAAACCTAAAAGAAGACAGCCACAAAAACAGAATGCCAACTTTAACAACAAAAATAATGGGAAGCAACAATTACTTTTCCTTAATATCTCTTAATATCAATGGACTCAACTCCCCAATAAAAAGATATAGACTAACAAACTGGCTAAACAAAAAAAAAAAACCCAACATTTTGCTGCCTACAGGAAACTCATCTCAGAGAAAAAGATAGACACTACCTCAGAATGAAAGGCTGGAAAACAATTTTCCAAACAAATGGTCGGAAGAAACAAGCTGGAGTAGCCATTCTAATATCTAACAAAATCAACTTCCAACCCAAAATAATCAAAAAAGACAAGGAGGGGCACTTCATACTCATCAAAGGTAAAATCTTCGAAGAGGAAATCTCAATTCTGAATATCTATGCTCCAAATACAAGGGCAGTCACATTCATTAAAGAAACTTTAGTAAAGCTCAAAGCACACATTGCACCTCAAACAATAATAGTGGGAGACTTCAAGACACCACTTTCACCAATGGACAGATCATGGAAACAGAAACTAAACAGGGACACAGTGAAACTAACAGAAGTGATGAAACAAATGGACTTAACAGATATCTACAGAACATTTTATCCTAAAACAAAAGGATATACCTTCTTCTCAGCACCTCGTGGTACCTTTTCCAAAATTGACCACATAATTGGTCACAAAACAAGCCTCAACATATACAAAAATATTGAAATTGTCCCATGCATCCTATCAGATCACCATGGACTAAGGCTAATCTTCAATAACAAAATAAATAATAGAAAGCCAACATTCACGTGGAAACTGAACAACACTCTTCTCAATGATACCTTGGTCAAGTAAGGAATAAAGAAAGAAATTAAGGACTTTTTGGAGTTTAATGAAAATGAAGCCACAACATACCAAAACTTATGGGACACAATGAAAGCATTTCTAAGAGGAAAAATCATAGCTCTGAGTGCCTCCAAAAAGAAACTGGAGAAAGCACACATTAGCAGCTTGACAACACACCTAAAAGCTCTAGAATAAAAGGAAGCAAATTCACCCAAGAGGAGTAGAAGACAGGAAATAATCAAACTCAGGGGTGAAATCAACCAAGTGGAAACAAGAACTATTCAAAGAATCAACCAATCGAGGAGTTGGTTCTTTGAGAAAATCAACAAGATAGATAAACCCTTAGCAGACTCACTAGAGGGCACAGGGAAAGCATCCTAATTAACAAAATCAGAAATGAAAAGGGAAACATAACAACAGGTCCTGAAGAAATCCATAACACCATCAGATCCTTCTACAAAAGGCTATGCTTAACAAAACTGGAAAACCTGGATGAAATGGAGAAGTTTCTAGACAGATACCAGGTACCAAAGTTAAATCAAGATCAGGATAATAATCTAAACAGTCCTATATCCCCTAAAGAAATAGAAGCAATCATTAATAGTCTCCCAACCAAAAAAAGCCCAGGACCAGATGGGCTTAGTACAGAGTTCTATCAGACCTTCAAAGAAGATCTAATCCCAGTTCTTCACAAACTATTCCACAAAATAGAAACAGAAGGTACTCTACCCAACTCATTCTATGAAGCCACTATTACTCTGATACCTAAACCACAAAAGACCCAACAAAGATAGAGAACTTCAAACCAATTTCCCTTATGAATATCGATGCAAAAATCCTCAATAAAGTCCTTGCTAACCGAATCCAAGAACACATCAAAACAATCATCCATCCTGACCAAGTAGGTTTCATCCCAGGGGTGCAGGGATGGTTCAATATACGGAAATCCATCAACGTAATCCACTATATAAACAAACTCAAAGACAAAAACCACATGATCATCTAGTTAGATGCTGAGAAAGCATTTGACAAAATCCAACACCCATTCATGATAAAAGTCTTGGAAAGATCAGGAATTCAAGGTCCATCCCTAAACATGATAAAAGCAATCTACAGCAAACCAATAGCCAACATCAAAGTAAATGGTGAGAAGCTGGAAGCAATCCCACTAAAATCAGGGATTAGACAAGGCTGTCCACTCTCTCCCTACCTATTCAACATTGTACTTGAAGTCCTAGCCAGAGCAATTAGACAACAAAAGGAGATAAAGGGGATACAAATTGGAAAGGAAGAAGTCAAAATATCACTTTTTGCAGATGATATGATAGTATATATAAGTGACCCTAAAAATTCCACCAGAGAACTCCTAAGCCTGATAAACAGCTTCAATGAAGTAGCTGGATATAAAATTAACTCAAACGAGTCAATGGCCTTTCTGTACACAAAGGATAAACAGGCTGAGAAAGAAATTGGGGAAACAACACCTTTCTCAATAGTCACAAATAATATAAAATACCTTGGCGTGACTCTAACTAAGGAAGTGAAAGATCTGTATGATAAGAACTTCAAGTCTCTGAAGAAAGAAATTAAAGAAGATCTCAGAAGATGGAAAGATCTCCCATGCTCATGGATTGGCAGGATCAATATAGTAAAAATGGCTATCTTGCCAAAAGCAATCTACAGATTCAATGCAATCCCCATCAAAATTCCAACTCAATTCTTCAACGAATTAGAAAGGGCAATCGGCAGATTCATCTGGAATAACAAAAAACCTAGGATAGCAAAAACTCTTCTCAAGGATAAAAGAACCTCTGGTGGAATCACCATGCCTGACCTAAAGCTGTACTACAGAGCAATTGTGATTAAAAACTGCATGGTACTGGTATAGCAACAGACAAGTAGACCAATGGAACAGAATTGAAGACCCAGAGATGAACCCACACATCTATGGTCACTTGATCTTTGACAAGGGAGCTAAACCATCCAGTGGAAAAAAGACAGCATTTTCACCAAATGGTGCTGGCACAACTGGCGGTTATCCTGTAGAAGAATGCGAATTGATCCATTTCTATCTCCTTGTACTAAGGTCAAATCTAAGTGGATTAAGGAACTCCACATAAAACCAGAGACACTGAAACTTATAGAGGAAAAAATAGGGAAAAGCCTCGAAGATATGGGTACAGGGGAAAAATTCCTGAATAGAACAGCAATGGCTTGTGCTGTAAGATCGAGAATCGATAAATGGGACCTCATAAAATTGCAAAGCCTCTGCAAGGCAAAAGACACTGTCAATAAGACAAAAAGACCACCAACAGTTTGGGAAAGGATCTTTACCTATCCCAAATCAGATAGGGGACTAATATCCAATATATATAAAGAACTCAAGAAGGTGGACTCCAGAAAATCAAATAACCCCATTAAAAAATGGGGCTCAGAGCTGAACAAAGAAGTCTCACCTGAGGAATACCGAATGGCAGAGAAGCACCTGAAAAAATGTTCAACATCCTTAATCATCAGGGAAATGTAAATCAAAACAACCCTGAGATTCCACCTCACACCAGTCAGAATGGCTAAGATTAAAAATTCAGGTGACAGCAGATGCTGGCAAGGATGTGGAGAAAGAGGAACACGCCTCCATTGTTGGTGGGATTGCAAGCTTGTACAACCACTCTGGAAATCAGTCTGGCAGTTCCTCAGAAAACTGGACATAGTACTACCGGAGGATCCTGCAATACCTCTCCTGGGCATATATCCAGAAGATTTCCCAACCGTTAAGAAGGACACATGCTCCACTATGTTCATAGCAGCCTTATTTATAATAGCCAGAAGCTGGAAAGAACCCAGATGCCCCTCAACAGAGGAATGGATACAGAAAATGTGGTACATTTACACAATGGAGTACTACTCAGCTATTAAAAAGAATGAATTTATGAAATTCCTAAGCAAATGTATGGACCTGGAGGGCATCATCCTGAGTGAGGTAACCCAATCACAAAGGAACTCGCACAATATGTACTCACTGATAAGTGGATATTAGCCCAGAAACTTAGGATACCCAAGATATAAGATACAATTTGCTAAACACATGAAACTCAAGAAGAACGAAGACCAAAGTGTGGACACTTTGCCCCTTCTTAGAAATGGGAACAAAACACCCATGGAAGGAGTTACAGAGACAAAATTTGGAGCTGTGACGAAAGGATGGACCATCTAGTGATTGCCATATCTGGGGATCCAACCCATATTCAGCTTCCAAACGCTGACACCATTGCATCCACTAGCAAGATTTTGCTGAAAGGACCCAGATATAGCTCTCTCTTGTGAGACTATGCCGGGGCCTAGCAAACACAGAAGTGGATGCTCACAGTCAGCTATTGGATGGGTCACATGGCCCCCACTGGAGGAGCTAGAGAAAGTACCCAAGGAGCTAAAGGGAACTGCAACCCTATAGGTGGAACAACAATATGAACTAACCAGTACCCCGGAGCTCTTGCCTCTAGCTGCATATGTATCAAAAGATGGCCTAGTCAGCCATCACTGGAAAGAGAGGCCGCTTGGTCTTACAAACTTTATATGCCCCAGTACAGGGGAACGCCAGGGCCAAAAAGGGGGAGTGGGTGGGTAGGGGATTGGGGGGTGGATATGGGGGACTTTTGGGATAGCATTGGAAATATAAACGAGGAAAATACCTAATAAAAAAAAGAGAAAAAAAAAGAAATTAAAACAATTTTCATATTCAAAAAAAAAAGGACTTGCCTTGGTCATGGTGTCTGTTCACAGCAGTAAAACCCTAACTAAGACAGGAGGGAAGGGGCTGGGTAGTCTTAGGCTTATTTTGGATTCTCCACGATTCTCCTGAGATCCTTCCCCAGGTCAGTGTCTGTATTCTGATGAAGAGACCCTGTGTAAGCATTACTGCATCCTAGCTGTCTGTCTCACTGATGCTCCGATGAAAAGAGAATTTGAACCTGAGTCCTGGACCTGACCTTTCATTGTTCCAAATTAGGTCAATTTCCTCTTTCTGTTCAAACACTGCGGCCAAAGGAATTCCATATAGTAATCAAATACTTGATCACCCTAAATAAAATCGTAGAGTTGTTACAAAGAAAGGAAAAATTGAAGGAATGAATAATGAGGGACCAACACCAAATGGTAGCCTTTGAGTACAGTGGTCCCTCTGTAGCCATGGTTACACATTCTAGTACTTAGCAAAATCCATGAAAAGTAATTTAGTGTTGTCATCTAAGCCACACATCCATGTGCTTTAAATAATCTCCTGATTACCTGTAATGTATAAAAATTTAAATGCAGCTGGGCGTGGTGGGGCACGCCTTTAATCCCAGCACTCGGGAGGCAGAGGCAGGCGGATTTCTGAGTTCGAGGCCAGCCTGGTCTACAAAGTGAGTTCCAGGACAGCCAGGGCTACACAGAGAAACCCTGTCTCGAAAAAACAAAACAAAACAAAAAAATTTAAATGCTATGTAAATAGGTTTACAATGTGCTGTTTAGGAAACAATAGCAAGGAAAAAGTATGTACACATTCAACCTGGATGAAGTATTTTCCTGCATATATTTATCCGTAGTTCATTGAATCCGCAAGTGCAGAAGCAGCAGTAGAGAGTGCCAGCTGTCTGTATTACAAACCACAACTTCTAGTCAGGCATAGGACTAACCTAGAAAGCTTAGACCATAAACTATAGGATTAGCACATAAAATAATCCAAGCCATAATTTCTCTGAACAATATCCAAGATGTCTCCATTTCCTATTTATGTGTAACAAACCACCTCAACATTTAGTGTCTTTAAAGAGCAACAATCTATTATTTCTACTTACAAGTCTTCATCAGAGAAGTTCCACTGTCTATTTCTTCTGGTGGCTACTCTACGATTGCTGAGATGCCTAAAACCAAAGTTGGAGAGAACCTCATTTAACTGCCTGGAAGCTAGGTCTAGGGCTATCAACTAAGGTTTCAGAGCTCAGTGACACAGCCTTTCCACCTGGTCACCCTGGATTTCATACAGAGTGATGACACCATTCTAGTAAGGCAATTTACAGGGCACAAGTGCTTCTCAAGTCTCTGGCATGCATGATACTTGCTGAAGTCTCATTGGCCACAATATATCACATGAACACAAGCAGGAAGGTGTTAGGAACCTTATCTGGTGGAGAACATAACACATCAATATGTCATGCTACAGGACAGCTCCACTGTCCCATATACTGAATGGTAAGTTCCATTGTGATAGTAAATCTTGATTATTAATTCGGTAGATTCTAAAATTATACTAGAAATGGGCCACCGGTGCATATGTATCAAAAGATGGCCTAGTCTGCCTTCACTGGAAAGAGAGGCCCATTGGACATGCAAACTGTATATGCCCCAGTACAGGGGAACGCCAGGGCCAAAAAAAAAAGGGGGGGGATGAGTGGGTAGGGAAGTGGGGGGGGGAGGGTATGGGAGACTTTTGGGATAGCATTGGAAATGTAATTGAGGAAAATATGTAATAAAAAATGAATGCATAAAAAAAAATCAAGGAAACCCCCCCCCAAAAAAAAAGAAATGGGCCACCGGGTTCATCTGTAAAGGGTTATCTACATTAGGTTAATCACTGTAGGAAGATCAACCCTAAATGTAGTTGGCACCATTCTGTGAGCTAAGATACCAACTGCGTGTAAAAGCTTAGTACCAGCATCCTTCACTCTCTTCTTCAAAACTGTAGACCATGTGACCAGCCATCCTCTCCTCCTGCCACCAAATTTTTCCTGCTATGGTCGACTGTCCTCCCGTAGAACTGTAAGTCAAAATAAACCCTTCTTTCCTCCCCTGAGTTGCTTTTGTTACGATAACAAAACACGTGATAACCGACCCACAGAAAGTCACCAGTGATTTGTATGACTATTAAGCCAATAACTGAAAACAGCTACAACAGTCCCAGAAAGACATTTGGCTCTCCTCTTTTGAGACAGCACACAGTATAAAGATGAAGCCACCAAGGTAGTGGGTTCTGAAGTGATGTAGCCACATAGCTACTGTCAAAAAAGCTAAAACACCAAAAAAGACAATAGGTGTTTTAGTTTGGTCCAGTGTTTTAGAGCTGGAGACGTTACTGAACAAGGCTTCTGCAGAAACGGTCTGTGATAGCAGAAGTGGCTAGTTGCATACTCAGTCAACATCAGCTCTCCCCTCTATCCTTGTTAAATAGAACCCCACTTTAATTAACTAAAAAGAATTACATCACTTCCACCTTTCCTTCCTCCCCTCCCTCCCATGTATCTTCCTTCAGACTCTCCAGGCTCCCACTTAGCCCCTCTCAAACTCAGCTTCTTTTCCTTTGAATAGTATTGTTATATGAGCACATAAGTACACAAACACAGCCTGCTTAGTCTGCTTAGTGCTGCTGATATCATTATGATTTCAGGGCTCACCACTTGGTATCAAATAACCAACTAAGAGTCTCATCCTTGGGAAAGACTAATTTTCCTCTCTTGACAGTCATTAATTGCTTATAATTCTTTGTCTAGGGGCAGGGCACAGTGAGATTTTCACCTTTGTGTTAGCATGTATGTTGATATAATCATTGTTGAAGTCCTGTTTAGGCAGCCCTGTTGTTGTTATATCATGTGTAGAGCTTCCTTGTCATTCCTAGAAGACTGTCCTACTTTTTTCAGAGCAGCAATATGCTCTACCTACAAACTATACTGGCATGCCCCCCTTGAAACTAAATATTGTGAATTGAGTGAAGTGAATGCTGTTGAAGAAAGGTCTACAGTCACTAAGGTCCTTTGGCTCTTTCCTTTCTTCATTCCTGGAATGTGCATGTGATAGCTGGAACTCTAGTAGCCATGTTAAATGACCTTGAGGATTTTGCCCTGTGGTGGCTTAAGTTATGTTTTAAATTTAAATTATTGTGCTTAAGAGATCTATAAAACAAAAATTCCTCTGACCTGTAATCTCCACTTGCCCAAGGACAGATAACTTCCTGGCATGTTGGATGCTGTTGTTGATGTAAGATCTCAAGCCTTGTGTTTTCGCTTCAGTGAACAAGCTTGGTTGCCTCAACTGCACAGCATGCGCCTAATCTCACATAAGCAGAAGGCCAGTAGACAGGAAGTTCGTCAGGAGGTATGCTTGTCTTTGACTGGGTAAAGGAGGGAAGTACATAGCCTTGTGAGTGCTGTCTTTATACACAGTCCCTGACTGATGTAATGCAGGGCCATAAACCCTTGGAGATATCAGTATGGACCTAACCAGTATACATGGACCTAGCTATTATGTAATAAATTTTGCTTCAAGTTTAGCTTTAAAACTGTGGTAGTGGTCTTATTCTCACCTGGTAGTATTACTAGTCCCTCTGCTAGGGACCATACAGAAGAAAAAATGGTGTCTGGACCTTCTGTTGGTTGATCTATAGTCTTTTTTTACAATTCAATCCTAGCTTTTATACTATTCTTTTAATTGGAAACCAACACATCTGAACCTAATCCCAGCTAATGCATGAAGATAGGATATTCTTGGACTATATAAATTGGGTTGTTTGTAGCTTCTTGAAACTCGATGTTTAGTTTCTTTTGTACTTTCTTGTTACATAGAAATGTCTTTTGAAATTCTGCAATTGTCTCATTGTACCCAGGGGGTGCAAGAGGAGCAGACTCTGTACAAAGAGTGTGGCTTGTCAAGGGGTTGGTATGGCGGTCAGGATGGGGGTGGTAATAACAAACTGAGAGGATACATGAGGGGACATAATTAAAGCCACAAAGGGGGTTCTTCTTTTCATTTGAATGCATTGTGGGACAAACACTGGACATCTAAATTACTAGAATTAAATGCTCTTCTCGGACTCTAGGGAATCGTCAGATAAGCCTTGAGCCATTCTGCAAAAGATGGACAAAGCCTGACATGAGAAAGCCCAGAAACTAGGGAACAAAACATATTCTAAACATGGTTTTTAACATAACACTGAGCTTTGTATCAGTGTGGTAGGTTAAATGGACACTGAAGAATGAAACTCATTAGGAGAGAAGGTTCATGTTGGAACATCACAAGAAGTTGGTTTGTAGAGGAGAACAAAAAGAAAACAGAGAAAGCATTCGGCAGAATTTTAGAGCTTGAACCTTCCTGGAATTACAGAGCAGAACCCAGCAATCTCTGAGCAAAAAGGCAGAATGATGTAACTAATGCTTTTTTAATATCAGCCTGATATTAGTGCATTTGGAGCTGAAGAAGTCTAACCATGAGGAAAATATTGGTTTTTTAATAATATTCAAAATATGAAATAATGTTTTCCTATATGGACTAAGGTGATGGCTATGATGAACAACAGAAGAACACTGAAGAAGGAAGTCACCAGAACAACGTGACTAAGAAAAGGAAGATGGACTCAATGGCTTCAAATCACAAACTAATGCTGACTCCCCAGTAACTATTTAAACTTTTATTTAAAACAAAACAAAACAGTAAACTTTGGAAGTTGTTACCAAACCTGAGTGTTTATATCAGGTACCACAACACATATCTGAAAGTTATTCTATGAGAGAGATTTAACCCAAAACATCCCCCGTGTCACCATGTCTGATACTGTCTTATTGGTGTATAAGCAGTTCTATGGTTTGGTTTTAGATTTTTGGTTTGTTTGGGGTTTTTTTGTTGGTTGGTTGGTTTTTGGTTTTGGGGTTTTTTTTTTTTTTCTTTCTTTCTTTTTTTTTTTTTTTTTTTTTTTTTTTTTTGTGAGACAAGGCCTCACTATGAAGCCCTGTTCTGAACTCATTGTGTAAACCAGGATGGCCTTGAACTCACCACACACAGCCTTAAATAGTCATTTTAAAAGAGAGAGAGAGAGAGAGAGAGAGAGAGAGAGAGAGACATGGTGGAGGTGAAGAACGGGAGGATACACAAAGCCTATTGCAACCACTTGAAGTCTTGGTGATGTCTGGGACCAGGATGCCATCAAGGTCCATGACTGGGTCCTTGGCTTGACATCTGTGTTCCCACCAAAGACCACTCAG
This sequence comes from Mus musculus, assembly GCF_000001635.26. Classification (NCBI taxonomy): domain Eukaryota; kingdom Metazoa; phylum Chordata; class Mammalia; order Rodentia; family Muridae; genus Mus; species Mus musculus. Next base: position 11,929,844 of record NC_000081.6, read on the forward strand.
ATGTCCGTAGTCTAGGCTGCCACCTGAGATCATGTTGGTGTCCAGGGGCCAGGCTGACCCCAAGGGCCAAACTGATCTGAGTGGCCTGTGCTGCCAACAGAGGCCATGGTGACATCCTGGCCCAGGCTGCCTCTGAGGCCCATGTCTGCGTCCATGGTCATGCTGCAGCTAGGATCTATGTTGATGTCTATGATTCGTATTTCCACCAAAGGCCATGTGGTTACTCCTTGTCTGGACTGTTGCCTGGGGCCACATTGATGCCTGAGCACTGTGCTGAGCTAGCACTACTGATGGTATAGACAAGGAAGAGCTGGTCCACCCTAACATCTATCCCATCTATAAACTGCTGGAGCACATGAAGGGGCTGAACCTGGAGATCTAAAGTTGAAAGATCTCACGACTCAGGGAAACCACAGGATATCCAAGAAAGCAAGAAAATTGAATAAGCCACGGAGACCAAGCCATGAGACAACATTCCAACTTGGCATCAGCTTCAGTTCCTACCTCCGGATTCCTGCCTTGACTTTCTATCCTTACTTCTCGTCTACTTCAACCTTAAATAATAATAACCGTGGAAAAACTAAAGAGATGGCTCAGCTTTTGGCCAGAAGTTCACAGAACCCACCTGAGCTGCACATTTTTAAATTTGCACTCATACTCACACCCATACCTATATGTGTGTAAAAGCATTAAAAGCTAAAAGCCATGTGTTAGAAAGAGCTTGTGGTGTCAGTCTTCCTGAGTCGGGATCACCTTGCTTACCACAATAGTTTCCAGATTCATCCGTCTTTCTGAAATGTTCACATTTTCTTTGACAGTATATAAATTCTATTGTGTAAATATGTCACACGTTTACTGTCCAGTCATTCACTGATGGACATCCAGGCTGGTTCTACTTCCTTGTTATTCTGAAGGGAACAGCAAGAAACATGGATATGCAAGTATAATGGTTTGTATATCCTTGGACCAGGGAGTGGCACCATCTGAAGGTGTGGCCTTGTTGGAATAGGTGTGACCTGGTTGGAATGGGTGTGTCACTGTGGGTGTGGGTATAAGATCCTCACCCTAGTTGCCTGGAAGTCAGTCTTTCACTAGCAGCCTTTGGATGAAGACATAGAACTCTCAGCTCCTACTGCGCCATGCCTGCCTGGATACTGCCATGCTCCCACCTTGATGATAATGGACTGAACCTCTGAACCTGTAAGCCAGCCCCAATTAAATGTTGTTTTTTATAAGACTTGCCTTGGTCATGGTGTCTGTTCACAGCAGTAAAACCCTAAGACAGAAGTTGGTACTGGGAGTGGAGTATCGCTGTGATAGGCTTGACCATGCTTTTATTTGAAAGAATGTGGATTTTTGGACTTTGGATTTGGAAAGCAGTGGAATGCTTTAAATGGGGCTTAATGGGTCATCCTAGTAAGAATATGGAAGACTTTGTTGCTGGGAGTAATTTGAACTGTGTTGACCTGGCCCAAGAGATTTCAAAGGAGAAGAATTTCAGTATGTGGCATAAAGACTGTTTTTGTGGTATTTTGGTGAAGAATGTGGCTACTTTTTACCCTTGTCTGAAAAGTCTGCCTGAGGCTAAGGTGAAGAGACTTGGATTAATTGCATTAATTGCATTGACAAAGGAAGTTTCAAAAAAGCCCAGCAGAGACTTTGTTCTCTGGTTAAGTCTCACAAAGAGAAGTTTGAACAAGAATAGCAAGCTTAGAAAGGCAAAATATAAAATATATGGTTTGAGTATTAAAGGGGGTACCAGGAAGTAAAATGGAGCAAAATCTTGTGTTCTAGGAGATAATAGATTAAGGGAGTGGGACCTTGGGGCAAGATTCTACCCAGCTTAATTAGATCCAGGCATGGTGGTACACACCTTTAATCCCATGAGACAATCATGCTGATCTCTGCATTCAAGGTCAATCTACAGAGCAAGAACCAGGATAGCCAAGCTTAGGCAGTGAAGGATTTAGAAAACATAAAGCCAGTGATAATGTAATAATACAAGGGGATCATGTTCTAGATCCTGTAAGCAGCAGAACTTGGCAGCTTCAGCCATGTGACTCTGGCTCTAGAGTTAAGAATAGAAGGAACTACTGGGACAATTGATGCTGGTTAGCTAGAGCAAAGACATTAGCAATGATTAAGAAGAGACCAGCATCACTGAGTTGAAATCTGGGATTTGTTTTCTGGGAGCACATACACACACAGAAGCTGTGTTCCAGAGATACCCAAGGTTGTACCTCGTTTTGTAGCTGGACTTGGTAATGTGTAAGAGTCATCCAGGTGGTACTGGTTTTGAAGGCATGAAGGTGTCATGAAGAACAACTGAGGCTTGGCACTGTGAGAGGTCACGGAAGGCCATTGGAGAAGGTGTAGCCTCAGCTGTAGTTGATGGCACAGGACTGAAGGGGTCAGGCAAAGGATTTGATGCTTGGCACCATAAAGAGAGCCCATGAGAGGCTATTGGTGAAGCCTAGGTGGAGTGGAACACCCCAGTGTATTGGAGATGTCAGTACCATGGGATGATCACCAAAAACAGCAGCCATAGTGGAGTGGATCAACCTGAGCTTAGAGGGCTACAGAGGGCAGAGCTGGAGAAGTGATGCCAGCCCTTAGGAGGAGTCTAAAAGATCAAGTGGAATCCCAGACACTGAAACAAGAAGATGTAACATTGAAATTGCCTTGGAGACTCAAAGATGTTAAAGATGCCAGAGCCATGGGATACATGCTGAGGAAAGCTGCTAACAGGGAGTGGAACCAGCCCAGGAGAAAGCAGTTTGTTGCAGTCAACAAATACGAAAAAGGCGTGGAGATCTGAAGACCGCTTTGACATCAGCCATGGAGATTCAGAGTTTGGAGTTTGTCCAGCTGGTTTCCTGCCTTGCTTTGGGGATTACAGTTAATTAAGTTGAATGAATCTCAGAAGAGACCTTGAACTTTGGACTTTTAACATTGTTGTGACTGCTACAGACCATGAGGACTTTGAAAGTTGGACTAAATGCATTTTACATTATGCTATGTTTAAGTATGGCCCCCATAGACTCATGTTTTTTTAACAAGTCTATGGGGACCAGGGAGTGGAATGTAATGGTTTGTATATCCTTGAACCAGAGAGTGGCACCATCTGAAGGTGTGGCCTTGTTGGAATAGGTGTGACCTGGTTGGAATGGGTGTGTCACTGTGGGTGTGGGTATAAGATCCTCACCCTAGTTGCCTGGAAGTCAGTCTTCCACTAATAGCCTTTGGATGAAGACGTAGAACTCTCAGCTCCTCCTGCGCCATGCCTGCCTGGATGCTGTCATGCTCCCCCTTGATGATAATGGACTGAACCTCTGAACCTGTAAGCCAGCCCCAATTAAATGTTGTTTTTTATAAGACTTGCCTTGGTCATGGTGTCTGTTCACAGCAGTAAAACCCTAACTAAGATAGCAAGTATTTAAGGTGGGTTTCTCACTGGTAAGTTTGCAAAATGGTCCATAAATTATGAACTAGAGTCACTAGCAAATAGAGAAATAACAGACTCTACCAAGGCTGACCCAGAAGCTGTTTACCACCACTCGGTTTTGGATGTCGTCCTTTGGCATAAATGTTTAATGCATTTTTAGTGACTGAGGAACACATTTTGTTGGGCAGGTGACCTTTTGGTTTGGATGTATAGTAAAAACACAGGTAAAACTTGAGCTGTCAAAAGTGACTGTTCCAATGACTACAGGTCAAGGCTCCACCCACTTTGTCCCAACTCTTTTTGTCCAGCTTCAGATGATACCAGAGGGACTCAGTGCTCCACTTCACACTGTGGACATCAGATAAGAAACGACCATCTAACCTCCTCTGCCCCAGCAGCCTGCACACAAGCCGTGTGATCTGCTCTTATTGAGAACCAGGATCCTAGAAAGAGGGACTCTTGGTGGATGGAACTGTATGGAAGACGTGGAACTATCAGGAGACAGTAATAGTGGTGGTGTCCCTGACCTGGAAGTGGCAGGTCTAACTCTAGTTCAGCTATGCAGTATCTTAAAGTTCTGACTCTTGAGGACCTCAAAGCAGCTCAGACAATGTGAAAGATGCTATCCCCACTCATCAGAATCTGCATCTTTGAATGAAGTCTTTGCTCAAAGCAGGAGGCTGCCTGTGCTAATGGCATCCACAAAGACCAGACGACAGGCAACCCTCTGAGCACCCCCCTCCAAGCCTAACACAAGCAGGATCCAGCCCATAAATGCCCAGTGTTGTTCAACTCCAGCAAGATGGGTCTCTAAGACATGGGTACCACAGTTTCCCTCTTCAAGACTAACTGCAAAGGCCACAGTGAGAGATAAGTTTATGTACTTCTTCAGTCTCCTTGCTACCCCCCATCTCATCTCTCTACTCTCCAAGACACCTAGATAAGCTTCTTATATCCAAAGTTTTTCCTCTGGGAGAAATGGAGCTCAGTAAGTTATCTTTGGCAAAATAGAACTATGCAGGGGAATTAATCCAGCAACATGGCTACTCTAGCTGGAATACAAGCCCAACCTTTAACCCCAAACAATGAAGGTAAAGTTAGTTTGTAAAAGGAAGCACCCATGTTTGAAAGTGCTGTCTAATTGAGTGGCAGACAAAGTGATGAATCAGAGAAAGATTTGACAGAATAACATATGGTTAGCTCTCACAAGAACAGAGAGGGAAGAGAGGTGACAAGAGAGAGCAGCTCAGAGGAGAGAGGGCAGCTTTACGGGGACAATTGTACAGTTGCAGAAAAATAGCAAGCTCGACACAGGTGAAGACAGAATGAGCCAGAGAATGAGGAGGAGCCACGAGATTAGAACAGACTGCCAAAGTTAGTATAAGGCCAAGCAGAACAATTCCGTCCAAAGCTGAAAGAAGCCAGATTGAATCAGTCAGCATGAAAAGGTGTTTTGAGTCAGAACAGCTAAGTTGACCAGTCAGCCAGAGTTAAGAAAGAACTGGAAAGGGTAAGCTTATCCAGCAGCGAGTCTCAGAGGCTGAAAACATTCTAGGCCTAGATAAGATTGTACAGAGGCTAGAAGCTTAGGCCTAGGTTAGCAAGACAGAAGCAGCAATTACATCAGGAGACTAAAAGTTACTTTTACATTGAACTTTACTAGTAAGACACTGGTGGATCAGATGTTGGGAGTATCAAGAGCTCAGGGAAAACAGGCAACTCATGTACACTCAGAAAGGTAAGCAGGCTTACCTTTAGATAATGGAAGAACAATGTCCCTCACAGAAAATCATCTGAGAGAAGTGTCCACTGACAAAGTTCAAGTCACAGACTACCTCACATTATGGGTACAATTGGAAGAGAGAAAATGATCCATTTGGCTTCCAAAGTGATGGCAGATGCCATACCCCATAAAGACCATGCTCTGGGGAGCACTAATAGTGTCAGCTGAGAGCTGTTATGAAGAAGGGTTGGACTCTTGCAAGGAAAAAAAAGGTAAAGAAAACTAGCACATAATCACTCCAAGCAGAAAATAATTTAATTAGTGACTTTGTATCTAGGTATGTATATTGAAGAAATAATCACTGGCCCTTGTTAAAGCAGAGAAAGGCTAACTATATACAAGGCATCGAAATGGGTATAGGCGTGCAAGGCCAGGGATCAGGATAGGGCTGTGTCCGCAGAAGGAATGCTCAGAGTGGAAGAGATTCTGGCTAAATTGCCCTAATTTTGTTCTTGTCAAACACTGGCCTCGATGACCAGACATCTCCTGAGGAATGGCGGGGATGGGGAACGAGATTGAAAAAGACTTGAGGTGTCAATATCAAGGGAATAAATAGCTTAGCTGGGCTTCTTGCAAAAACTGGATTTTACCAGAGAAAACAGATGGGCACCTATGAAAAGCTTTGGAAGCCTGACCAAGAACCTTTGCCATCATGAAGAGGGCAATGAAGCCTTCTGACTGTTTTATGCTGATGCCAACCAAGTGATTCTCACATTCTTTATCCTGTGCTTAACAAGGTATCTTAGAATTAAGGCTTCAAGGGAATAAGAATGCTGTGTTCTTTCTCAATATGATACATATTTATTTATTTTTATTATCTTTTTGTAAGCCGACACTTCTTCAGTCAATTTCTCTGCCTTTGTAAGTCCTTCCATGATCTGTTTTCTCCACTTGTAAAATAGTTCACCTTTCACTTTTATTTGATCACCTTCTTTTATCTTACTTATCAAACAGACTTTACGTTTTCTTGAGTTTCTCTAATCCTTCAGGATAATCAGAACCTAAGAGCTTCGCTCAAAGAAACTAATTTGCATTTTTCAGGTTACCTACTACTTCTTGGTACCGTGTCTTGCACGTGCCAGGGAAGCACTGTACCACTGAGCTATACCTCCAGACCCTCCTGCGTCTTAGGGATTCCTGATATTCTTCATCCTTTATCAGTTACTTGTTACAGTTGCTTTCTGAAATAGGCATTATTGCCAACTCCAATTCAGAGATGCTGTAGACAAACATTCCAAAGCTTTAATAATTTATTTGTAGCCACCCAGGCAGTATGTGGGAGGGATGGGATCTGGATCTTGTCCAACTCTAAAAACCCATTACCTAAGAAAATAGTCCATGAGGTTGAGGGGTGGGGGTTCAACTCAGCTAAAACTAAAACAAAACTTTCCCACGTCACTGGCATTCCCACCCTGGAAAACAGCTTAATCATCATCTGTCTGACTAATGGGGCTCCCTTGCCCCATTACTGCACAGAGGATTGTCTTCTATGTCCTGGAAAATCATTGTCAAGGAGCTTTTTCTTCCTGTCACAAAATATGAGTACCAGGTTCCATATATATATTAAAACTGTTAGCTACTATTCGTTAACTTAAGAACAGTCCCTGGGGATGTAGCTCAGTGGTAGAGCACTTGCCTAGCAGGCACAAGGCCTTAGGTTTAAGACCCTGGCACACCAAAACAAACAACCAAGTTCTCAATTAGTGGAATTGTCTATTTGAAAGTCAAAGGGGAGCCATTTGACAGGGTTACATAAGTAATGCCACGTACACTGTTAACTATATAGAACTGGGAGAGTTAAGCCAGTCGAGTCTATTCGGAAATGAAGAAAGGGTCTGAGTAGCTAATTGAATGCTCAATGCCACCAAACATGAACAAGCCAAAATCCAAGTCTTCATAGACCAAACCCACCTCAATATATGCAGTTCACCGAGCTCTCACACATGACATTATCAAAAACTTGGGGGCAGCAGGGCTGTCGAGATGGCTCAGCAGGTAAGAGCACTGACTGCTCTTCTGAAGGTCCTGAGTTCAAATCCCAGCAACCACATGATGGCTCATAACCATCTGTAATGAGATCTAACGCCCTCTTCGGAAAAAAAACAAACAAAAAAGGCACCTGGGAGGCAGAGACAGGCAGATCTCTGAGTTCGAGGCCAGCCTGGTCTACAGAGTGAGTTCCAGGACAGCCAGGGCTACACAGAGAAACCCTGTCTCGAAAAACCCAGAAAATAAAAATAAAAAGAACTTTGGGGGTTTCTGTTCTATGTCTGAAGTGTGTGGATGTTATGACAGCTGAACAGCAAGCATTTGATCCAACAAGTCGGTCTTGAAAATCTACTAAAAATAGTTTCCATAAGCATAGCTCTTAACACGTAGTCACTTAGACTCTATTGTCTGAGGTACAATTTCCTAATAAATCACTCACTGTCCCAGAACCCTCACTCTGAGCAGACAGACACTCTTCTCTCTCTCCATGGGGGTTACTTTTGAGCTGTCAGGGTGCCGCGATCAAAGAAGCATTAGTTGACACATCTTTTACACTTCCAGTTACTGGGCTTTGGGGAATGATCCACATTGTAAAAAATTTGCATCTGGGTGGCTACAGACATTTTCATCATTTAAAATTCATTTCAGGCAGCCATTCAAAGATGATGAAGCAAAGGGATATATTGTTTTCTTCTTTGAACAAGGAGACACCATGCAGATCGAGTTAAAAGCCAAGCCAAGCAAAAATAAATTGCAATACTCAAAGGATGTCCTATATTATGGAAGAAAACATTGTCATACAGTGCACAGAACCCCAGGCTGGGGCCATCTAAGCCCTCAGATGTATACCAGCCCAGAGTGGGTATGCTGGGAGACCATGCAAAGGACTGGCAGAGGCCTGGGAAGATCCCAGAAGCTTTCGTGTTTATGTTTAAGAAAAAAAACACAATACTCTAAAATGTCCCCAAGATTTCCTTTTATCCTATATGGTAAGGAGATAGATTCAAAAACAAACATGTCTGAAAGGAGACTTTAACCTACATTCCCCAAGATAAATAGACACACGGCACCATGCAGGCCCATGCTGTAAAGCATCAAACCAACCAGAAGTTGAAGGAACAATGAAGAAAGTTAGCCTGGAGCTTAGGTAGATAAACAGGTAGACAGACAAATGTATCCAAATGTGTGTATTGGGATGGTTTCCTACTCATCTTGATCAAGGGTGCTTTTAGCAATGCCTCCTCCTGGAGGAACACCCAGAGGGGAACACCCTCTGTTGGCCTTGTTTTCCCACCTGTCAGCTGGCAGAGCACAGTGGTCTAGGCAACACACAAGACTACCTCTTTTAGCACATGGCTAATGACTATGGTAATGTTGTAGCATCCCGGCCATTCTCAGTCTCAAAGTAGGAACTGGGACTCTGCAGAGGGTGCTTCTTCTTGTCTTTCCTCTCCTCCTCCTCCAGAGAAAGAAGGAGATCAGTTGTGATGGTGGGGCACATTCTCTGAGGGAGTCATCACTGCTGGACTCCATCTCTTTTATTTTGTTGTCTTTGTTGTTGCTGCTGCTGCTGCTGTTATTGTTGGGAGGGGCAGAAGAAGCAAGCTTGAGAAGAATAGAGTAGGTGGACTGATTTCAGAGCACTATAGTTACAGATGTGATGGCTTTCTGCCTTGTCCCTGGCTTTGCAGTAGTTTGGGAAAGGATGTAGCTGAACACATGTTTGGGACTGTTTGGTTTGAATGTGGAAGCTATAACAGCATGGAAGTCACTCTGCAAATGCTGCAAAATACCAAAGTGAAACACTGAAAATAAAATAAACGTTATCAATACAACTACCAAGCAAACGCTCTTAGGCAGAGTTAACAAAAAACAAAAAAAGCAAAACTTCACAGGAAAATTATCATTTGATGTGTCAAGTTTTATGAACACTGCAAGGGAAGATTTATAGATTTATATCACTGATGTATATCATGTATGTTTCTGTGCGAGACATTGATAAGAAGTGATGAGATGGGTCAGTGGATGAATCACCTAAACAGCAGGAATAACTTTTACATTATTATAAAGATGCATGAGAGATGGCATTATTCCATCCTTCTCTACCACTCCTTAAACTGTGAGGAGGGAGGTCTAATAGGACTGCTCCTTTGGGACATTCTACCTGGCAGAGTACTTTGACGTCCACCTCCATTTGTCCCTTAACAAGGTCATTGTTCTTCCTTGACTCCTGCACACAATAATCAAGGGCATCTTGTGGCTGTGTATAAGCATTCTCTTCTAGGACTGGGCACTATTAGCTGATACCTGGGTCATTTAAGCTCTTCTCATGGGCACAGAGGTAAATAATGGCACCATCAGGGGGAGCTTTCGATGACACAGAGGTGGTGAGTGGTACCAATAGTAACAGGGCAAGTGCTGGGTGTCCTTATTTAAACATCTTTGAAGGGAGGAGAGTTTGTTCCTCTGCTGACAAGAAGGTTATTGAGCATGTGCAGGCCCCGAATCCTTATCCTTGTCCATGTCTACCCAAGTGTCTTGTCCAAGGTCCCCTGGAGCCCTTATCGTGAGTAAGAAATCTAGTGGATTGGACTATTCACTGGGTACTGTGACTCTTTCCTGGGTCTCCTCAGATGATGGAAGAGGGAGGATTCCTCCAAAGATATCTGGAGAGCGTCTGCTTCCTGGTGTGCATTGTTAATTCTGCTTTCTCAGTTTCACCTTCCTCTTGTACCATTTAGGGTCACAAGACGTCTGGTTAAAAAAAAAATGTATGGCATACTTGAAAGAAATTGTCTATGTGACACCCAACACTATGTGCACTCTTTACAAAAATGTTACTGTTGCTATAGCGACAAAGTCCTACCACCAGACACTTCCCGGTGTCTTTACTTCACTGCTCCATTGCTTACAGAGATGTTTTGAGTAACCATGATGCCACCACATCCCTAATGAGAGGTGGGTCCTAGGGAGAAGTCCCTACGTGACCGAGGACATGTCTATGAAGAGCAGTAGTAAGACACGAGTCATTTTCTCTTTTTGGCTCCTCATTCAGGAGGTTGGCAGCTATGAAATGCCACACACTCCAGCATTGATATGATACTCAGTAGCTATTAGATCACCCTTTTGAGCAGATATCTGCAGAAGGTCCTAGAAAAAAATGTACTATCTTGTAGTGATGCTATATAGACAAATAGATAATAATTCTATAGAATTTCTGATTTGATTCAAATAATTTTTAGGAAAAAAAGCTTTTAGAGATCGTCTTAGTTGCTAGAAAGATGTAATAAATTTAGAATCAAGAATAGAATGTGCCCTCTCCTCAGAATAGTAAGTAAAAGCTGCATAATGAGAAATACAATGAGCTTTCATAATCACACTAAAAAGAGTAATAGACTTGGGAAATTTTTATGTTCAAGAGAAAGCATGTAGGTACAAGAATAAAGCCACAGGTGTGCGCTATGATAAGGCAAGGCCATATAATAACTGTCGTTTTGAATTTTTAATGAGTATATTATAATGAAACACTGCTTTGAACTTAATATCTACCTCCTTTTGTAACTCCCATTTTATGTAACATTTTATCTCTGAGGTAATTTTCTAAAGAACTTTTTGTCTAAGTAAGTATAAAAAGACCAGGAAAAAGAAATAAAGTGGTTGGTTGAGTGGTTTGACTTGGGAAACTTTGCCCCATGCATCCATCCAAATGTATATGTCTGCTTGTCTATATGTTTGTGTGTAAGTATACATGTATGTATGCAAGCATGCATGAATACTTGTAGAGTTGACTGTGACAGATGATCGGGCCCGGCCAGAGTGGGTGTACAAATGTTTGAATGTATATGGGTCTGTGCACATTTGCCTGTATAATGCATCTTAATTCTTTTCCTTTCCTCCCTCTCTGGTTCACAAAGAGTTAAACAGCCTAACCAGAGAGGCTCTGGCTGATTCACCAGAGAAAGGAGCAGCACAATAAATCCTTTCACTTCATTCCCTGCTGCTGAGCAGCACGTGTTCATTGCCAGATATTAGCGCTTATTAAAGCACAGGTATAAAAGGTTTTAGCGCTTAATGAAGCACAGCACAAGTAATAAAGAGTTAAGTTTCCCTAGCACTTATTTAAGCACAAAGAGCTATATAAAGCACAGAGAGATATAATGTTTAATGAAGCACAGAGTCAAAGAGAAAAGAAGCCAGCATTTTTTAACCGTAGAATAAGCAAGAAAGTTTTTAGAATCTTTTAGAAGTCATCAGCAAGCACTCAGTATAGTTAGAGAGCTAGAAGACCAGAGGCCATCAGTCTTTAAAACTACTCTGGAGACCATCAATCTCCAGCAATGTATGACACTGTGTCCCACTTCAAGGCCCATTCCAGGCCTGGCAGGTTCGTGGCAACCAGTGTCCTACTTTTTCCTCAATATTTTCAATTTGAGGCTCCCTGAATCCAAGAACATGGAGCCTGATGACATAAATGGCCACCTGGACTCTTAGCATCCCCAATATTATAAGGAAAGCAACAGTAACTGAGCTTCCAAGAGCTGACATACCTCATTCAACGTTATATTCAAAGTCAGAGACAGCTTTGTCTGAGTCTGAAGCCGGAGCTTGCAGTGGTGTTTACAGAGCTAAGCCCCTCAGAGGGCTACATTTTTTCATAAGTTCTTATGACCTTGTTTCCATATGATTTTGACAGACCCAAAGTTCTCCAGGACCATCACTAATCCTTTCTGCAAGATGTCTTCTCTTCAAGGCGCAATCAACAGCGTGTGACATCAATCAAGTCTGGTAAAAAACAGGAAATGAAAGATTTGCAAAAAGATGAAAAGCGGTCCATAGAACTAAAGCAACAGTTGGCCAGCAAGCCTTGAAAAAGGCAGAATCCAGGCAAAACCAGAAAATTTGTAAGTAAGAGCCAATGGACAGGAGCCTTGGCCTCTGGAATGAACTAGCTTCAACTACTTTCAGTTCTGATGTCACTCTCCTTCAAGCTTTACATTCCAGTGAGAGTCCCACTGACACCTTTTGGATGCCCTGTCCAACCCTTACCCTGGGGCAGGCCTGGGGTGCCTGCGGCATGGGGCGGGGCCTCTGATTGACAGGTCACCAAGACTGTTTTCCAGAAAGAAAACAGGGATAAAACCCAAGAGGCAAATCGAGACGTCTGTAGCTTCCATGTGTCCATGATCTAAGAAAGCAGATTTATACTACCAAAAGCATTCACAGGAATGCACTGTAGAGACAGTTCTTAAAGAACAGCCTTGTCTCACAAATGGCCACTTTTAAAGGAAAAAGGAACAAAGAAGTTTCAACGAAAAGCTCTCACAAGACATCTAGTATTGTCTGAAACTACTCTTCGCTGCTCTGGTATTTTGGTGTGTATAAACATGCAATCGGGCAGGAAGGAATCTTGGATTTATAATACATAAAATGTAAAGTCACGTTAAATTTTAAGATGCAATTCAAACAAACGGCAAAACCAATGTCCCTCAAACGGCTTGCATAAGCTTAACGTGACAGGCGATCCTGAAACGGAAGGACTGCCAATCTACACACCTGGAGAGCAGCCCCGGCAAATGTCCAGCAGTCGCTGGGCTGTTGTATATAGTGATAATTCAATCGGCCCACCAGCTTACCACATCAACCCACTGGAGCCTGGCTAACGGTGAGGCCGGGTCATTATTTTGTTCAAAAAAAATTTGTCTGCTCACCAATCTCTACTCTTTTCTAATTATTAGCCCATGATAATTAGAGTAATTGCTACCTGATGTGGAGCTGAAAACCCAGAAGCAAAGGAAGGCCTTAAAAATTCTAGGCAAGAGCCAGTTATGAAACGGTCACCGAGATGGTTTATAACAAGAGGATTCTCCACCTCTGAGAGATGCTTAGAACCAACCATTGGTGCCAATTAGAAACGCTGACAAGGAGGGTTCATCCCTGTTGAGCTCCATATGGGGAACCCTTTGAGGGGCGTTGGACTCACGCAGAGCTGTAAGTTCTTAGACATGTCGCTAGTGTAAACGTTCTATATCCACTTTACTTGCTTATGTGCCCTGGTGTTGCGCATATTGTTGTATACAGAGGAAACATACCTGCTAGGCTCTTGACTGTCTGTACTAAATACATAAAATCTCCTGATTCTGTGAGAATATCCATTTGGGTTTTATTTCTACTAACACATTCGCCTGTAAAATGACTGAACCTCATTGTCAAGTGGTATGGAGAACCACGTAAATTGACTTCATGATTCATACTAGGATTCAGATAACCACTCTGGTTGTAAGCTATGTAATGTATAAGGATAAACATGTTAATAAAATCAACAGCTAATTATTTTCTAGCAATTCTTCTAAGTAAAGGCACATATAGGGAACTGTTGTTTCTTAATTAAAATAGTTCTGAAGGCTTGAGAGAAGATTTTTTTTTCCTAAAAAGATAAACAACAAAGGCAGACATTTTATGAATTGGCTTCCTAAATTAATTCTAAATATTATTCTAAACTATAAGGCTGTGTTAGGTGGAGAATTATAGCATCTAAGAAACAGGGACAGAAAACTTATAATTGAAAAGAAATACTTTCTTAAAAATAAATACTTCCCTATGTGATATAAAAGCAGGAATTTGTAATAATGTGTAAATTTTCATGTTGTTTCTAAGAGAATCTCCACAGAACATTTTACTAGCATGTTATGGACTACCTGGGTGTCATCCATAGTATAACAATGGCATTTATTTTTTAAAAGACTTTCTGTGAATATACATTTTTTATTAATTTTTTTTCAAACAGTATATTCTAATGGCGGTTTCCCTCCCCCTCATCTCCTCTCAGATCCTCCACAACACCCGATCCATCCAACCTTATGATTTCTTTCTCTCTTTAGAAACCAAACAGGCCAATAGTAACGAATTAATTAGTTTAAAAAACAGAATTAAAGGTAACATTTCCGCCGGGGATTACCTCACCCATTTCATTTTGGTTGACTTCCCCGCCCCACCCCCTCAGTTTCTTGACTTCATTTCCCTGCAGTCCCTTAATCCCTCAGGTAACCCCTCCTTCTCCTCCACTCCACCCCCAAAGCTCTTTTTTTTTCCAGTCTCAAATGAGAACTATTTTGATAATCACTGGTAGATTTATAAGTAACTCTTTTTATATAAGGACGATGGGAAAAAGCATGGACAAATAGTACTAGGAATATTTCAGAGAATAGCTCTCGTGTCATCCTTGAAGAAAAGGCCATCTTGAATATATTCATTCCAATACCAAACTGATTCTGACTGGATGATATGGTGGTATGAATAAGAACCGCCCCCACAGGATCATAGATTTGGATTCTTGGTCGCAGGGAGTGGCACTATTTGAAAGGATTAGGAACTGTTGTCTTGTTGAAGGAAGTATATCCTTATGGTTTGTATATGCTTGACCCAGGGAGTGGCACTATTAGAGGATGTGGCCTCGTTGGAGTAGGTGTGTCACTGTGGGTGTGGTTTTAAGACCCTCATCCTAGCTGCCTGGGAGTCAGTATTCTGCTAGCAGCCTTCAGATGAAGATGTAGAACTCTCAGCATCTCCTGTGCCATGCCTGCCTGGATGCTGCCATGTTCCTGCCTTGATGATACTGGACTGAACCTCTGAACCTGTTAGCCAGCCCCAATTAAGTGTTGTCCTTAGAAGACTTGCCTTGGTCATGGTGTCTGTTCACAGCAGTAAAACCCTAACTAAAACATGTTATTGGGCGTGGGCTTTGAGGTTTCAGAAGCCCACGCCATGCCCAGAGACTCTCTCTTTCTTCTTCCTGTGGATCCAGCTGTAGAATATCAGATACTATGTCTGTCTGAATGCTACCATGCTCCCTGCCATGAGGAGAAAGAACTAAACCTGTGAAACTGTAAGCAACCCCCAATTAAGTGTTTTCTTTTATAAGAATTGCCGTGGTCATGGGGTCTCTTCACAGCAAAGAACAGTGGTTAAGACAGATGAGCTAACAAGACCACCAGTTAATTATTTAGTTTATATAGACCGGCTTCACAGAAACCTTTCTGTAATGTTTAGTTTCATCTGAAATAAAATGCAAATATCCGTAACTTCTATGGTCAGAAATTTAAAGAATTTTACTTTAACAATAACACACTTAAGAGTAAAATGTTCTGGCAACATTTTATATCTCTGTGTGAAAACTCCCATGATGGAGTTGGTCATACTGAAAGAATGTGGAGTTGGGCAAATCCGTTTGCACAGTTTAAAATGAGTTAGTAATTGGATTATTTTTTTTTTAAAAATACATAGTTCTGCATTATCTCTCACTTTAAAATGTCATCTTTTGTAGTACCTCGTATGAAAGAGATTAGAAAACTTAAGAAAGATAATGAAGTCTGTGGTGTGAGTCTCTGTTGGCGTTAATTGGGGTAAAGAGTTATGCAGAATGCCAGACAGATCGTGGAGTTAATTGTCGGAGTAGTGGGACCAAGCAATGGGATGAGACGGATGCACTTTGAAGCTGACCAGGTCCAGGGCTGAACAGAGGTGTCACCATTTACTGCTGCAAGACCATGAATGCCCTTCATCCCTAACCACGCTGAGCCTCAGCTTCTTATTTGGTACGTGTTTGCCAACCGAGTTATCCAATCCTTCCCAACTCAGGATGGACCATGACCCCACCCAAGTCCCTGAGCTCCGAGAAATGTTCTTTGGCAGTGACTCTCCTCCAGCACAAAGAAAGAAAAAACTGTAGCCTGTGTGTTTGAGACTCTTGGGGGTCTCTGCTTCCTGTCTAAGGGCAAATGCTTCCAAGGCTGCAGAGTCCTGAGCATCCGTGAGGGTTAGTGATGCAAAAACTTCCTCAGAAGGAAGAACACAAAGGCACTTTTGACCTCAGAAATGACCACTGGGTATCTAGCTAGACAAAACACCCAGCTCACATGGCTCCTTTCGAGAAGAGGGCCTTTGCTCTCTTTCAATACCAAAGGCCTATGCTGACTGGTTTCCTGATATAAATGAAGTATCTGCTTTCTAAACCAAAAGTCACGAGTCTGAAAACCTTTATCCTCTCCGGCTCCAGCTCATCAAGCATCCAGTCACAGGGAAAGCCTGCCACCAGTCAAGGTCACTTGTTACACATTACAGTCAGTGTTCATTCATGGTCTGTTATGAACCAGAGATGATGCCAAGCCTAAACGACCACCACCACCAAGAGAAAGCACACAGCCCTTCTGCTGAGGAGTAAGGGTGCACTTCTAGCCAGTCACAGGCTCCTTAGAAACTCTAGCAGCAAACTTTGACTGTTAATGTATCTTTTTGGGAAGCCTGAGCGTTCTGGTTCCAGCAAATCCGGTCAATCCCAAACTTAAAGCAGCAAGAACACGGTGGGAGCGAGAACATTTGAAACATGAGATAAAGGGCAAGCATTGAGCATTTCCACAGTGAAGCCCAGAAAGGCAACAGAAGCCAAGGGACGCCTCCATCTTTGGGATTGTACAGAGAGAAAGACTGACAGCCAAGGCCCAGCGGGTGATGCAAAGATATCTCAAGAAGCCAGTATTGGAGAATGTCTTCAAATGGATGTATTATTTTAGATGGCTCAGCATGTACCTAGAGTGGTTTGGACTTTATTATTAAAGAGAACACTCAACTCTTCTTTATCCCCTCCTCTTCTCTTTCCTCCTTGAACTGTTCCTTCCTTGTGCAGGAGGAGAGGAGCGTTGCCTGGTGCATCAGGACCTGGAAAGGGTTATAGCTAACACTCTGTGGTGATGCAGATGACCAAGTAACCTGCTTGGGAAGTGTGCTGATGGAGAAGTTCATCCTTTAGGGTCTGACAATAATGTTTCCAGATGAAGCAGCACATGGAGGTGTCAGCGTCAAGGTGGCACTGAGTCGCAGCAGCCCAAAACAGTAGCAACAAGAACGCAGTGTTCACAGGCAGGGACATCCCACTGACACTTAAGAGCAAATCACAAAGAGAAAGAAGGCAACCAGAAAGGGACTGGAGTGACAGTAGGAAGATGACTTTGTGGACGGTCAACCCAGCTAGGAATGAGCACACCAGGAGAAGGGAGAATATTGCTGTGGAGAAGGGATGGGAATTTGGTTACCTACGAGAAAGCCGACTATGGGGAGACAATGTAGGCAAGATGGGCAGACTCGTCATGCAGAAGCCATGTAGAGATATGAAAAAGGAGTGAACCTATGGGGTAGAGTTGGGATTGGAGGTATTGCTATGAAATCACAGTTGTCTATAAGTAGATACAGAGATATGGCAATTAGTGTGTATTTATATACATATTCATATATAATGTGTATATATATTATATACTATACATTATATATAAATCATATAATATATACACATATAGATGTGTGTATATATACATATATATGTGTGTGTATATGTGTGTGTGTATGTGTGTGTGTGTATATATATATGTGTGTGTGTGTGTAGTTTCTATTGGCCTAAGGAGTAGCCCTATTAGGAGTTGTGGTCTTGCTGGAGTAGGTGTGTCACTGTGGGTGTGGGCTATAAATCCCTTATCCTAGCTGCCTGGAAGCCAGTCTTCCACTAGCAGCCTTCAGATGAAGATTTAGAACTCACAGTTTCTCCTGCACCATACCTGCCTAGGTGCTGCTATGCTCTTGCCCTGATGGTACTGGACTAAACCTCTGAATCAGTAAGCCAGCCTCAATTAATTGTTGTCCTTTATAAGACTTGCCTTGGTCATGGTGTCTGTTCACAGCAGTATTTTCCATTCCTTATCTTCTGAATTTGCTAATCTTAGCCAATTTTTGGGAGCATACAGAATAATGAAATATATGATTTCCAATGCAGTTGTTTATACCATGTTTTACTAAGTTTCAAATTCCAATTTTCTGGGGCCTTTGCAGAAGTGTTTAGGTGGCATAGCTTGGCACTGATGTTATTTGATCTCCACCTATGGGTATTTGTAGGACCAACTTGCATGCACCGCTGAATTCTGTTGCCTTGGAGCAATTCTGTGGCTTGCCTCCCTGAATGAATGTTACTTCCCCATACTCTGCCATGGACGTCATATTTGGAGCCATTCATCAATGGAAAATGCTGATTATGCACACAATGGAATATTATATAGCCTTGAAGTTCGGTCATTTGCACCCACATGGATAAGCCTTGATGGGAACCTTATGTTAAATGAAATCAGCCGGACACAGGATGTTGGAGGTTGGTTCTAATGCTTTGATTCAATAGGGAATCTGCGTGTCCAAACACTGAAGGTCCTTGTCCCCAGTTGGTTTTTGATTGATCAAAAAAGATGCCAAAGGCCAATGACTGGGCATGGGGTGAGACACTTGGAGTTGAGTGGGTAGGACGCAAAGAAGAATGGAGCAGAATCACCAGGTTTGCGGTTTGGGGGAGACAGAAAAGGAGAGCTTCAGGAGAGAGGGCCTATGAGCCATGTTCAGGTGCGAGACTGCTGACCACTTGCCTGATTGGGCCTGGGGTAAGGGACAGTGTAGGAGTCCACAGCCTTTGAGGTAGCCAAGGCATTTAAAAACAAGCTAATGTGTTTGTGTGTTTCATTTGCAGGTCCAAAGACAGCTCCTGGGAAGGTGCGCACACGCAGTCTGCGGGGAGCCAAAGTGGTGTAGCGAAAACTCACCACTACAACAGGAGACCAATACCACGGGTTTTCACTCACTTGTGGGAGCTAGATATGGTGACCTCATAGAATCTGAGAACAGAAGAGAAACCAGAGCCTGGAGAGAGTAAAAGGGTGAGAGGCGTTGAAAGGGATCATCAAATATGGAAATGCACTTAAGACAGAGCTCGTTTCTAGCGCTTTATCCTCCCGTAGGGGAAGTGTGCCTACACAAACGACTCTGAGGATTCCCAGCACAGCAAGTATGATTGTTGAGAAAGATACACTGACTACCCCACTTGATCCATTGCATATTATATTCATGTATCAAAATGTCATCATCCACTCATATGTAGGCACTTATTATATATTAATTTAAAATTTTAATGCTATTGAAACCATCACAGAGCTATGTGTGGTTAGGCATGTTGTATTCTCCATTAAGGCACACACCCAGCCAGGCAGAGTGGTCCACACTTTTTTTTTTTTTTCAAGACAGGGTTTCTCTGTGTAGCCCTGGCTGTCCTGGAACTCACTTTGTAGACCAGGCTGGCCTCGAACTCAGAAATCTGCCTGCCTCTGCCTCCCAAATGCTGGGATTAAAGGCGTGTGCCACCACGCCGGGCTGGTCCACACTTTTAATCCAGCACTTGGGAGGTAGAGGCAGGTGGATCTCTGTGAGTTCTAGGTTGGCCTGGTCTACATAGTAAGTTCCGGGACAGCCAGAGCTACATAGTGAGACCCTGTCTCCAGAGTGGGGAGGGTTGTGGGGCAGTGCCCAGGAGCATGTGCCCAGGGAGGGCTAGCCCACTCAAAGAACGAGATAACTTCTTCCTAATTTTTCATAGAAGAGCTGTATCACCCAGCAACAAATCAGATCTGTAATTTGTACAGCTCTAACCCAGTTGGCATAAAAACCATGCAAGACTTCAATGTCCAATCTCACTCAGCGCCACTAAGGGCTGTTTTTCAACTATAAATTCTTTTGCTCTGCAGGGTGTCAGGAGCCACAGGCTTGTGATCTTAGGAAACTGGGAAAATAACACTACACCATGATGATGAATGGTTAGCACATCCGGTGCCAGTGGGCTGGGCAGAAAAGAAAGATTGCATTAAATTCCAAAATGACAATCGTGTTGTTGTTGCTCCTGCTGTTTACTTTATATTGATTTTGTGTGTGTGTGAGTTTCACATCATGGATCCCAGTCCCACTCATCTCCCTGTCCTCTCATGTCTGCCCTTTGCCCTTTCAACCTTCCCACCAAAATAAAACACAAACGCAGACAAAGCATAGAAAACATCTCATGGAAGCTGTAGTATGCCACAGTGTGTCCTACAGAGTATTCCTCGGTCCACACATCTTCACTTGCAAATGTTCATTGCAATGAATTGGTCTGGTTCACGATCTCTGGCTTCTCTGACACCATCAATATTGGGTCCCCATTGGGACTCCTCCACTTGCCCTGTGTCGTAGAGATCCTGCAGCTTTGGAACAGCAGGATCTTTCATAGTCCCCAACCGTACACAGATGATACAAATTCTGGGATAGATTAACTCAGAGGCCTGGGTGGTAGCTGAACTGGTCACCCTTCTGGCTTTTCTTTACCGGCATCACTAGGGGGGCCTCTGCAGCACTGCTCAATGGTGCCATTGGCGGAAAGGAGGGTCGGCTCTCCTGCTCTCCTGCCCTCTGGCTGGCCCACTAGCAACCATGCCTCCAGAGCTGGCTGCACAATGCTGCCCAGTCAAGGTGCGGGCCCCACCCTGTCAGGTGCTACAGCCTGAGGGGCTGGGCCAGCTCCCCGACTCTCACACTCCCCGGACTGGCTCTTCCGTGCCCTCACCGACAAGACCAGCTCTACTGTGTTGCCCACGGGGATGCAAGGCCTGCTCTCCAGAGTGCTGGTGAGCTCTAAGGCAAGCCATCTAGCACTCATGACCATGCTGGGGGGGGGGGGGGTGAGGGGATAGGGGGCATCACCTCTAACACCTGTGCTACCCCCCACAGTAGACGAGTTAATAGGGCCAGCCCCCCCCATACTCATGCCCTCGGGCCGGCTCACCCACACTCCTACTACCAGGACCAACTCCACTGTACTGCCTGGACAAGGTGCAGGCAGGGCCTACTCTGCCAGTGAGAGAAAGGGCAAGCTCTTCAGAGCGCAGCATCCAGTGAGGGGTGACTGATGTGTTTATAAAAAGATAAAGAGAAGGGGGAATATGTTCTATGGAGGTGTGGAGAGGTATGGGGGAAGGGGATGTCTCAGCGGGCCCATGCCAAGGCATCCCTTCCCCCTGAGGGACCAGCCACACGACGGTATAGAATAGAATAGAGTTTATTCAGGGCATGGAGAGGGGAGTTAAAAGGGTAGTAGAGGCAGAGAAAGCGAGAGTAGAGAAGTAGAGGACTAGAGGCCAGCCATGAGCATGTGGAGACGTCAAAGGGAATGGAGAGAGAAAGGGAAGGGGTGAGGGGACAGAGTGGGAGCAAGAAGGCAGCAAGAGGATGAGGAGGGGGCAAGCAGCCCCTTTTATTGAGGGTCAGGGCTACCTGGCTGTTGCCAGATAACTGTGGGGTGGAGCTTAGACAGAATGCTAACAGTTACCATGACGCCAGTCATGACGCCAATCATGCACAGCTCCTAGACATCCACATGGTCCCTGGTGGATGCCCCAACCAAGGACACCCCCATGTTTTCTGGTGTTACTATGAGTCATAGACATGGACTCCTACCGCTGCGTAGCCACGTACTCAGACTTGGCCCTCAGCAGCAGCTCAGGCTGGGGCCTCACCATGGCCCGAGGTGGCAGGGCTGGCCACTCACAACTACTACTCGCCACCCTCAAGTCTCCTGTTCCACCCTGCTTCACAGTATTCAGGCTGCTCTGCTTCTCTTTCTAGCCAATCTGACCATCACGTACTGGCACACTGTGGTGGCTCCCACTGCAGGTTGGCCACACAGTTGGTGGACCTCCGTGCTAAGGCCAGTGTCCGTGGACTGACACTGAAACTGAGGTCAAACCTTCCTGTCTCTAAGTTGTTTTGCCTCGGGTTTGGTTTGGTTTTGGTTTTGTTTGGGGGTGGGGAGGGAGTTGTTTGTGTTGTTTGTTTTGTTGTTTTGTTTTATTTGTTTGGGTTGTTTGTTTGTTTGTTTGCCTTAATGACAGAACCCGACTAACACAAAAACTTTGGAAACAGCAAATACCTTCTAGCTCCATCTTCCTCCACAAAAAGGGGTTAAAAAACAAAACAAAACAAACAAACAAAACAAGAAATGCAGCTCCTAGGCATATCTAGACAAATGCTTATAAAACCTAGAACAGCCAGTGGAACCATCAAGGAAGCAATGTACGTGTCAAATGGAGAAAGCTATTGGAGGGTTAAAGCTAAACGTGACAACTGTGACAGGCTGGTTAATATACCCATGCATACATTGCCATACCGGGATCTCTGAAACCTGTGTTTCCCATTACAGAAGTCACTTCATGAGTGACTAAAGACCTTGAGATGAGGTTATTATTCTTGATTGTCAGGGATGATAAACTCAACATTCTCAGAATACAAACTATGAATAAAGTTTTGTGAAGAGATTTCTGAGTGCTTGTGAGATAACTTCAAGGAAACGAGACAAAAGCCTTCTAACCTGATTCTCCATGACGTGGGTTCTTCCTGGAACATACTCTCATGTCCTTCCCAGCTGTAGTAAATCGGAGAGGACTTTGCTTCAGATTAATCATCATCTTGCTTTCATTACTCAGTGTTTCCAAGCACAGGTTAGCCTTGTGGCTGTACACAGCCTAAACTCACCAATTTTACTCCTGACTTTGCTTAACTAGCCCTCAGGACATAAATTGTCTGAGACTTTAGTCCACCTTATTTCTAGGCCACCACTCTCCCGGGTTCACACCAACTACAGCAGTAAATGCACTGTAATTGCAGAGATCCTTGGAAGGTGTCTTGACCATCTTCTTGTTGCTGTCATAAAATACCCTGACCAGAGCAACTTGGGGAAGGAATGGTTTGTTTGGGGCTCACATCCAATACAGTCACTCATGAGTCACAGCAGCAGGATCTTCAAGCGTCTAAGCTCAAATCATCTGCTGCTCAGGTAGGTTTCTCAAGACCGCAGACTAGGCAATGGTGTCCCCCAATCAGGGTGAGTCTTGACAGGCATGCCTAGAGACTTGTGTCTTTGATGATTGTAGATTCTATTGGGTTGACGATCAATAATAACCATAGTAGAGGGAGTCACTGGATCAGAGTCAAAGATTAGAAAATACGATGCCGCTGTCTTTGAAGTTGGAGGAAAGATACTACCAGCCAAGTAGTACAGGTGGTGCATCTGGAAGCTGGAAAGAATGAGGGAGGGACACTCAGAAAGAAGACAGCCTTCCCAACACCTTCATATTAATTAGCTCAAGGAGACCAACTTTTAGAATCTGTCTTTTACAGCCATGAGATAATAAATTCACATTGTGTGAGCCTCTAGGTTTGCTGGGATCTGCTAGAGCAATCAAGGTGAGGACTCACAGAAGAAAAGGCTCGTTGTTCCTTACAGGGGAACAGGGCTGCCTCATAAGACGTGCTAGGGAGGAGAACAGTCTGTGGGAGACACCCAGGGGAGCGTATGCAATGCATGCCGCATGGCCCTGTTATGTGATTTGAGAGTTTGCTTCTGTGGACAGTGAACAGTAACCTTGCAAACCTTACAGGAGCAATTGGTGGGAGTAAATTAATGTCTCTTGGGGCAAATATCTTCCCTGTTTCGGAGATGAAGTTAGCTCCCCATCAACTCAATTTGGTACACAGACAGCCCCATTTCTCAGCATCTGTTGAGTCTCCTGTCATCCTGCGGGCTGCCCCTAAGTTCAAGACACCTGGAAACCTTCACTCCAGCCCCTGAGGGTCCCTCCAGACCTTGGTTTAAATTAGACCTCTGCCTGTGTCCCTGTACCCTCTCATCTAGATTGGACCTCCTAATATCGGCCTCTGGCCTGCTTCATGAACATTTCTCTGCTTTATGACAAATGTGGATCTGGTGACCACTTTCTGTGACCTTGCTCTTATGTCTTTGAGCTTATGCAGACTTCTCAGACCTAGGCTTTGATTCAGCCTTCAAGGTCTCCTTTCACCTCTCAGACTTGCATAAAAGTAACATTCACTGCTAGGTCTTAGACCTGGCAGTGTGAGCATCCCCACATCAAAAGGAAGGTCTTTATCTTCAGCAACCTGAATAAAACAGAAGACACAATGAATTTCCTGTCTATTTCTGTGCCAGGAATTATGTTAGTTCCACTGCAAAGATATATGATGTATATGTGTGAATGTATGTATGTATGTATGTATGAATGAATGATTTGATTATAGAAGACACCACAAGAGATAGCCAGATACTGTGGACTATAATCACAGCATACTCAGAGGCAGAAGCAAGAGAGCTGGGACCTTCAGGACCTATCAAGACCTTGTCTCAAAAAGCGAAAACCAACCAACAGATCCCAGGGAAGGTTAGAGTTCAAAATATCAGTGCCCTAGACCTCCTACCTTGAGAACACACCATCCTTTTTAAATAACTGTTCTCCATAGACCATGAACGTGTTCATGTAGCAAATGTGGCAATCATAGGGCCCCTGTGTTTCAACCCGAGTGGGTTGAGCAGATCAATGTCCTTCCCTCAACCCCATCCTGGCAATCAGCCCAAGACTGGACAAATGACCCAAGTCAGCAGCTAATCATAGAGTAGCCCGTTGCCAGAGTGTTGCCATAGAAACTGGAGGGAGGAATGTTTCCTGAAGGAGGTGAGGGAGCAAGATGAAGGCAGCCAGGTCTCTGATCTCATGAGAAAACCTTGATGACGAGAATAAAGTAGGTCAAAGACCAGAGAGTCATAGCAAGAACATGAGCTTTGACAGCATTTCAGTCCCATGGGAAGCACAGTGCTTGCAAGTGCAGGCCTAACATCCGAGTGCCCAGGTGACAATGGAGAACTTGTCTTCTCTGGAGTTGAGGTTCCTGTTTGTATAGAGAAGGTTACAGTGGCATTTAGCTCATGGAGATAATAGAATGAAAGGAATCATCCTTATAAAGCACCTTGAACAATGCCTGACACATGGTCATCTCACAGTAAATAACAAATAATAGGGCAGACAAAATGGCCCAGCCAGGAGAGGAGCTTGCCACAAAGCCTGAAGATCTGAGTTCAAATCCTAGGCCTCCACGTGGTAGAAGGTGAGAACTGACTCCTGAAAGTTGTCCTCTGATCTCCACAAGGGTTGCCATAGCATGCAGCCCCTCAACACACTTTAAATAAATGCAACAAGTAAAGGTATTTTATAAATATAAACTCTTCTAGTTGCCCACAAGACTATCCGTACCCTTGTCCTGATTTTGATTCAGTTCCCAGAGCAAATAGCTTCCACATTTTGCCTGAGCTAGTAGTTGGCCTCTGTCACTGATGACCTGAAGAGTCCTGAGAGACATAGTTGTTTCCCTGAATTCCTAAACCCCGTGAAATACTTAAATGAAGAAAAAAAAAAGTTTCCATAGTTGGGCAAGCTTGGGCAACATTTAGCTATTTGCTGCATTTTAATTTATACATTTCTCCCTCTTTGAGAGTCACATTAACACACAAAGGCCATGAGAAGCGTACAATTCAAAAGCCAGGGGATTTTATTCCACAGAACAACTCCAAATATATTTAACTGCAAGCTGTCTTTCTTCTTGCAAACTCTCCGAGTTCTTCTCAGGTAGCTTCCCAGCAAGTATGCTTTGCTGAGGTGGATGGAGCACCCTGGGAAGACAACTCAAGAGCCTTCAGGGCTGAAGCTGAGGCCAGTTCTGCTCGACTCTATGACAGGTGCTCTTTTGGCAACTCTGTTCCCAGGCAAATATACATGATTGTCATTGAGCATTTGAAGGGCGGGTGCTGAACATGCTGGTTTCCATTTTATGTTGTTCTCAAACTGTGTTACTGTCATAGCTTCAAGAGCTTGCCTTCAAGATGCACATACACCCTGAAATTTTAAGTGGCAGAATTAAAATGTTTTTTGTAACAGTTTGGAAAAAATTATCTGAGACATATACAGGCCTCTTAGGTAAAAGATATCAAGAAAGTTCGCTTTTACTTTCTAGTAGCCAATAGAAAGACAGCATGTAGTTTAGGAGAATTTGGACTCACTCATATTGCATGCCCATTCATTTTTATTTGTAGAACAGCCAAATCATTATAAAAGTCACCCTCACGTCCCTCTGGGCTAAATACTAATGTCTAATTATGCAAAGTTGTTTGTATTCACCTTTAGGTCAAATCTGGGCCGTGGGTATCATTCTTATGATTACTAATAATGGTAATTGATTGTTGGGCCCAAAGAATTGTCAGAAGGGGACTTTTGGTCCTAGGAGGAGACTTAGGTCCCTCTGGCAGCCTTACAATCTAAATTAGACTGTGTTGTATAACAGTATTAGGCATCTGATACGGGACTTGCCAAATTTCATGGCTTCAGGCTCACGGAATGTACATCCCTGTTCCAGGGAGGCTAAATATTTTTCCAAATCAGTAGATAAAACAAACTCCCTGACCTCAACTTACTTCCTGGCGCCTGGAGTCCTGAGTAGCTCATGAGGAGTGTCTGTCTGCTATCAAGTGACAGGACACATTCAGACTGGCTCCTGCACTCGGGACCGTGTGGTACCTGATCCCCGTCTCCATCTTCAGAGCTAAGATTTTGGCCACAACTTAAGTTCTGAGTCCAGAGGGCAACAGGCCAGAGTTAGATACCATTATACACCATTGAATCAGGCCTGAAGGGCAACTGGGGCTTCTTGGTGTGTGAGGCAATGTGCTGCATCGAGAGGCCACTGAAGGCCAGTCATCACAGACCCTGGCAATGACGTCACACCTGAAATGGAGAGAAGGCTATAAGACTGTCTTAAGGGCTTATAAAGCCAACCAAGAAGGGAGTTAATCCATGAACGGGAACATGAAGCTCCCTACCCAAAGGCTCATTGAGTAAGCCCCTTGACTCTTACTGACATCCACTGACTACATTAGACACTGTCATATAACAGATGACACAGAACTCAAGGGAATGTTAGGTGAGAGAAGGTGGTTTCCACAGGTGGTCTGAAAGATGAAATAAGTTAATAGCCAAGGGGAATTGTAGGGATTAGAAAGCCTGGAGAGTATGAGAGAGAATGGAAGTTAATTTCTCAACATGATGAAGTCCCGTAGTCCTTCAAGAGATCTAGACCATAGTAGAGCCTGTTTCATTTATTTTAAGTTCCCCAACTCGGTCAGCTTTCCCTTTTCCAGTCCATTCCACTTGCTTTTAAGATTCCACTGCATTTGCATGGGGGTGGTGAGCTGTGATAGGCAACCTGGTCTCTGGTCCAGCTCAAACTTAAAACCCCAGTGACCCAGCAGGTGAGGTGTTTGGCCACACCCCTTGGGCTCCTGGCTCCTGTCATATAGCTACCGCCTCCTACAGCCCTCCCACCCAGCCCACCGCAGACAGGTCTGTGGCCATCAGTCACGTAGGAGCAGCACCAAACCCTCCCACATGCAGATAAGGTATCTCCAAGGTCTCAGACCAAGCCAATGAGAATGTCCTCCTGTCAGACCCTGACCCACCCCAAAACTGTATTAAGTGTGTGAGAACTACTCCATCATCTGAGAGCCTCTGTTATAGGAGCTGTAACACTGCTGCTTGGGAAGAGGTCTGCTCTCCTGAAGTGCCACCTGAAGCTCCCTCATACTCCTCACTGACTAGGAAGTCTCTCCTCGGCCCAGCCAGGCCAGATTCAGCACAGGGTGATGTAGAGTAACTGAGACAGCAACTGCAGAGACAGAGGTGGAGCCAGCTGCAGCATTGGAGGCAACATAGACGACTCCTCCTTCCTGCTTGCATTCTCTCCCCTCTGCCTGAACCGTCAGGGTAGGGCCAGAGATCTCTCTGGAAAGCCTCCAGTACACAGGCCCACACATTTGCATAGGCTACACACAGAGAGAGAGAGAGAGAGAGAGAGAGAGAGAGAGAGAGAGAGAGAGAGAGAGAGGGAGAGAGAGAGAGAGACTTCTGCCTCTCCCTGTTTCCCTGTAAGTAGGTTATGTTTAACCAGAAAGCAGGCATTTGTTCCTTATCTTTACCGAATCATTAAACACAACATTTTCCTTCTGGCTCTTCTCACTGGACATAGGGACTTGTACAGCCATATTTTTCCTATTCACATCCTACCTCAAAGGCCTGTGACTAGCCCAGGAACTCATATTCTAAAGCACACACAACCAATGTCAGCTCAAATTGTTAACATCACACAACCATCCTTCTCCCATAATGTGCTATGGCTAAACCACCTACAATGATCCCTCAGAAAATGACTCAACCCACTGATGGCCATGACTGGAAACCTTCAGATGATAGAATGAGGCAAGGTCATCACTTGCCACTTCTCCATCCTTCAGGACCTGTGTGGTACCCTGCTGTGCACACATGTGATCCTTGGTGAACCTATGGTAGACTGAATGACAGAGGAACTCAAGACATCATTGGATTGAAGAGATTTTTTTTCGTAGCTGTCATCATGACTGATTACTTCTGTGTTAGTTAGGGTTTCACTGCTGTGAACAGACACCATGACCAAGGTAAATCTTATAAAGGACAACATTTAATTGGGTCTGGCTTACAGGTTCAGCGGTTCAGTCCATTATCATCAAGGTGGGAATATGGCAGCATCTGGGCCAGCATGACACAGGAAGAGCTGAGAGTTCTACATCTTCATCTGAAGGCTGCTAGCAGAATACTGGCTTCCGGGCAGCTAGGAGAGGGTCTTAAAGCCCATGCCCACAGTGACATACCTGCAACAAGGCCATACCTCCAAATAATGCCACTCCCTGGGCCAAGCATATTCAAACCATGACAACTCCAAATTGAAATCATAAAAAATAAACCACCTTTTTAATGAGTTTTAGTCCCATTTTATGATATTGTAACATAATTACATTTCTCTGTTCCCTTTCCTCCCTCCTCTCATACACACCTTTCCACTCTTCTTCAAATTAATAGCCTCTATTCTTTACTAATTATTACATGCACATATGTACATACAAACATATTTCTAAATATAGCCTGTTCAGTTCATATTATGCTATTGTATGTACATTTCCAGGGCTGACTATTTGGCACTGGACAACCAGTTGGTGTGTTCTTCCCTGGAAGACCAGCTTTCCCTATCCCTGTCTTCCACCATTGCACATAGCTCCCTGTATAGGGTTGAGCTTCTTGGGTTTCTCTCCCTCCAGTTTGCCATGGTCATTGCTATCATCCTTGTTCATCTCATGTTTTGACGGTCATGTTGGTGAGACTCTATGGGTATAGTTTTTGATATTACTAGGAGTTATAATCTCACAGCAAACCCTCTGATCTTCCAGCTCTTACAATCTTTCTATCCAGTCTTCCGCAATGTTCCCTAAGCTGGGCTGTTGGGAGTGTTTTGTAGATGTGTTCTGCATTTTGGTTGATGGTGGTTTTCTGTAATGGTCCCAACCTGTTGCAAAGAGACATTTTCTTGATGAGGGGTGAGTACTACACGTATCTTCAGGCATAAGGACAGATGTTTGATTGTTTGAAGTAGCACTGGGGAGTGTGTCTGTCTCCCAGGCTTCTTCTACCATTGTCTGAAAGCAAACATAAAACAAAGCTTTCTTTTGAACATCTGTCCATCTCCACTAGTTCTGTGATGGCTTGAACAGTAGAGTGTGCAGCAGATCTCCAGAGAGAGGGGGACCCTATGATCAAACAGTGACAGTATCTTTGTGGTTTAATGGCATTTTCTTTTCTGAGAAAGAATTTATTTCTTGTATCTGCAAATGCATTGGTGGTGTTTTACAACATTGCTCCATAAGCTAATTTGTTTGAAGTCTGAAATGAGGCTCAAACACCTAACATATTACCTGGAACATATTAGCCCCTTGGTCATTATTTTCCACTTGAGCAGCAGGTCAGAAGAAAATGATAATGATGTTCCTGATGTTCAGCCTTGTAATGGTTAGGAATGAGAATATTGAATTTGTCCCTGTAAGCTAACGTGGGAGTTCTTAGCTGAGGCCACACAACATTCCCACAATAAATGTTGCCTATTGCAATGAAATTTTTAAAAATGAGAAATGCAGACTGTTGCAACAGCTGAACACTGCAAGCTCCCTCTGCGCTTGGGTGAAATGTGCTGATGTTTGCCTCAGTTTGACTCAAGTTTCTCAACGCTCTTGGCATCATGTCAAAAAATCATAAAAAACAACAATGTTCAGCAGAACATCTGAGTCATAACTAAGACATAATTCTGGAATTCAAAATGCAAATGCACCATTTTTATTATGCTACCCAAACTAACAAATAAATACAATATAGTGATACAAACTAAATAGAAGTTCATTGAGATGTATAGCCTTTGGACCTGATTAATGTTGGTTCATGATGTTTTTATTTGCAAGTTCTTTTTAATAAATTTTAATAACTATAAAAATAATAGTTAATAAATGTAAAAATATAGCAATTTCTCAGTGCTGAATTATTAAGTTAAGTACCTTCTTTTCTGTTCAGTTTGTTTGTTTGTTTGTTTGTTTGTTTGTTTGATTTTGAAACGGGATCTCATATAGACCAGGGTGGCCTCAGAGTCCGCTGCAGCAGTTCATAGCCCTGAACACCTGATCCTCTGGCCTCTATCTGTCCAGTGCTGAGATTACATACATATATCTCCATGCCGTCTGTGCAGAGCTGGGAGTCTAATGTGGTCCTACTGCATGCTTGGCAATCTCTTAAAAGCTGAGCTACATCCCAGCTCTACAGCAGCTACTTCCTCTAAACTGCTCTGTATCATTTGAAAGTTGTCTCTAACTCATGTTAAGTCAGACCAGTGGATTGAACTGGACCTAATTGATCCACAGAGCACAATAACACCATGGCACGTTAAGCAGTTGCTATATAGCCCTTCATCATCTAACATAGCAACACACCTGAGTGTGATACCTATTACTGCTTGCCTACTTGACTACATCTGGAATTCACTAAGATAAAGTCACCAGGCATAGCTGTGAGGAGTTCTTAGTTCTTGGATCATTTGAAGTAGGATGACTCACCTTAAGTCTGGATCATTTGTGGTCGGAAGACCCGCCTTAAATCTGGGCCACACCTTCCTGCAGCAAAGCCCACGGAAGCACGAAGCTTCTGTCCTTTGCCTGTTTGCTCTCGGTCTCAGTTCACTGGCATTAGAGCCTACTTCTTCAGGATTATGACATATACTGAAGACCTGCTGAGACATCCAGTGTTGTGGACTGGACAGCTACAGGATTCTTGGATTTACTCACTGAGAGATGGCCATTATTGGACTAGTGGACCACAGCCTGTAAGCCACTCTAAATCCCCTTTAAGTGCAAATGTGTATATGTATATATATACACACATATACGTGTATACATGCATGCATATACAGGTGTACATATATATACACACATTATATACATATATACATATGCACATACATATAAACATACACACAAACACACATATATATATATTCTATCAGCTCTGTTTCTCTCATGAGACCTTTGACTATTAATATATGTAACAACTAAGAATGTAAGATGTGACTAAACTACAAGATAGGATTTTTTTCAATTCATTTCTACTTAATGGCTAAATTAAAATCTTAAAAATAATAACATAACATTCTATTGTATAATTCTGCCCCAAATCAAGTGAGATTATGATGCTTCTGTAGGGTCCCTGCCTTTCCTGTGTGTCCTAATCAGACCCTGTATTCTCTTTAAGAAAAGCACCAAGGTCAACCTCTCTCTCCTACACAGTCATGTTCTTTGTCCTTTTCTCTCAAGGGCATCCTCGCTTCCTAAGGCCCATGGGGCACCTCCTGATGCATTTCACCCTCTCAGGGGAGGAGTGAGTGTGCATCAAATGCCCTAGAACCCCTGTGCTTTCCCACAGAGGTCAATCTGGGTCTTAAACGAGTTGGAGACAAGTAAGCCACCCTAGAGAACTCGTCTAAAGACTTGTTGATCGTGTCTTCTCTACAATGGTAGTGTGAAAATGACTTCCTAGTGATTGTCACTGGTCACTGTGAGCTAAAGAGAAAAAGAGTGGTGGGTTTTGAATTGTTTGGCCTGGTCTCTTCACGAAAGTAACAGAGGAGGTATCTACGCATGGGAGAAGCCACCCAGAAAAATCCGTCCAAATCAAGATGCCTGTTCTGATTTCAAGGAAAATGAGTGTGGGCCAGCATTTGCATATGTTTAACAACATATTTCAGTTTTATAATCTCACCGGACACGGACACAATGGTGACTAGCAAGGACAAATAATCAAAGGCAGATTTGCTTCAGACCCCACTTAGCAAGGACAAATAATCAAAGGCAGATTGCTTCAGGCTCCACCCAAACAGGCTTTAGAGAGTTCCCAAAGCTGGGTGCTGCATATACCTCTACCAAAGTGCACTTTCTCTACTGTCCACTCTTTCTTCTAAAATACAATCTAAACCACTTCTCGTAGACCTTTCTAAGTAAATATCGCATTCTAACCAAGGACTTAAATGTGAGGATATAGCTGATAGCGTCACACAGTGAGCTGGTTTAGTCAGCTAGTTGCCTTCCACAGTCCGACTTGTAATCAGTTCAACTTCCCAGTGGTGAGGAAAGGGGAATTTTATAGAAAGTGTTTTTCAAGTATATGACCACTCTTATTTTTATTTTTGCTTTTGTTTTTTGTTTTGTTTT
The DNA here is from genome assembly GCF_000001635.26 of Mus musculus. Taxonomy (NCBI): domain Eukaryota; kingdom Metazoa; phylum Chordata; class Mammalia; order Rodentia; family Muridae; genus Mus; species Mus musculus. The sequence goes on from NC_000081.6 coordinate 11,962,442, forward strand.
GTTTTTGTTTTTGTTCTTTGTTTTTTGAGACAGGATTTCTCTGTGTAGCCCTGGCTGTCCTGGAACTCACTCTGTAGACCAGGCTGGCCTCGAACTCAGAAATCCACCTGCCTCTACCTCCCAAGTGCTGGGATTAGGGGCGTACACCACCACCGCCCAGCTTATATGACCACTCTTGGTTTTCACTTTCAGTTCAGTATTCAATAATTGACATAACCAAGTCAATATCGTATTATAAAATATCGTATTATAAAATAATATAAAATTAGATTTTGTTCAACATTAGTGTAATGAAAGTGTTCTGAGCAGGTTATAGATTCTGAGCTAACCACTGGGACCTCAAATTGCAAAGTAAATCCGAGAGCTGCATCTTCCCATCCTAACACTCGGGCATCTCTGGAACTCAGACATCCAGCATGTGCAATTTCCTGAGTCTGACTGTGAGCAAGTTTATCCTTCCCTCAAGACATCCCCACTGCTTAGCTGAGAATTCCTATGGGGAGAGGCATCCTTAAGACTTGAGGTATCCATCCTTGCGCCGGGTACCCTCTGCACCTACTGGAAATCGTGCCATAGACCCTGACTTGTTTTCTCAGTGTTTCCATGAAATGTCCTGACTCTAAAACCAGTGGGACACTGGGCATTGAAGCCCCATTGCCAGAGGAATTTGTGGAATTTTATTCTGTGGAAACAGAGTTACAAAATTTTAAAGCTAGCAGAAACCTTCCAAGTCCAGTCCTGCCAACGGTCAGATGAACCGAAGCCCTTTACTGAGGGCTACTGTACTGTACACCACGGCAAACAATCATCATTATCGCCCAGAGTTTATGGCCTGAACTTGATTTCTACCATCTTAGAGGGTTCTTCTAGGTAGCACCACACCATAAGGTATTCTAGAATATGAAGCGGGATCTTTATTTGTCTGAGTCACAGTTATTCCAGTAACTCAAGCAGATCCTGGTATATAATGAGCTCAGTAAAGAAAAAGGAAGAGTTGGGGGGGGAGGAAGGAAGAGAGGGAAAGGAAGGAAGGAAGAGGGAGAAAGGAGAGGGGGGAGGAAGGAAGAGAGGAGGAGGGAGGGAGGGAGGAAAGGAGGGAGGAAAAAAGGAAGGGAAGGAGGGACAGGACATTGCACTGGGTGGCTGGCAGGGGGTAAAGCATTGCTGAAACTTGGAACAGGAGAAAAATGGGGGCACTTGCTCAGGTTTCTCTCAGCCCTTTAGCCCCATATTTCTCATATCAATAATAACAATATCATTCCGATCACTAACCTTAGTATCTTACCTTTCAGAAAATAAGTTGAATGATTTGACACCAAGTGGCACGCCACTGTGAGGATTCATAGAACACTGTGAAGTTTTTGGTTGAGCTTTAATTCCATTTTCTATTGTATATTAAGTTGAAAGTACTGTTGAAGAAAAGCTTAGCTTATTAGAGCCTTTGACTCAGTCAGTCCGATGCCAGGAGGAGAGTTGTTGGGAAACAACTTGGAGCTGCCATATCAAAGGCCCAGTGTCCACCAAGGCAACTCCAGTGCCAGCAATGTGGGCAACTCACATGGGGACAGGATTCCTGCTGTCGGACTCTTGCAGCACCGTGCCCAAATGGATTCCAATTCCAGTGGCATCCAGTTAGCAACCTGCCCCTCAGATAGGTCTCAAATTTTTCAGTGTGCCCAAGTATGGGCTGATTCTCAAAGCCGGTTCCAAGGGTGATAAGAAATGTGTGTATAAAATAGTCTGGGTCCATTCCATGACTCATCATCCTCAGAAATCACGCATGCTCCTGTGGCCAGAAACATCGTCTGGAAAGAGGAAACTGGCACTCGGGACATGACCATTCATTGACCTCTGTGCGCTGGGCTTACCACACATACTGTGGTCTGAATCTGACTCATGAGAGCCCAGGCTGGACCCTCTCACAGCTGACCTACACTACAGAAGGCCAGTAGCAAGTTCAGATCAGCCATGCTCACACTACACGCTATCGTGCTGTCAAGTGGGATACTTGGTACTTGAAGACCTCGTGGATCAGCTGAAGGGCCAGAAATCAAGTACATCAAGAAGTCTGAGTCTGGTGCCATGGTAAGAGGAGGGCAAGCAGTAGACGGGGGAGCAGAAGCAGGAGGCCCGTAGCACCGAGTTCAGTGTGGCCTGGGCCCACTATATTTGTCTTCCAGCCAGCACCATGGCCAGCTGCTCCTAGGATGGTAATGTACTCACCTGGACATGGGCACTGTTACCACAAGGTTGCTACATGGAGGGAGGGAGACACAACCTGGTCTATCACAGCTAGCACCCTTGCTGTCTTATGCAGAGACAGTAAGGTGACCCGGTGGAAGGAGTTGATGGACAGGAAGTGTGAGTACACCGGTGGTGTCAGCAAGGGCTGGGGTTCTGTGTCAGCATCAGCAGAGCCGGGAGTGGCATCGGGCAGGCTTTGAAACCCCGTGTGCCATTCGCAGGATGACATTGTAAGACAGCTAACCTGACACATGAAAAGAAGAGCTCTCGCCTGCACTGAGAGTACTTTCCCAGGAACAGTTATAAACATGACCAGATTGACAGTGCATCTTGCTGAACATGACTCCTTGTGGTCTATAATCCACTGCTCAGCTGAAAGAGCTCATAAAGAGGAAACTAAAACGACTTCAAATCTATTATTTAGGATGCATAATCCCAGCACTTGGGAGGCAGAGGCAGGCGGATTTCTGAGTTTGAGGCCAGCCTGGTCTACAGACTGAGTTCCAGGACAGCCAGGACTACACAGAGAAATCCTGTCTTGAAAAACCAAAAAAAAAAAAAAAAAGATGCTTGGGCCAATGTTGTGTACCGTCAGTTCATAGCTTGTGGGAGGGGGGGTTTCCTAAGTAATTAAATAGGATGGGAGAGTGATCTGGCTGTAGCATCTGTCACTCTGTTGATTGCCAGAGTCGCTTTGACTTATCTGGCTGGCTAGGCTGGTATCCCTTCCAAAGCCATTCTGTTGGCTGGACCTTCCCCAGTAGAGGGGGGCCAAGGGTATTCAAGTAGCTTTCATCTCTTGATAGACCCTCCAAATAAACTCTCAAAACACAAAGTAATTAAATAAGATCATTTTGTTTATGGGACCAGAGACATGGCTCAGCACTTGCCAAGACCTGCATTGTGGAAGAAGGGAACCATCATAAGTTGTCCTCTGACCTCCACATGCTCGCTGCGACATGGGCAGGCATGCTTGTGTACTCTCTGTATCTCTGTATCTCTATCTCTCTCTTTCCCCCTCATTCATGTGCACATGTGTGTGTGCACATTAAACAAATACAATAAAAAAAAAATTTTGAAGTCGGGCTGGTGAGCTGGCTCTGGATAAGAGCACTGACTGCTCTTCCAAAGGTCCTGAGCTCAGATCACAGCAACCACATGGTGGCTCACAACCATCCATAATGAGATCTGACGCCCTCTTCAGGTGTGCCTGAAGCTACAGTGTACTTATATATAATAAATAAATAAATCTTTGGGCTAGAGTGAGCATGGCCAGAATAAGCAGAGGTCCTGAATTCAATTCCCAGCAACCACAAGATGGCTCACAACCATCTGTACAGCTACAGTATACTCATATATACATAAAATAAATAGATTAAAAATATTTTTTTTTAAAAAAAGAGTATGGATATCAACCCATGACATTACTTCTGTGGAGAAAAGTGTTCACATTGGGTGCCTTAAAAAATAATAATAAGTCAAAAAAGTCTCTGACTCACCGAGCAGGGGTGGCACACACCTTTGATCCCAGCACCAGAGGCAAGCAGATCTTTAGCTCCAGCCCAGCCTGATCTACAGAGCTAGTTCTAGGACAGCCAGGGCTCCACAGAGAAACCCTATCTCAAAAGAAAAAAGAAAAGTCAAAATAATAAGCAACCATTTTATCATGTTTAGAAGGTAAGGATTAGGCTTATTTTAGAGCCTAAAAGCAATGCTGAATTATTAAAACAGGACTTATGAAACTATGAATAAAATAAGCAGGTGGTACCCCATTGTTTGTCTAGTTTGTTCTTGGTTTTGCTTTCCATTTAGTTTGGTTTGGTTTTTCCACGAGTGATGAAAAAATTTTATCCAAGGTCTGACCGTGGCTTTGCTGCCACCTTCTGGCAAAAAAGTGAACACCTTAGGCTATTTGATGACACCGAGTTTCTATAATTTTGTTTAAATTGTGCATTTATTTCAGTTCATCTACTACCACTAAAAATGAAATTTGTTAAAAAGGTAGAGGGAGCACCGAGGGAAAAAAGGTCTTCTTCCAACACATAAGAAAATTCCATTTCTAAACTGTTTTTAATACTGAGTGCCCAGCAGTGGCAGGAAAAGAAAAATGGTGGCCACAAATATAAGCAGAAAATTTGGACGAGAAGGTTAAGGAAAGCCCGTGTGTTGGTTTGAATGAGAATGTCCCCCGCAGGCTCTGTCATTCTGCCCCAGTTGGTGTCGCTGTTCATGATGTGTAAATGTAGTGTCGCTGAAGGAGGCATGTAACTGAGGTGGGGGGTATTGGCAGCTGGGGGTATTGATGAGTGGGAGGGGCATTGGTGGGAGGGTAGGCTTCAAGAGTAAAGAGTTTCCCCTGCTTCCGATCTAACCCCTATGCTTCCTGCTTTAACCGCTATGGAATGGGCTGTTAGGAAGCCACCTTGGAACAAGATCGCCGAGGCAAAGAGTTTGAGGAATGTATCTCATCTCTCATCCCTTCTTCTCTGCCTGCTTCCTGGCTGCCAAGAGGTGATGCTCTGCCCCTCCACTTCCTCCTACCACGATGCCTTGCCCCGGGGCTCAGAGGCAGTGGAGCCAGCCAGCCGTGGACTGAAACCTTTCCTCCCTTTAAGTTCGTGTCTCAGCTATTTAGTCACAGGGATAGGAAGCTGACCAGCACATGGTGTCCTGCTTGCTAGGGAGGAACGTGTTCCCTGAGGTCCTCTAGGGCGGCGTTTCTCAACCTTCCTGACAACGCTGCCACCCTTCAAAACAGCTCCTCCTCTTGGGGTGACACCAACCATAAAGGTATTTTCATGGCTACTTCATAACCGTGAATGCCTGTGTTTTCCTATGTTCTCAGGTGACCCCTCAAACCCCAAAGGGGCCACGACCCACAAGTTGAGAACCGTTGCTCTAGAGCACTGGACCAATTTAGGTAAATGGACAAGAAAGCCTTAGTGGTTTGAATGAGATGTGTCCCATAGCGTAGAGTAGTTAAACACTTGGTCCCAGGTTGGTGGTGCAGCAAGAGAGGCTTAGGAAGGGGTGTGCACATGCTGAAGGAGGTACGTCACTGGGGGCGGGCTTTGAGAGTTTAAAGAATTAAGCCACGCCAAGTTTCCTCTCTTTCCTTTTTGCTTCAGGTTCCCTCGGCTTTCTGTCCATTCCTAATTGTGACTGTTGCTTGCCGTCATGCCTCTCTCCTCCAGCATGGACTCTAACCCTCTAGAAACTGTAAGTCCAAATAAACTTCCTTCTACACATTGCCTCGGCCATGGTATTTCATCACAGCAGCAGGAAAGCCACAGATAGAATAGGGACACGGTATGAGATCATCTTATTCGCAATTCTCTATATCACAGGGTGACTAGTACTGTAATGAAATACCATGACCAAAGCAACTTGGGGAGGAAAGGGTTTATTCCACTTACACAGCACCGTTCATCACTAAAGGCATGCAAGACAGGAACACAACCAGAGCAGGATCCTGGAGGCAGGAGCTGATGCAGACGCCATGGAGGGAGGCTGCTTACTGGTTTGCTTCCCATGGCTTGCTCAGCCAGCTTTCTTATAGAACCCAGAACACCAGCCCAGGGATGGCACCACCCACAACGGTCTAGGCCCTCCCCAAGAAACCACTAAGAAAATGCCATACAGCTGGGTGTTACAGAAGCATTTTCTCAATTGAGTTCCCTCCTTTCAGATGACTCTATCTTGTGTCAAGTTGACATGAAACTAACCAAGACACACTATAAAAATGATATTGTGTGGGACAGGCATGGTGACACCTTTAATCCTAGCACTCAGGAGTCAGAGGCAGGTGGATCTCTGTAATTCCAAGGCTAGACAAGGAAACATATCTCGTATACACACACACACACACACACACACACACACACACACACACTGACATCTTGCAGAATAAATGGCCAGTTCTTTATAAAGGTCACATGAAGGGGGCTAGAGAAACTACTCAGTGATTTAGAGCACAGGCTGTCTTGCAGACAACTGGGGTTCAGTCCCCAGCACCCACATGATGGCTCACGACCAACTATAACTCCAGTTCTAAGAGAGTTAATACACTTTCTTGGGGGGGGGGGGCTTCTTGGGCATCAAGAACACACACCAAACAAGCAAACATCCTTTTTTTTTTTTTTTTTTTTTTTTTGATTAAAAAAAGGGTGTGCATGGAGTTAGCCACAACAGTGAAGTAAGGTGAACTATGAGTCCATTCACCTGACCAGGAACTAGATAGATCCCTTGTATAAACCACTCTGTCCATAGTCCCGCTAAGGGGGGATAAGTAAGCCAGGGTATACACCAATTTACTCATCCATCCATCCATCCATCCATCCAACCACGGGGTACCGCTGGGACTTAACGTGCTTTGAAAGAGGAAGCTGCCACCCACGGTACAACAGCAGCTGCATTTTTTTATAAAGATTTTATGTATGTGAGTACGCTGTCTCTCTGTCTTCAGACACACCAGACGAGGTGTGTGTCCCACTACAGATGGTTGTGAGCCACCGTGCGGTTGCTGGAAATTGAACTCAGGAGCTCTGGAAGAGCAGTCAGTGTTCTTAACCTCTGGGCTGTTTCTCCAGGCCCAGCAGCTCTCTCTTAAACCGTCTGCTCAACTTTCTCCAAGACAGCACTGGCAAACCTTAAGGCATTCCCACATCACCTGGTGATCGTGTTGACAGAGGAAGCCTAGGATGAGACCTGAAATCTGTATTTCTAATAAGCTCCCCCACGGAAGGATACTTCCCAGTCTAATCAGCTATTTTTTTTCTTTCCAGTCATATTTCACCTCAGACTATGAGGAGGAAACAACGAAGTCATAGAGTCCGTCTGCCTTTCCTGATTCCCCAGCTATCAGCGGCACAATTTTCACATGAGGCTTTCTGAGCCCCTGAAAACCGCGCTGCTTCACGCCCGTCTCTTTGTGGATTCCATCTGGAGAGCCAACATGATCACTGCCTCTTCGTGGAGTGTCAGCCTCACAGTGTTTTACTGATACAGAGAAACTCCTGTGAATGGAATAAAAGCCTCGAAATCCAGAATACTCACTCCCCATGTGAGGCCACAGCACCAGATCATAGCAGCGACAGTGGTGGGCCGAGAGGGCGTGGTTACCGGGAAGGTCTGTTGAGTGTCTTAAATACTCTTCCCTTAGATGTCTTCATACATTTTAAGGGAGTGAGCTAGCAGCAGTTATATTTTTTATTATTTTTTTTGAGATTATAATCACATCATTTCCCCCTTCCCTTTCCACCCTCTGAGCCTTCCCATATACCCCTCTTTGCTCACTTTCAAGAAAATGGTCCCCCTTCCTCTATTAACTGTCATTTCATGCAAATATGTTTATGCATATATATTACTAAACATACAAATACAACCTGTTCTGTCTGCATAATGTTACATGTATATATGCTTTTCAGGGCTGACCACACGGTATTGGATAGCCAGCAGGCGTGCTCTTCCTTCTCTCGGCAACGTAGAGTAGCCTGTAGTTCTTCATGTAGGGTTGGATCTTCTTGGGCCACCCCACCCGACCACCCCAACCTCACCCAAGTTAGCATGTCTATTTGTGTCTTCTGTAACCAGCCCATGTTTAGTCAGTAGGTTGCTGAGAATTCACAAGTGTAGCCCCTGGTGTCCCTAGCTTCATCTTTTCATCACTTATCTTCCTGTATTTTCAATTATTCAGTATTTTCAATTATTTTAAGAGTTCCACACAACATATTTTTCAGTGGCAAATAATATCTAAGAACCAACACAAGTAACGGTTGGGGGTGGCCTGGTGCTGCTGTGCATTCAAATGCTAAATTCTGTACTCCAAGATCTGGCTGCCCCAAGAATTCCCACATATGCCAGCCTTTGTTGGGTAAACCTTGTTCCCCAATTTAAATCTATAGGTTAAATAAAAGTGGTAAATTCCTGGGGAGAGTAGGAGGCGGCAGGGTTTTAGTTACCAGGCAGGGATCACAGGCAGGGACCAAGAGGAGAAGGAGAAAGGGGGCGAGAGAGAGCACAGAGGAGAAAGAAGAAGGGAGAGGAGGAGAGCTCCATTAGACTCGATGGACCAGGAACACGCGCCAGAGTCAAAGGGTCTGCCAGGACAGACAGCTGGAGCAGAAATAGCCTAGAAAGACTCAAACAGCAAGTATCTGGGGAGCAGAGCTGGGGAAGTAGCCAGCCTCGCTAGAGAAGTGTAGTAGGGTGGTTTACCCCGTGACCGCACTAAAGCTAAATGAACGCCACATAATCTGAGTCTCGCTCACTTGAAAATCTAACAGGGATAGAGGACTCCTGCAAAGTTAGAGCTTGAGGAGAGACAAGTGTATTCTGGATAAAAGTTACTCAAGCTGGCTGATCCAAGATTAGAGATGACTTATGAAAATGCATGTAGCCTGACTTGTTCGTTCTACATAAAATTTTAAAATTAATACTCTGTTTGCTAAGGATGCCCTTAAAGTGTTTTCAGCTTGTGCTAAATCTACCCTGTGAGCCAATTTCTTTGCCATGCTTTTTAAAACATACGTTATCCCCATAGGTGGAAACGTCATCAATTTAATTTATAACGGATCTTTTCCCCAGGTTTGCTTTTTTTTTTTTTTTTTTTTTTTTTTTTTTTTGGACAGTCTTCCTCTTGTAGCTCAGGCTAGCCTGGAATTTACTATGTAACCCAGGCTGACCTCAAACTCAAAGTCCCACTGCCTCAGCTTCCTAAATGTCAGGGACTACAGCCATATGCCACCAAACTCAGCTAACTTAGATACATTTTAAAAAGAAACAAGTTCATTTGTTACTGTAAAGCAATATTTATATTTATGGCATTTGTTCAAAATCACATCAGAGCGTTTATAATGAAGATGTGGCCACTACACTCCAACTTTCCCATCCGTTTTATGAACAAATTGGTCAGCTTTTTCCTTGTCTTTTTTTTTTTTTTAAGATTTATTTATTGGTTATATGTAAGTACACTGTAGCTGTCTTCAGACACTCCAGAAGAGGGCGTCAGATCTCAGATTACGGATGGTCGTGAGCCACCATGTGGTTGCTGGGATTTGAACTCCGGACCTTTGGAAGAGCAGTCAGTCGGGTGCTCTTAACCACTGAGCCATCTCACCAGCCCTCCTTGTCTTTTTTTATTGAAGTTATATTAACTGAAGTGTTAAAGTTTGACAGGTTTAATAATAAAAATTATGTCTTTATTTTTTGTTTGTTTGTTTATTTGTTTTTCATCTAATATTTGTTGTGTTCTGTGCTGTGTTTTGTTCTGGTCCCGAGCTGACTGGAAATCATCTATTTCACCAGTTTGACCAGTGTGGTCACCGTTCTATCCCCTTCCTAGCCACCAGGTGGTGCTGCAGGACCGTCTCCCTGTTGCTTGCGTGCTCCTTGAGCTGCGGTAGAGCTGTCTCAAGTGTGACACAGCACGAACTTTCCAGATTTCCTTGCACGGAGCTCTCTTGAGTGTGTGATCCAAAGCCATCAAGAAACTCCCTGTACACAGTATTAATTCATAGCTCACGATACGTCTGGCTTCCTAGGCAGCCATTCATAGGCCACACCTATGTTTAAACATCTATTGGCGCTACAAAAAAAAAAAAAAAAAAAAAAAAAAAGCAAGAAGAGTCCAAATTTTCCAGTCACAAATAGAGAATCGAGTTCTGAAGAGTCCACCTGACGATCAGCAACAGTAGTTCCTCGGCCTGATGCTTTTATAAATCATCAAGACCTTTTTCAACAGACGCTTCCTCAAAGACGTCTGCACCAGACAGGGAGGAGAATGGAACCTGCCAATAGTCAAGTGTGCCACCACCTCCTGCAATAAGGCTTCCAACTGGCGCTTGGGACCAGGAGTCCCATTTCCTGCCTGTATATCTGCCCTGGCCACATTTCAGACTTCCACATTCACTGACTTCCACCTGGTTTGCTCAGGTAATCTTGCAACCAAGCTTGCGGGTTGAACATGGTAGGAACACACTCTGCCAACTGTAACCTTAAAACAAACCCTTTCTTCCTCAAGTTGCTTTTGCCAGAGTGTCTAATCACCTTAAAGGGGAAAGAACTAAGGCACTCCACAGAAATGTACTACATGGGGGGAACTTCCAGACCTGTGTTGGCGAATACTATGGTGTCAGGAGCGAGAGCCCTCAGGGAAGACAAAGATGCTCCGCCAACCCTTCCATTTGGCTACTCGCAAGCTGTATACCTCATCGTAAAGTAGTCATAAATTGAAGCCAGACATAGCAGGGCAAACCTGAACTCTCAGCACTTGGTTGACTGAGCAGGAGGCTTGTGAATGTGAAGTTACTCCGGGCCGCACAACAAATATGTCTCAAAAGAAGAAAAGGCTAGCCCAGGCAGGCATGCCACTAGAACAATCGCTGAGGGCTTGCATCTGGCAGAGAGATTGAGATCGGCCTGGGCTTTTGAACTCTCAAAGCCTACCTCTAGTAACATTATCTCCAGCAAGGCCATGCCTCCCAATCCTTCCCCAAACGCTTCAGTAACTAGACCAAGCATTCAAACCTAGGAGCCCAAGGGGGGCCATTCTCATTCAAACCACTACAGGCGGTTTTGGAAAAGTACTTTACCTCCAAACTCTTTCAGTGGAAACATGGAAGCATACATGTGTGCGTAGATATATCTACAATTTATTTTCAAACAGCAAGACAAAAAACATTGTGAATTAACGAGTGAAGAATATGTTTCCTATAACCATTTGTTCAAATTTCTCATGTACTACAAATGTACTACATGGGGGGGGTGGGGGGGGGTGGGGACGGACTTCCAGACCTGTGTTGGCGAATACTATGGTGTCAGGAGCGGGAGCCCTCAGGGAAGACAAAGATGCTCCGCCAACCCTTCCATTTGGCTACTCGCAAGCTGTATACCTCATCGTAAAGTAGTCATAAATTGAAGCCAGATTGGTTTCCTATAACCATTTGTTCAAATTTCTCATAGGTTTGGAGTTTATGAATGTAAAACCAAGCCCGAAGTAACTGAGGTGGGAAAAAGAGTCCAAGTGTCTAGTACAGTGAAGCGTAAGGGTCAGGGTTTGCCTGTCTTAACAAAGTGCTTGCCTCGCATGCACAGAGCCCCAAGCCCGAGCGGCACATAAACTACTGTGATGATGCACATCTATAAGCCCAGCACCCTGGAAGTGGAGGTGTAAGTCAGAAGTTTAAAGTCCTCCTCTACTACGTACCAAGTTCAAGACCAGACTGAGCCACATGAGACTCTGTCTCAAAAAGACACACAACACTAGTGTAATGGTCACTTTTATTTCCTCAGGTCAAGGAATGAGATGAGAGCTGTGCCCAAGCTGTGTGAAGGCACGGCTTGGGCTGAGCCCGGAGCATTTCTTTCTCTGTTCTAACTATCCCTAAGTCTCGGCATTGAAGCTTCCGGCCTCTGTACAATCTAATCTTCCAAGCTGAGTGATTCCATCCAGCTTCTCTTGGCTTTTGCCTGAATTGCTCTGCTTGGCCTCAAACCAACTTTGGCAATGTTCTAATCTTCTGGCTCCTTCTGTTTTTCACTTATGTCTACCTTGTTCTCTCTGTAATCTGACTCTAAAACTGTCATACATATTCTCTCTCTCTCTCTCCCCCTCTCTCTCTCTCTCTCTCTGCTCTTAAGTAGCCTCTCCTATGCTGTTCCTGTATGAGCTGGGTATATCCTATCTCTGACGCATTCTGTCAAATCCTTCTATGACCTGTCACTTTGTCTGCCCCTCAATTATACAGCACTTTCAAACATGGCTGTTTTCGTCTACAAACCAACCTTACCTTCATTCTTTGGAATTAAAGGTGTGTACTAAGGGCATGTCTGTAGTCCAGCCAGATCACAGACCTCGAAGGTCTTTCGATGTGATCCCTTGCCAGAGCAGCCATGTTGCTGGACTAAAAGTCAGAGGGGCCATCTGTGGTGTTACTTCCTTAGTAGAGGCATTAGGCTCACAAAACTCCCAAGGTTCTTCAGTACAGAATGGAGAAAGCTTAGCATTCCTTCTTTCGTTATCTACAGTAATACCTTAGGTCCCAGTACTGAAGGGACGGCAGCTGCTGGGATATGTCTTGCTAAGGGGAAAAGGGAGGCGTGACAATTGCTCCTGTGGGAGGTTTGAAGTTCCCAGACCAAAAGCTCCCATCTTCCTTCCAACCACAGTCGTCACTTGAACCAGTGTTTGCCCTGACAGCCAAGCCAACCCTGACCCGGTCCACAGCTGCTCTACAACCACTGGGAGAGTAATTCAAAGATGTCATAAATGTTTCTAACTCTTATTTCTATGTGATTATTTTCTCCTTTCCTTACACACCTTTATTCCAATGAAGTGTCTAAAATTTTAATCCCACTTACTTAACCATAGTTACTAGGTCTACCGAGGTCATGCTATCTGGTTGCAGTGTCTACTGGACTAGAGTAGGAGTAACTAACTCACTTCGCTAGTTAAATACGCTAGTTAAGAGCGAATCTGAAAGGGTTCCAGAAAGCATCCTACGCTCACCCACCGTAAAGATCCTGGTTGGTTGGTTAGTTAAATACGGCAGCATTTCCAGAAGAGAAGGAAGGTTCTCTTTCTGAAAAAGGGTAAGTCAGCTTAACAAAAACATAGGTGGGGGATGAATGCTCTCCTCTGTCGCTCCCCTTTCTCCTCCTGAAGTTGAACACCATCTTCCTTTGCCCTTGGACATGGCAACTCTAGGTCTTAGCCCTCCAGCCTTGGACCAGAAAGCTTCACCCTTAGCCCTGGTCGTAGGGCCTTCAACCTTGTTAGCCTTGCTTCTCTGCTTCTCCAGTCTGTGGTCCTAAGTAGGATCTTAAAGCTCAATGATCAGGCAGATGCTCATCCCAATACTCTGAAGGCAGAAACAGGCGGATCTCTGTGAGTTCAAGACCAGCCTGATCTATGTAACAAGTTTCAAGGCCAGTTGGGATTACATAGTGAGTTCCTGGTTGGTTGGTTGGTTGGTTGGTTGGTTGGTTGGTTGGTTGGTTGGTTGGTTGGTTGATTGATTTGTTTTTTTAAAAATCAACCTCTGACTTTGTGAGGCAGGTTTCCTAGTAAGCCTTTTCTTACTTCCTTCTGCCTTTCTAGAGAACCCTCACTAATGGAGAGGACTTCATAGAGACCATGGAGAATAGTAAGCAACATTAAAACATGTGTACCCCCTGAAAGTATTAGGTCCAAAAGAACAGGGTGGCTAAAGGAGCTAAGTTGGAAACTGAAGAAGTCACAGTTCTTTGAGACTCACAGTGAGCCAGGGTGAGCAGGGAGCCCGGCTGGAGAAACAAATGTCTAACTCATGTCTCTCCCTTTGATTTCCCCACAGGGATCCACACTGGCCACGGCTGGAAAGGGGGAAAGTGTGTTACCACATTCATCCTGGGCAGCCGGCCAGATAGGAGAGATGAAGAGCGAATCTGAAAGGGTTCCAGAAAGCATCCTACGCTCACCCACCGTAAAGAGCCTCTGAGTCCAGAGCCAATGGTGGACCGACTCACGATCATTTGTGTAAAAGTGGACAGAGGGAGCGAGGTCAGGAATTTAGCACTTTTCTTCTTTTTGCCAGCATCATCTTCACTAATGGTTAAGCTTTTATAGTCATAATACACAGGATGCCCGGCAATCAGCCAAGACCAGACAAAAGCCACCACAGCCCTTAGACTCAAGCCCAGCTCCTCCTGTCCCTCCTTCATGAGGTCTGGCCAGGATGAAATCTTACTAGTACCGTCGGTTTTCTTAGCTTAGCCTAAAGCAGTGGTTCTCAACCTCCCTAGTGTTTCAACCCTGTAGCACAGTCCCTCCTGCTGTGGTGACCCCCAACTATAAAAATTACTTCATTGCTTCCTATCTGTAATTTTGCTACTGTTACGAATTGTACTGAAAATACCTGATACCAAACTTCCCAAAGGGGTTGAGACCCACAGGTTAAAGACTACTGGTTTAATGGATCAGCAAGGGGTCATCTGAGCTAGCTGGAGGTGGACGTGTGGACAACTGTTGTTTCTGCAGCAGTGGGGAAACGGGAGATGGACGTAAGAAACCCAGCAAGATTCGCCGGGTCAGGTGCTAATCCTAGCTCTTTATTCTAAACAGTGAAAACTAGGGCAAGGGTTACTTCAATAAAGTCCATTGCTACATCAATTAACAAAAAATTCTGCCATCCTCCTGTGCCTGCTACACAAGGACATAAGTAAATAGGGGCTCAAGGTTTAGAGTTAAAAGATGGGAGTTCAAATCCCACCCCTGCCACTTTTGCTATTTGGACCACATCAGCGATTCTCTGGAGACCTCGACTTCTTCCTGTACAAAATGTTGTCTGGTTTTTTTGTTTTGTTTTTTCGTTTCTCAGAGAATGAAAATCGGGTGGAGAAATAAATGCCCCACAGCTGCTACCCATGGTTCTCTAGCCCTGTTCTCAATAAATGTGGACTCCTAACCCACATCTGTGTATATAACAGGCTCCCCACAGGGCAGCTCACAGTAAGGGATAGTTCTACAAAGTTAGCAGGCAAACCTGTCTAGTTCAACTTTTCAACACTTAGAGGAAGGAATCCTAAGCAATCTTAAGCTGTGCCCTCCCACACATCCCTGATTACTGCTACAGTTTTAAAAAGACAGGGGGGAAAAGCTGTGGACCAGGCATGGTGATGCATGCTTTTAATCCTGGCATTCTGGAGGCAGAAATGGGTGGATGTCTGTTAATTCCATCTGGTGTATGTAGTGAGTTCTGGGCCAGCGAGGGCTACACAGTGAGACCCTGACCCAAAAAAGTAAGCACATAAATATAAGTTAGCAAACCCAGTCTTGGATGCAATTCGGATTCATCTCTAATGTGTACACCATCAACCTTTCTGAGATGCTTTTCGGATGAAAGCGGCTTCTATTTCAGGGACCACCATGAGGACTCAATTGTGCTGAATTATCAAGAGTTTCTAAGAGCCTCCTCTGCCTAATAACTAATGGCTGTAGAATGAGCAAGAAGCCATTTCTCATCTTCAAAAGCAGCAGAGTTCCCAGGTTACATGAATGTGGGTATGGATGCCTAGATAACAAAAATCCTGTTACTAACGTCTCTGAAGAAAGCCTTGGGACTTCTGAGAGTATTTTTAGTGGATTCATATTCAAACTTGAACCCCAGAAGACACTTTCAAACCTGAGGCATAAAAACGTGCTGATGGTCTAGGGTGGCATTTCAAAAGTCACGCCAGGACAACCCACAAGGAGAGGAACGTGAAACCAGCCGACTCAACCTAAGTGTTTGATAAAAGAAGGCAGGTAAACTCTTTCTCCTCTCGGATGCCCACCCATGCCCTGCACGCCTCTACAGCCTACACGGGCCACCTAATTGACAACCTACTTTTCCAACTACAGACTTTCTCCCGCATTTGACAGCTTCCACTTTCCCCCCACGAGTCGTCAGCTCCAGTGAACCTCACTTAGGAAATCTCAGAAATGACAGTTGTGAAAATCGAGAAAAAAGAATTCCCAGAATAAATCAAAAGGCATAATTAAATGATCCCCAATCCTAGATTGAAAGCTTTCCCTAGAAGACATTGGGAACATGACTGTCTTGAACGGGTGTCTGAGGGAGGGAGTATTTAAGTGTTCTCTTACCATTCTTATACCAATGTGCATTTTTAGAAAATAAAGCTGTTGTGTTTTGGACATGAAATTTCTCCCATAGGCTCGTGTGTTTGAACATTTGGTCCCCAGCTGGTGTCACTCTTTGGGGAGGTTATGTAACCTTTTGGAGGTAGCTCCTTGCTGGAATCTGTCACAGGAGAAGGCTTTAAGGTTTGGCTTTCACTTTTAGTATATATATTTCATACCTGCACATAACATTTATCATAGCCATCCCACCCCCAACTCCTCCCAAATCTACCCCCATCCTAACTTCATTTCTTTTATAACCTACCTAGTCCAGTTTGTGCTGACAGGATTATTTAGAGGAGTCAAGCCGGTGGAAAGGGGTGTTATACATGGGTGTCCTATCTACGACTGAGCGCTCCCTAGATAATGTCTGTATTGGTCAGATATGAGTTTCTGCATTAACCAGTGTCTACTGCACAGAGAGACTTCTCCCATGAAGACAGAGCTGCAAATTTAAAGGACACGTTGCTACTATGACCCTTTAGCAGAACAGCAGTAGTACATCCACTATGGTTCGCAGCAGTGGGGACTTGGAACCTCTTAGCCATTAGTTCTTGGCCAGATTAACATTTCCTCCTAGGCACTGGGCCTTAACTCCAACCAGAAAGTCATGACTCCTTTAACATGTCACTGCTGCACCCATGGTGACTCCTGTAACATGTAACTGCTGCACCCATAGCCATTATCTTGGCACAATGGTCACTACTGTAGCTCCCAGAATTCACAGTTCAAGTAAAACTGTTGACTCACGCCCCCTACCCCCTACAGCCTACATTGCACCTTCTGGTACTATGAAAGCTGGCCAGAGATTTCCCCACGTCCTGCTACCAAATATGATGTCTTCAGCAGCGGGGTCTTACCAGGTTCTGATGGGCAAACATGAGCAACAGCCTTTTTTTTTTTTTTTTTTTTTTTGTGGTGGTGGGTGGGAGGGTCACCTGACCAACAACTCAAGGAGAGGCATCCCATACTAGGCAACCTACGTAGGGTAGCTCCAGCTAAACTCTTGTATATATAGATGTATTTGTAAATTTAGAAAGCATGATTTCCAAATGGCTTTCTCAAACATCCTTAGTGCTATCCCTCCCACAACTCCCTCAACTGCCCCCAATGTCCCCACTGAGTGCCGTCCTCTTAGTGTGGCCCACTTGCTGTCCTTGCTCTGCTTCTTGACCTTCGATGCACTGTGACCAGCCAGATTGCTACTCCTGTCCCTGTGCCTTCCCTACCTGCTGCCACACGTCTTCCCCATCATGATGCTCACTCTGAACCTCTAAGCCGAACAAATACAAAGCCTTTGTTCCCTTGTTTCTGCCAGGGTATTATATCACAGCAATAGGAAACTAAACAAAACTAGGCCGGAAGCTAAACCCATCAACAGGACAGTTAAAACTATAACGTCCTAGCATTTTCTAGAACACACAATTTCAGATGTGTTCTAGGTTTTGATGGTAGAACTACTTGATCCAGTTTTTCTCAAACAAGGAATATTATTGTATCCACCTGAGATTCAGAGGCAAAGTGCAGTCAGAATCAGAGAAAGGAAGTGGTATATGTCATCATCTAATTACAGTAGTGATCCAGGAGCCCCGGGCCCAGGGGAGAGGGCAACCCACTTCCCTCTTCACCTGCGTTAATTTCTCCCTCCCCACTACACCATGAAGTGGGCTCAAGGACCCCAACTAACTAGCAGTAGTCTGGGCATGTGCCCTGTTGCAGCTGTGAAACGCAGCCCCATGCCAGAAAGGACACATGAACACCATAGGGCCAACAGAGGAGAGAGAAGGGGGTCACCACAAGTGGGTACTTGGAACCAAGGAAAAGCCTAGCTCTCATTAGGGGGTCTTCCAGCTCTGGGACCCCTCTCAGTTTATACTGCTTGCCAATAAAACTCTGCTCTCATTTCAGACTTTTTCTATACTTCTCAATTCTCTGTTAGAAGATAATAAACTGAACTCTAGCCTGCAACAAACTCTTAAGAAGCCTGCAATAAAACATAGGAACAAACAGGGTCAGGTCACTATTAGTCCAACGCTAAAATGAGTTCAATTCTAGAGACTATGGACTCTGAAGACTGTACGTAAGGCAGGAGGGCAGAGGCCTGTCTTAAATGGTCAGCAACAGACCACTGTGCAGTAAGCAAGCACATGCAACATACTGCACGTATGTAAAATCTGTTATCCTATTAACTTCATCTAGACTGCAGGAAGCTCAAGTACTACTTTGGTTTTCCCTTCTAACAGGACATTTAAGTCCACGTTTTATTAAAATCTAACGCTAAAAGTCGCATAAACGTCCTAAGTTTATTTCTCCTTATTGAAGTTCATAAATAAAAATGTGAACAAGCTCTCTACATAGCTGCGTAATACAACTTGACAAGATGAAAGGGATTTTATAAATGAAAATACAAGTGCACTGTGGTGATTTGGATGAGCCTGGCTCACACATTTGAATGCTTAGTCACCTGGCAGTGGCACTACTTGAGGACTAGATGGTGTGTTCTTGATAGAGTAGGTGTGGCCTTGTTGGATGAAGTGTGTAACTAGGACTGGGCTTAGAGGTTTCAAAAGCCCAACTAAGGCCCAGTATCTTTTCTCCAGCTGCCTAAACATCTGGATGTAGAACTCTCAGCTACTTCTCCAGCACCATGTCTGCCTGAGTGCTACCATGGTCCCTGCCATGAACATGATGGGCTGAAGCTTTTATACAAGTTGACTTGGTCATGGTGACAACAGTGACTAAGACACACACCACAGCATCAGACTGCACAGCACTTGCAGGATAAAAACTTGATGCTGTGCACTCCTTGGCATTTGCATATATTTTCCCATTTGGCTCCCATTAATCCCACACCAAGTCCCCGAAGTCTTCAGATTTAACACTTGAAAGCTAGTACAGATTCTAGAACATCCAGAGAAACATTACTTACAGCAGATAAAGGTGTGTGAACTCACTCCATCTTCAGGTGTGTGAACATGGGATAACACAAAGGGTGTGTTTCTTGTTTTTATTCAACATTTAAAATATTCACAGGTGGAATAATAGGTTCATTGACACCTCCACGGAAGATGTACTAAACAAAGCATACAGTCATTCCACAATTACAGAGTCACATACTTCTCACTAGATGCATGTTTACATTATAGTTTATCTGGAAAAAAATACCTTTCTTAAGAAAAAAATCTTTAGTGTTTCACTACATTAATTTCTATAAAAAGTGAACCACAAAGAAATTCAGAAAAGATACCTAAATATAACTCAACGGTTCTGAAGACGTTCACAGGCTCTATGGCAAGCTCTGTGCTAGCGTTCCTGTCAGGAACGCTTACATAACTGTTCAATCCCTTCCTCCCTTTGCAGCCAGACCAGGATGCTCTTTCCCCACGGTTTTCCCCACGCTGCTGACTCCAACACTACGCAGCACAGACTGGTTATCACAGCGTCTTGACTAGGTAAGGAGGTAGTATTTCTCAAGATTTTAGGCATTTGTGAAGCAAACAAAAGAAAATCTGAGTTTTTCTTTTTCAGTGATTGTGGAAATTGGCCAAAGGCTTTTTACCCTAAGAGGAAAACCCATTTGGAAGCCTTACTATGGAGCATATTAAAGGGCAAAACCTGGCAGCAGATCTAATTATTTTAGTGTTACAAAATAAGATATTATGCCTTAAAATGTCAAGCCTTCTTCCTGGGAGAAAACTTACTATGATGGTTATTAGTTCAACAGAATCTAGAACTACCCAAAAGATAGGCCTCTAGGCATGATGTCTGGAGAATCATCTTGCCTGCTGTGGCCAACTCCAGCTCCTGGGCTCAGGTTAATGAGACAAAAAGGAACTGAGCATGCAATCACAGCTCTCAGCTTCCTGGCTATGGAGCCATGTGGCCAGATGTCTGGAGTTCCTGCCACTGTGACAATGCGACAACGGACTGGAACATGGAACTGTGAGTCAGGATAAACCCTTTCTCCCTTGGCTGCTTCTGTCAGGGCACTTCACCACAGCAACAGAAAAGAAACTAAGACACTGAGGAGAAAGGCATCTGAACGCAAAATAGAAGGACTGTACCCTTTCTTTTCCATCTGAAAAGTCCTTCCTCTTCTTTTAACTCAATTTTCCTTTTCAACACACAAAGAAAAATAACAACAACTCTGGTATAACATTAGTGAATGTATTTAGCTATCAACCTAACAAATTATGCCCGAGAAAGCTTTCCACATGGAATTTTATGCTAAGCAGCTAGCAATGCCTAGGTAGCAGACGGCAGATCTCTGCAATCGGACAGCTGAAATGTACATATAACACATGGCCTCAGGAATTTACCTGTTATTCTCCCCTCATCTGCACCAAACCAGTCTTATGTTCTAACTATCCTTTCTTTACATGACAAATAAGGAATACTTTATAAAATCAATGAAATGCAACACATTATAAGAGGATCATCCCTCAAGAATGAGCTATGGTATATATCTTAAACCCTTTGATATATATGTATCAATTTGGAGTAACACACTAAAAAGTTACCTAAAGAGTATCTGTGGGGAGGACAGTTAACCACATGAGGCCTGGCAGACTGTTTTTTAAATTTAATCCTTAACAGTTCTATAAAATGCTTAGACGGTGGGACTCAGTATGACAGTGCAATTCTGATATGGCAGCCCTTAGTGGCAGCATTTTTTCACATCTATAAATTGTCCTTGTTAGCTATTATTCTACGAAGACCCATCTTAATGTTATCACCAACATATCATGTGCACAACATTTAGTTTCAAGAAAGTTCCTTTCTCATCACAGGCTAGCTCCCTTCAGTGTGGTGACTTTCCTTTGCAAACATTTTCCCTCAGAACACTATGCCCTTTTCATTGGAGCAATGTCCCTAAAACATGTGCCTGTCTGCTTGCTTAATCATCACAATTGAAATGAAAACCAATGGAAATGTCTATCAAACCTAGTTAACATCAAGTCTGGAAGTCACTTGTCCAGATTAACTGTAGAACAGTCAACTCTAAAACTGCCCACAGAACCTACCACAGTTGAGCTCAGTGCCACATCTGACTACATAGAATCCACACATTATTAGAATATAACAGTAGGCCAGTAAGTTTCACACTTTTTACAAGTCTAATCTAGTTTAATATCTGACTTTATAACCATCACCCTAGCACAAATGTTTACTGAGTGACAGCTCATCAGACATCAAAGTCACTATGTTCTGTAAACTAAGCAACATCTACACAGAGCACTATGAATAATGACATACACTTGCTTGGAGTTCTCATATAAGTCATGTTGCCAAACAGATACTAGTAATTAGCACAGTAGACTTAGGAGGCAACAAAACTGACAGTTTGACTTTCTAAATAAGCGTAATCTATCTGAGTAAAGAGTGATTTAAACTTGAGCACTAAGAGAACTGAAGAAAAGATAAGTTATTGTGGTAGGGAGAAGTCCTGGAGAGGAAAACGCAGTAAATCTGGTTGGAAAGAAAAAGGCTGAGTATACATTTCACAAAGCAATCTAAGAAACTCAATGTAATACAAATCCTTCTGAATGTAAGCTGACTCAACAGTGTGCCTAGTTGTTCTTTTGGCCTTAAACAGTAACTAGGTTTTTTTGATCAAAAAAGGGTACCACAGTTAAGATTGTAATGATCTGACTTTATTTTACACACTAGGTAGGGGGCACAAAGCAATCCTCTTTAATAAACTTGACAATTAGCTTCACTTAGAACATTTTAATAATGCACATTAAAAAAAAGTATTTGTCTTACAAATTGTTCTGCAATCCAAATATACAACAGCTTGGAAAACAACATTTAGAAAACAAAAGCCAATGTAAAAAGACAACTACAACAGTACAGGTTTGATATGGCTCAGATTTTACAGCTTTCTTACTGCGTCATCTATATCAGAGATCTGTTCCTTCAGCTGGCTCCATTGTTCCATGTTTAAAGAAATACCTAAACAAGGTTTAAGAAATACAAGGTGAAAATCAAGCCTTTTGGGGGATTTTGATATATACAAATATTTGAATCAAAACTGTCATTTCACTTATGTGGATTTTTAGTGTTGAGAACAAAACCCAGATCTCAGGCACGCCACATACACGCTCTATTACACCAGCTGCCTTTTGAATGGCAACCAGAATATTGAAGTTTTTATGAGCGATCTATATTGATATTAAAATCTTAAATTTTTTAGTCATAGGTTCAATTTTATATCCAGTTTAACTTCCAACAGTGCACCTACATAATGCCTATTTTGACCAATAAGTACAGTAACAATCCGAAGATTGTCACAAACATATAGAGAACCAGATTTGGCATTGGCAAATTTATATCCAGACATTGGCAGTTTTATATCCTGTCTCTTCCAACATTTGTTCCATATTTCCACCAAATTTCAATGTGTTTAGCTCTGTGCTGAGTTCTTCCATCAGCATCCATTTCACTTTGGGAAACTCCTTAGAGTGACTCAAAAGGGGCATGGCAGAGTGCACAATTCAGATGGGTATGGGTGCACTCTGGAATCGTGCTATCAAGAGTGACACTCAGCTTCACCATCCCTAGCTGCCTTTCCTAGACTCAGTTTCTTAATCAGTAAATATGACTTCCACATCAAAGGGTGGTTATAATATTTAAATCAGGTACAATGAAACCTCAATCCAACATCCCATACACGCAAACAATGTATTTTTCAGAAAACTGCTGAGGGACCATGAGAATGTAATAGGCAGCAGCAGGAAGGAAGCCTGTGAGGCTAAGTCAGTTCCTTAGGAAACATATGCAAGAATGAAATCAAGGATTAGCCACTGTGGAAAATCCTGAATGAAATCTCAGACAGAAATAATCAGTAAAGATAAAAAAGGAAGCTTCTAAGACACACTTGAAAACTGCATCAAAGAAGTGTCACCTTTAACAGTGGGCAGACTAGTACTAGAAGAACACATTTTTTTCCTTTTATTAAAAAAGAATACACATTTATTCACTGAATGGGTGCACACATGCATACATGTATGGGCCCCCCTGTGCCACAGAGTTTTCCACAGTATAGGTAGTATCCATTCTCTCCTTTACCTCATGGGTCCTGGATCATACGGCTTGGCACCAAGTGCCTTCACCTGCTGAGGCACCATACCTTACTGGCCCAAGAAAGCATTTCCTCAACTAAATCAACCCATAGAACTACATAAATTTAGGTAGTGTAGTGTTAATCTTTTTCAAAGTTTTTTAACATGACCATGTACAACAGTTTCACCTGACATTTTCCTGCATGTATATAATGTATCTCACCCTCCACTCCCTTGCTATGCCCCATTTCCCACTCCTGCCCATCGCCTGCCTCTTCCCAACCAGTCCCTCCTCTACTATGTGCGCGCCTTTGTCTACGCTCCCTGGAGCACAAGTTAACAGTTCATCTTGACCATCAACTCAATGGATTTAGTTAGAACCATTATGAACACACCTCTGTGAGTGTCCACAAGTATCTGTGGACAGATTAAACTGATGAAAGAAGACCTGCCCTGAATGTGGGTGGCCCCACCCGCCTAAGGCCTCAGTGACACCAAGCCCAGCCCCAGGACACTCTTCTCTCCACATCCTGACTGGGCCCCACGTGAGCAGCTGCCTTCTGGCTGGGTCGAATAAACCCTTCTTCCCTTAAGTTGCTTTTATCTCCTATTTTGTCACAAGAAAACTAAACATAAGTTGGTGCAAATGGTTTCTAGTTACTTTGTAACAGAATAAACTGTTTCTACATGCTAAGAGGCTTGAACTGGGCAAAGCACCAATACTAAGGGGATAGAGACCTTTAAGGACTCTGTATTAGAGAACATCTTGCTAGAGCTGAATCCAAAGCAAACACTAAACCCAGGAGTTTGCTACTTCTCATTTTACAGTTTCCAAAGTAATGCCTAATCTGCCTAGGAACTGATAAAAATGAAGTTAAAGTTAGTGATCAATTCAACGTGACAATAGATGCTGTTTTCCTAGGTTTCATTACAAACTGCTTATAAGAGGATCAACCAAGTAAGGCCAATCCTTAACCTGTATTCCCTGTAACATTTTAAGGCAAGCATTCAATCAGTATTAACATCAAACTGAAGAAATAAAACCTCACCTTTTCTTCCTGGTTTCATTTCACCTTCTGAATCCATCCAATATTCTCTAATATCAATTAGAATTTTTCCTTTGAAGTCCCGAACACTGACATATCTCATCTTTCCAATCTAGCAGAGAGTGAGAAAGAAAATGCATAAAGAGAGGTTTTGAATTTATATTCACAACTTGCACTTATAATCCTGGAATAAGTATTCAACTGCAATTGGAAGGGGGGGTGCATGCATGTATGTATGTCCACAGAATGACTTCAAGTGTCTTTATCATTCTCTGCCTTGCCTTGAAAAGATCTCTCACTGTTAAGTTGGCAGACCACAGAGTATCCAGGAGCTGTCATTTCTGCCCCTCAGTGCTGGGATTATAGCCATCTGCAGCCAAATCCAACTACCTCAGGGGGGTGCTGAGCATTAAAGCTCTGGTCTTTCTTTGTACAAGCATTTCTGCTTATTGAGCTATCTTTCTTCAGTCTCACTTTAAAAATTATGAAATTTAATATAACACAGTAAATAGAATGGATGTCCTTTGACAAAAATAGAAACATAATGTTCCAATAATCCCGCTTTGAGGGCAAAACATATACTTAACAGACCGGACATATTCTGAGAAATGAATACTCAGAAGATTCTCCTGTGTGAGCATCAGAATGTACTTAGTGAGACAACTTACACACCATGGTACCAATCCTAGAGTATCCTCACTTATATGTATGTGTTCAATTGACTGACACTTGCGGCACATAACTGCACATCCAAAACAACTGGCAGTAGAGTCTCCCAAGAGATCTTAACTATCCTTAATTACACTATTCATAATAGCTAAGAAGTAGAAGCAACCCAAAAGTCTATCCTTAGATGAGGACACAAATAGAACATGGCTTACACATGCAATGGAACACTATTCAGTCTTTATATAGGCAATCCTGTCTATGCTATAGCGTTAAGTGAAATAACAGCAGTACAATCTGATTCAACCTAAATGAAATGCCTACAGCCTAATGCAGTAAACTCAGAGAAATCAAAAAGTAAAACACCTCAGAAGGCAGCAACAGGCAGCTGTGTTCAAGGTTAGCTTGGTTTACACATAGCAAGCTCCAGGCTACCAAGGGTGTGCTGGCTGAACAGAAACAGCTAGCTACCAATGAGCTGGAATGGTTGGCCCACAGGACTGCAACTATTGGGGAGTGTGGCCTTGTTAGAGTTCATATGACCTTATTGGAGGAAGTGTGTACTGTTGTTGGTTTAAAAAAAAAAAAAAAAAGCAAAACACACAAAACAAAATCACAATCATTTATTTGATTTTACCAATGAAGTCTTGGGAGCCAGGTGCTGGGGTGGAAAATTGCTAGCTCAGAGAGGCAGAGAAAGCACCCAGCTGACTAACCTTCCTCCTTAGCCCAAGTCCCACCAGAATGCCCTCTCTCTCACGCCATGTCAAACAAATTCCTTCAAACTCAATGTCCCTCCTTCTCCTTCCTGTGCATTTCTGTCCTCCTGACTCCTCTTGTCCTCTACGTTTCTTAATGATCCTATGCTCACTTCCTGTCACTTGCTCTGCCTCTTGACCTATGGTTGACTTTGTTTAATCCTGTTTACAATATTCAAGCAGCAAGTGCTTTGACTAAAGGTATGTGCTAAGGCTGAGCCACACAACTAAAAACAGGTTTTTCCAGTAAATACAATCTCAGGGTTCACAGTGTGATCAAGTATCTTACAACACTGTACACACTTGTAGGGGGTGGGCGTTGAGGTCTCATACTCAAACTATGCCCAGTGTGGCTCACAGTAGCTTTTGCTGCCTTCAGATTAAGATACAGAACTCTCAGCTCTTCCTCTGAAGACTATAAAACCTCTGAAACTATAAAAGCCAGCCCCAATTAAAAGTTTTCCTTTACACATAGAGTTGCCATGATCAGTGTCTTTTACAGCAACAAAAACTGTAGCTAAGAGACAGGCCTACATACCGAGACCCTGTCATTTTTAAAAAATAAATAAAAAACCTTATTTATACTGGTGGCTTAACACAAACTATGTGGTTTTTGAATGTCCCCACTTTCTAGATTCAGTACATGTAAGGAAAGTGTGTACTAAAGCAGACAGACATAGGACAAGAATTAAGAATGCAGCCCAAAAATAGGGCATGCATTTAATAAACTCACCAAGTTATTTAGGAAAGATCCAAAGTATTCAAAGGAAGGGCCGCTGTTGTGATGTGAATGAAAATGGCCTCCTTAGGCTCTTAAGGAGAGGCATTATTTTAAAGGATTAGGACACCTGGCCTTGTCAGAGTAGGTGCAGTCTTTTTGGAGGAAGTGAGAGTGAACTTTGAGGTTTCAGAAGCTCAAGCCACACTCAGTGTCTCTCCATTCCGGCTGCCCGTGGAATTCAGCTACTCTCCAGCAAGTCATTTGCCTACCTGCCACCACGCTTCTTGCCATGGTGACAAGGGACTAAACCACTGAACTGTAAGCCAGCTCCAAGAAAATGTTTTTCTAAGAGTTGTATAGTGCCTCTTCACAGCAACAGAACACTGACTGAGACAAAAGTCTTCATAAAAGGCAAAACTGTAGGTGTACGCTACAGGTGGATCTCTGTGGGTCTAAAACTAGCTCTGTTGTGCAGCCAGAGCCATACAAAAAAACCTTGTCTCAAGAAACCCAACAAAAAATGAACCAAAGCTCTTTTTTTCCTAGTGAGAAAAAAAAAGTCATCCCCTAAAAATAGACCCCATTTCTCAAAAATCTCTACCAAAAAACAACTTTTAAAAGTCATGGTAATACATGTCTACAGCCTCTGCTCTTGAGGAGAGGCAGGAGGATTGCTAAAAACTCAAATTAGCCTATTCTATATAGTGACTTCCAAGTAAGCTAGGGCTATTAAAAACAAAACAAACAAAAAGACCCTCAATTCAGACTCCCCCCACCCCATCAGGCCAGAGGTAGAAAGGAAAGCGCACAGCATGATGGTAAAAGAAAGCCAAGATACAGTTATGAAACTGGATATTCCAAAGCCCTTCTTTACAAACACTACAAAATACTCTAGTCAATTATATATTTATCCTGCCCCAGTTACTCGCTGTACTTAAGTCAAATAGCCCTGGAAGATCTCCACCAGACTTCTGATATCAGCAAGACTTCCCAGGCTTCAACCACACAGGCTCTGTAGTTCATACACAACCCGAGCTCCTTCCCACTTCAAGGTATTAACTCAATTTCCTGCTCTTGAAAATGCTCCCTTTGTCCACACACCGCACCGATCACGTTTTAAGATTTAGGTGCCTTATCTTTTTAATGAGATTCTCATGCCTACTCTCTCAATCTGTTCACTACTTCTCAGGACCCATTGTCATTTTTACTATGCGTATGTAATCATGGTTCCCTTAAATTCCACAAGGTTACAGATCACATTCCACATGGATTACTAGGACCTGGCAAAGCCTGAATGAAATAGAGCACTGTAAGCATCCAACTTAATATCCATTTGAAGCAATAACAGCATTCTTTTACATTCCTCATCACATACCTTCACCTATATTCTCTATCAAACCAACCTTTGCCCCGAAACTATACTGAAGTCGAAGAACTGAAACCTATAACTAAATAATTAATCTACATTTTCTTTTTGTCTATTTCTTTCTTCTACTACTTTTAGTTTTCTTTCACCACTTTATCTACTTACATCCTTTCTCCTCTCATCATTCATTTGCAAATCTCTCATAAGCTGCTATCGCCTCCTCTCTTTGGTTTGTGTTCTTTGGTGGTTGGCTATTTGGTCGAGCACGTGTAAAAGCCAACAAGAATAATTCCCAGCCAAGCCCCCCAGGCGCTACAGGAGATCCTCAGTGGCCACATTTGCTGGCAGGTCTACCTTACAGCTGGTCTTTCTTCATCACCGTCTTTGTAATCATCACTCTCTCCCTTATCAATACAAATGAAAGTCTATATAACTGCCTCCATAATCTCACAGCATTATTTACTTACAATGCCTCATCTCACCGATCAGTGTTTGCAGTGAAGCAAATACTGAATTGCTACAAACACTTTAATAAAGCCAAGACACCCAGCAGCCCTCCCTGGGGTTCCCATCTCACTCCATCTATTCTCTCCGATGCCCCTTTCCTTAAGCTCAGACTCCTGGTCTAAACACGCTATCCCAGCATTGTCTGTACCCATACACTATTGTCCCCAGCCTTCTGTTTCTTATGAAGCCTAAGTTATGCCATTTCTCTCAAATACTATCAAATTTACACTTTCCAGTCAAATACTCATCCTACTTACTCAAATTTGCTTCCCAAATATATAGTTCTAAATCTTTTTTTGGCTTTCTGTGACCTTTGGATTTGTATCATTTAAATATAGTAAAACTAGACTTCTACTGGGCTTTTACCAATAGCCCAGAATTGAACAAATTACCCTCACTTTCTACTCTGGTCAAGAGGACTATACAAGGGAAGACTGGTGTGCTCAGATCAGGATCTGTCCACTGGACTCAGTGCCCTCCGACTCTACCTGGAACATGTTGTCATCTCTGCTGCTGCTGCTCTGCTTGGAGGATGCCAGTGCTCTAGAAGTCTCACCAGGCTTCTGCTTCTTCACGGGCTTCTCTGGAACCGCTTGCTTTTTCCTCTTTAACTTAAAACAGGCAAGAACACACACTTGTGAAGTTCAAAACACTTCATTAAAAAGTTACTCAAATTTTTGACTTATGAAAAATATGTACATTAAAATTTTTTAACTATGAATCTAGTCTTCACATAACTAATGATAGTATTTTTACACTCTACTCTCAAAATCCCCAAAGATTCCTCAGATGTTAAAACAGTGATCTTGTGAACTAGAACCCACACACTACTCTCTGGAAAGAGAAAGACAAGCAGCCTATAACTTCTGTATAAACTTTTGGAAACCACAAATCCACCAGAAGCTTTCCTCTTATTATTTTAAGTTTTTAAAAACAAAGTATACTGGTATATCCTGTAACCCTGACTAAGGTTGAGGCAGGAAAGCTGAAGATCAAACAAAAAAACAAACAAAACCAACATATTTATGACTAAAACTGACTACTTACTAATTCTTTGTCTATTCCAAAAGGTATCTGTACTTTCTCAAGAATGTATGCTTCCAGCCTGGACTACATAGCAAGCTCCAGGCCAGTCAGGGCTACATAATTTAACTCTTAGGAGGAAAAAATAAAAAAGCATGCCTAGGTAAAGGAAGTTACTATCTTATACCAGGCACTGAAAATCAACAACTCAAAAACTTCTTCAGCACTAAGAATTGATGATGGACAGTAGTAAGACTAGTGTACTCAACCCCATATTTTAGAATTAGCACTAGTATAAAAAAATTGCATATGACCTCATTCTCAAAATGAGCGAAAAGTTAAAAAAATAAGAATTTTTAAAAACCCATGTTAAGTTTCCAGCCCAAACAGTAGAGGGCAGGCATGTTCCTTCTTAGTGGAAAGGACAAACTAGTTTAATATTACTAAACGTATATTAAATTTGTTGAGGCTAGGGCAATAATATGCTATGAAATGAAAACTATGGAAGCACCTAATGTAAATGTTTACAGAATTAATAGTACTGTGAGACAAGCTACACAGTCAGCTAAGCAAAACACAATCCTCTGAGTGGTGCACGCAGCAAGTAACCTCAGTGTCAGTGACACTCACTCTTAGAGGCTACACTCTACAAGTTCTGAAAAGACTTCAAGTACAGCTATATATGATGTTTGAAGCCTTATTTCAAAATTATAAATGATACTACAGTCTATCTGTACATTTATAGGCTCCAACTTTCCTAAGTTTTCCTATAGAGCTCCCTTTTCTTAGGGAGTACAGAGGCCAAAAAAACAAACAAAACCTAAACAATAACAAAAATTTTTTTAAAAAAAATTTTAAGAAGAGGGGGGGTTGCTGCTTTAAATAAATAAAACAGGGTCCCCATTATCCCAGGTGACCTTGAACTTCTGACCCTCCTGCTTCCGTTCCCATGGCTAGGGGATCAAACCTGGGACTTCCTGAGTGCTAGACTAGCACTCTACCAAGTGAACTATAAAACTAGCTTTGCCTGCTGCTTTTACACTTTGTAAACCACAGGTGCATTAATTACTTATTTTCAACAAAGCAAGTAAACAAATAAGGGTGAATACAATGTGTTCAATTTCTAGGATATGAATGTCTATTCAGACATAAATTTCTATTAAGACACAGCGGTGTGGAAGGAAGTCTTGACCACAAGGTGAACAGCTCTGTCACACTTCACTGCTGTGATCAATTGAGTGGAATGAAGTTGACAAAACAACGATCACCTAACACAGAAAAAGCTTATTCTGACAAAATGGGTAATTTTGTATTTGCTGTGTTGGATGACTTTATTTACTAAAAGCAAATAACTTTTAAAGTTAAAATGTACCAAAACTAAAATTCAGTAATTTGAAGAGGAGCAATGACTGAGAAACTATCAACATTAATGTTTTCATTCAAAAATCCATGCAGCCCAATAGTGACTTATACCTGTAGGTCAGACAGAGCTTTGGAAATGTTATTACCATCAGTTTGTATTTGTTGCACGTGTGGTGCCTGTATGTGGGTACATGAGGTTACAGGACAAACTTGGTATAATGGGGTCTCTTCTCCTACCATGTGGAAGAACAGAGATCAAACTCACACGAGGCGCCACAGCAGGCTAGATCAACTGGATTTTTGAATGACACGAATTTCTAAATAATGATAAGTAGTGTCTTTGGTCTCATTAGAATTCTAGTGCTCTAGAGTCTAATGAAGCATTTCTGTTGACTCTTGGTTACTAGAGGTGCTCAATGGAGGACTTGCTTAGTCTGAGCTGGGTCCCTAATCCTGAGGGTGAGGCAGAAGGACAAAAGTACAAGGTCAGCCCAACAACTTACTGAGACCCTGTTGCAAATAAAAAGTAAGAAGAAGGCTAAAGATATAGCAAGTACTTGCCTAGGATGCACTGGGCTGCCAGGCTGAACCCCAAGTACAACACAAAGACCTCTTAAATCTGATGTAAGTCCTGCAGATGAGACTAGAATCTAATATTCTACTCAAGGAATCCATCAGTCATTTATCTTTACAAAATTACCCTTGTAGATTCTCTCACATTCTGAGCCCAGCATTGGTAACACCATCCCAGCGTCCCACCCACCCCCACCCCCCAGGGAAATCCCAGGTGTTTGGAGAAGTCTAGGATGCATAGCAAAACCTACTTTAAAAGACTGACAGGCCTTTCCCTTCAAAACTCAATGTCAGCATTATAGAGCAATTAATGCACCATACATTTTGTTCTATAAAAGAACTTGGTAGAGTAAAAGTTACCTTTTTTTCAACTTCGCTGTCCGAATCACTGCCTGAAGAGCTTGAAGAAACAAGTTCCTTTGATTTAGGCATTCTGAAAGAAAAAGACATCACATGAATAATTTACAAGGTGTTTTAGTACCTTCATCTTAGCTCTCCCAGACCAAAAGAAAAAATTAACTTCCACAGCTCATTCTGCCTTTTTGTGGTACTGGAGTCGTTACACAGAACACATGTCTAAATTGCAAACAACAAGCACAGCCAATTATTCTGAACCCAGTCAGAAAAAAGAAATAAAAGCCATGTGCACATTCCTTCACCCTTCTCAAAGTCAATGGGCCTTTTTAACAACTGATTTTTAGACAGGTTATAAAGTTTGTGGGTAGACTACAAGAAAGCAGCTGAGAATAATGACCGTAAAATCAAGAGAAATGTACATAATTCCACTCACATTGAGGGGACCAGCTCCAACATAAACAGCTTGCCCATGTAAGCATAATACCTAATTAATTTTGCCCTTATAAATCATCTTTTACATGTTCTGTATACACTAGTTTTTACTTTGTGGCCACACTATCAAAACAACAGGCAACAATCGGAGTTCACAATGTTATACACAATTCACAATAATTTTGCACTGATTTTCTACTTAGGGAAATATATAAAATGTGAAGGCTTTATGTGCAAGGCAAAACTCACCAGACAGGCACACAGTGCAGAGCCTGCTGTTTATTTACTGCATAAAACAAAGGGCAGACAACTCGTCTAACCCACATTTCAAGAAGTCCTTAGGCAGGTCCTAACTACTTTTCAAGATACTTACACCAAATGGTAAAACCAGGTAGCAAAAGCTATTTACCAAACTATCTTCTGCTCTCTCCATCTAAATAAACTTACTAACTTCTACATGGCTTAAAGGTCCTAAAAAACACAAGATTCTGTAAATGCTCAAGAAAGATACATCAATTCCTACCTCCTACATCAAAAAAATTATAACCCAGCTCTCTAAAGACCAAACTGGCATTCAATGTGCAAAATAGGAGGTCAAGGCAAAAGTGAGCTACCCAAATCCTGCCCACGACTCTACACAACTGGCCAGTCCGTTAGAGGTAATACCTAAACTCAGGAGGGAGAAGGCTCCTAACCAGTCCCTTCGCTTTTCCTCTTACTGCTCCATTTCACAACCCGACCTCCAAAATCAAGTTTCCCAAGCTAGCTCGGTCACACAACTACACAAAGCCTGTTTTTTGAGAGGGAATTGCACATAAACAAATCTTTCGCTTGCAAACAGCCAGCCATATCTATCTCCCATTACGAAAAGCTGTCTGGGGAACTAAAATTACTTCAAAGAACCACGTCATTATCTAACCTAAATCTACCCAATAAGAAAACAATGTTTGTTACTGGGAACTAAAGCCAGCCCCGTTCCCTACACTTGGACTTTTAACTTTAATGAGGCTTTACTGGGGTGGTTTCTTGGAGGCCGGGGGGCGGGGGGCTTCGTAATTCGAGCAAAAGGTAACTAAAAGGGGTGACCGTAGTTTATAGACCGACCAGTCGGTGCCCGGGGCTGGGGAATA
Organism: Mus musculus; assembly: GCF_000001635.26. Classification (NCBI taxonomy): domain Eukaryota; kingdom Metazoa; phylum Chordata; class Mammalia; order Rodentia; family Muridae; genus Mus; species Mus musculus. The sequence continues at coordinate 11,995,348 of NC_000081.6, forward strand.
CTGAAAACATCCCAGAGTGCGAGGCTCTCGAGGGCGAGCCGGCGCGTGGCACCGTGGGGGTCGCGGCCAGGAAGCTCCCGAAAGCCCCGAGGCGAGGGCTGGGGCTACTGCCGGCCTCAGGAAGGGGGCGTGGGGCGTCGAGAGCGTGCACAAGAGGAGGGCCTTGCGCCAGCGCCATTTTCTCCTCGCCCCGGAGCCCAGCCATGTTTGCCGAGCGCGCCCCCCGCCCCTCGACCCCGCGGGGCCAGCGTCCCCCGAGGGTGGGGAAGGGATGGCTTCCCGAGCACGGTGGTCCGGACAGGGGTGGGCGAGCGCAGCCTCAGGGCAGACCGCTAGCGCCTCCGCCCGGAGCCCCATCACCCAGTCCGAGGGGCGCGCGGCCATCACCCGCCGTTCGCCTGCCTGCCCGCGCCCACCGCCTCGGCTCGGCTCCCCAGAGCGGCCGCCACACGAGGCCCCGCGGGGACGCGGGCAAGAGCGGAGGCCCTTCCCCCGAGCTGCCGTTTTTCTCCCCACCGGCAAGGAGAGCGAAGGGGGCCGCGGTAGCCTGGGGTCGGCCTGGCCGCAGCCCCGAGGAATGGGCCCGGGGTCCCACGCACTCACGCTCCGCTCCGGCCGACCAAAAACCTCTGCCTCGCTCGCTCGCCTACTCCGGACTGACAGAGAGCCGGAAATGACGGCAGCTTAGAGGCCCTGGCTCCGCCCAATGGCACGAAGGCCACGTGAAGGGGGCGTGGCCTCGCCGCCCAACCGCCAGCCGGCCCTTTCCAGGGCCTTAAAGGGGCCGCCACAGATACTGAAGTAAATGCTCCTGAAAGAGGGAGATGGCACCACAGTGAGATGCCACGCAGCTTGGGCCTGATCTGAAGGAGAATGAGATGTCAATGAAACATAAATGACAAGATCCACGGAGCTTTGCGCTTGCAAATAGCTTGTATATGGTACCGCTCTATAAATGCTGTACTGAAATGATGGGAGCTACTCTGAGAAAAAACAATGTGCTGACCCACTTGCCTACAGATGATTTTCCGTTTCTACCTTTAAGATCTGACTCATGCTGCTAAAATCCAAAGGAAGCAAGCCTGCGAGGCGCACTATTTAATTCAGAAAGTCAAAGAAATCTTACAAATGTCCTTAGCCACGAAACCTTTATTCTTAAAATGGAGTTCTGGGGCTCCAAAGTAATTGTGGTTTGAATATAAAATCTCCCTGTGGGCTCATTCATTGGGGATCTGGTTTTCAACTGATGACCTTTTCAGAAGAGCCTGGATCCTGAGAGCTGTGCCTTAATCAGTGAATTAATGCTCTGATAGTCATAATATGACAGCATTATTACGAGGTGGTGAAAAGTAAGGATGTGTCCTTTGGGGGCTACATTTTTCCCTGGCCCCTTTTGTGTTCCCTTTCCGCAGCATCCTCCTCTGCAGGTTACCATGGACTTGGTGTTCCGCCTCACTACCAGCCTAGAATACAGGAGCTAAGTACTGGAGACAGAAACCGGGAGGCATACTGAATCGCCATACCTTTGTCTAAACACGGATCCAAAGTCTCGCGGAGGAAATCCACTCCACCATCACAAATAACCACAAGCAGGTGGCTTAGAATGTGTACTGGATGGTTTCCTCCTGTAGCCAACAACAAACAGAGTTCTGTTCATCACAAAGGTTTACATACAGCATTTGACAGATAGTGATCATCCTAACAGGTTCAAGAGTTGAAATGATCGTTGTCTTCACATTTAACAGCTGCAAAAATTAATAAGTGATTCAAACCTTGTATTGAATGGAACTACTACCTACTAAGGGTAGTAGGGAAGTGCCCCAGCGCATCCCTACTGAATGCGGGAGTCCAACTAGAGCAACACCGTCATCAAAATAAAGTGAGAGAGGAGTCTTTGTGTATGAAGCTCTAAACAAGGGTGTACTGGCTAGTTTTGTGTCAACTTGACACAGCTGGAGTTATCACAGAGAAAGGAGCTTCAGTTGAGGAAATGCCTCCATGAGATCCAACTGTAAGGCATTTTCTCAATTAGTGATCAAGGGGGAAAGGCCCCTTGTGGGTGGGACAATCTCTGGACTGGTAGTCTTGGTTCTATAAGAGAGTAGGCTGAGCAAGCCAGGAGATGCAAGCCAGTAAAGAACATCCCTCCATGGCCTCTGCATCAGCTCCTGCTTCCTGGCCTGCTTGAGTTCCAGCCCTGACTTCCTTTGGTGATGAACAGCAGCAAGGAAGTGTAAGCCGAATAAACCCTTTCCTCCCCAACTTGCTTCTTGGTCATGATGCTTGTGCAGAAATAGAAACCCTGACTAAGACAAATTGGTACCAGCATAGTGGGGTATTCCTGTGACAGCCTGACCATGTTTTGGGGAGGACTTTGGAACTTTGGGCCAGAAGATCCATTCGCTGTTAAGAACTCTGTGAGATGTTGTGTAGGAGCTTGGAAGATAATGTTGAGAACAGTGCAGAAGATGGAGGCCTGGCTTGTGAAATTTCAGAGGGAAAATTAAAGACTCTTTTCAGGGCCATTGCTAGTTTGATTGTGAAGGTTCAGTGGTTCTGGTTAGCTGGGGCTGAAGAATCAGCTGTGATTAACAAAATACCAGAACCACTAGAGTGAAACCTTTGCATTACTGGGACAATTGATGCTGGTTAGCTGGAGCTAAGAAATTAGCGGTGATTAAGAAGAGACCAGCATCAATGATTTGACATCTTCTGGGAAGTGGTTTGTTTTGTTTTGGTTTGGTTTTTTGGTTTTTTTTTGTTTTTGTTTTTTTTTTTTTTTTGTTTTTTTTGTTTTTTTTTTTTTTTTTGAGAGCACAGAGGCTGTGTTCCAGAGATAGCCAATGTTGTACCTTGTGCTGTGGCTGGACTTGGTAATGTGTAAGAGTCACCCAGGTGGTACTGGTTTTGAAGGCATGAGGGGTCACGAAGAGCAGCTGAGGCTCGGCACTGTGAGAGGCCATGGAAGGCCATTGGTGAAGGTGCAGCCTCAGTTGCAATTGATGGCCCAGGACTGAAGGGGTCATGCAGTGTTTTGGAGATGCCAGTACCATGAGATGACCACCAAGAGCAGCAGCAGTGGTGGTCAGGCATCTGGAGCCTAGAGGATGACACGTGTGCTACAAAGGGCATGGCTGGAGAAGTGACCCAAGCCCTTGGAGGAGCCCAGAAGATCATGAGTTGGATCCCAGACATTGGATGGTTGTAGAACTGTGCCCTGATATTTTTCTCTCTTGAAGGAAGTTTTTTTTTAGTGAAGCCCACAGTTAAGAGACTTTTAATTGTAAAGACTTTGGATTTTAAGAGAGATTGAAATTTTAAGAATTTGTAAAGACTGTGGGACTTTTAAAGTTATTTAGATCTTGGGGATGAATAAGAATGTAAGTGTTGAGGCTTACTAGTGATGTGTTTGTGTGTCAAGTTGACAAGGGGTCAATTGTACTGGCTAGTTTTGTGTCAAGTTGACACAGCTGGAGTTATCACAGAGAAAGGAGCTTCAGTTGAGGAAATGCCTCCATGAGATCCAACTGTAAGGCATTTTCTCAATTAGTGATCAAGGGGGAAAGGCCCCTTGTGGGTCTTTCTGGACTGGTAGTCTTGGTTCTGTAAGACAACAGGCTGAGCAAGCCAGTAAAGAACATCCCTCCATGGCCTCTGCATCAGCTCCTGCTTTCTGACCTGCTTAAGTTCCAGCCCTGACTTCCTTTGGTGATGAACAGCAGCAAGGAAGTGTAAGCCGAATAAACCCTTTCCTCCCCAACTTGCTTCTTAGTCATGATGTTTGTGCAGGAATAGAAACCCTGACTAAAACGAAGGGCAAACATAGCTATAGGCTGCCCTGGAGGAGGTCTTTGGGGGCAATATGGAGCCATCTGCCTGGTGCCGAAAATATCTTGGTCTGGACTGTAGTTACACATAGTATGCAGATAAAATGTTTCACTTACCATTTGTGCTTGTTCCAGCGTAAAAGTATATTTCAATAAACATTAAACTTAAAAGGTTGAAATTGAATTGTAACCTGGCACGGAGACTATTATAGCAACTGTAGAGGTTGGGATGGATCACCCCAGGCCAGCCTGATCTCAGCTAAATTGCTTTTCCTCAAGTTAAGCTTTATAGCAACTGACAGAACTAAAGACTAGGGAGTGGGGGGTGAGGTGATAAGGATCATCATTTTGGATTTTGTAAATCTTAGGCAACACTATTTAACAGTTAACATCGTTAGGATTTAGAATGTGGGACAAAAGGGAAGGAATGTCAAAGTGAATCAGAGAGGGACAGAAGAGCAAAGAGAAGATAAACAACTCTGGAGAGAGGCCCTGCTGCAGACCAGAGGTACCAGAGAAGGCAAAGTCAGGGTGGTAGATGAAACCCTGAGGGAGTAAGCCAGGCAGTGGTGGTGCACGCCTTTAATCCCAGCACTTGGGAAGCAGAGACCGAGGCAGGTGCATCTCTGTGAGTTCAAGGCCAGGCTGGTCTACAGAGTGAGTTCCAAGACAGCCAGGGCTGGACAGAGAAACCCTGTTTCAAAAATAGAAAAAGAAAGAAGAGAAGAATAAACCAAATAGCCCGCCACCGTGACTCCTGTCTACTCCCCCCTCACAGAAGAATGAATAATGCTGTCCCTCTGTGGGGAGCTGGCTGGAAGGAATGGATAAATGGTGTATGTTAAGGGAGTGAAAGGCAGACAACAGAGGGGACTGAGTCACAATCTTGTGCAAGCATCCCTCCCTGAATCTTTTTAGAACTACTTATAAAAAATTAGATGCAGACAAAAATGCAAATAGACCTGTAAAATATATTTTGTGAAGCACGTAATCACAGTAAAAATGAACGCTGACAGGGCTGGGGAGAAGACTCCATGGGTGAAGTGCTGACTGTGTACGTCTGAAGACCTCGGTTAGGATCCACAGCACCCTCAAGCTGGGCGTGGCAGCTCTCCTCTGAAACACTAGCATGGGGTTGGGGGAGCAGGGGAGAACAACACTGTAGGGAGTAAATAGGAGAGTGCCTGGTGTCATGGCCAACCACACTGGCTGGATGAGAGTTCCAGGTTCACCAAAAGACCCTGTCTCAAAAACCCAGGATGAGTAGCAACAGAGGAAGACGTCCAAAGCCAACCAGCCTCCAGCTATTGCACACGCGCTCACACGTACACACGTGTGTATACCTACACATACACCACACACACAAAGATCAACACTGACATCAAAAAATGCCTGATGAGGTCAGAGGTGTACAGCTCCCTAAGTGCTGTAGTTACAAGTGGTTGTGGCCACCCATTTTGGGTGCTGAGACTCAAGCTCAGATCCTCGGCAGAAGACAGACATGCTTGAACCTCAACCATCTCTCTAGTCCTTATTTTAAATCCTTTGAAAAATGTGACTGCAAATGCCACCTAAATCATCTATATAACTAATGTTAATACACTTAAAATGTCTAAGTATGATGATTCACTTGTGTGATTCCATCACTTAGGAAGTTGAAGCAGGACAATTGGTATGAGCTTAAATCCACTTCTGGCTCTAAGATATCACTGGATTCCCCTAGAACTGGGGTTACAATTATGAGCCACCATGTGTATGCTGGAAATTGAACCTCAGTCCTCCAGAAGTACAGTGAGTAGTCTTAACTACTGGGTCATCTCTCCAACTCCTAACGCTTTTTCTTTTCTTTAAAGATGTATTTTAACTATATGCATGGATGTGTGCCAAAGGTATCAGATTCCTGGGAGCTGGGATTACAAAATAGTTATCAGCTGCCCAACAATGGGTGCTGGGAACTGAACTTGGGTCCTCTGCAAGAATAGAAAACACTCTTAATTGCTGAACTCTCTCTCCACGTACCCCTTTTATTCATATTAATTATCCTATTAAGTTTTTTTCTTACTTGTTTGTCCTGAAAGTCCTTTTCTGTGGCATACATCAAGATTTTTGTTTAACGTGAGCAGACGTCTCAGAAAAGAACTCTTTATAAGGTACGTAAGCATAAGGAATAGCTTAGCATCCTGGAACTGCACTTGGCTTAGAGTCTGCATACACTTATAGTAATGCACTTGACAGCCGAAGTCTCTTGCTTACACGCCCTAAGCACATGCGCATCTCCTAGCAACTTAGACTCCCACCTATGGGCTGGAGAGAACACTTGGCAGTTACGAGTACTGACTGATTCCAAAGGACCTGGGTTCAATTCCCAGCAGCCATAAGGTGACTACAGACATTTGTAACTACAGTTCCAAGAGATATGATGCCTGCCTTGGCCTCCATGGGCACTGAATGCATGCAGGTGAGACACCCACACACAAATTATTATTGTTGTTGCTGCTGCTGTTGTTTGTTTGTTTGTTTGTTTGGGGTTTTTTGTTTTGTTTAGCAAGACCTGGTTTCTCTGTGTAGTCCTGGCTGTCCTGGAACTCACTTTGTAGACCAGGCTGGTCTCAAACTCAGAAATCGGACTGCCTCTGCCTCCCAAGTGCTGGGATTAAAGGCGTGTGCCACCACCACTGCCTGGCTTTTTTTTTTTTTTAAGGGACTCCAATCTGCATCAATTTGCATGCACACACCACTATGAACAGTGCATTAAGTTTTTCTTCACCTTAACAACTATCAAACTTACACATATTCTATTCAATTGAGCACCCATCATGGATATGAGGGTAGAGGAGCTGATCAGGTCTGAACTGCTTTTGAGTTCATTCACAATATGAAAAACTGTCTTCTAAGGGGACTTTTAGAGGGAATCTTCTACTTACCATCTTATTCATATTTACAGTGGAGCACGCATGTAACTAAAATCAGGGATATTACAGGTAGGGATATGCTCAGTAGAGACAAGGTTGTACAACTTGAAAATTGTTTATCAAAATAGAAAACCACCCAAATTATGCCTAGTGACCAAAGTCCTCCTTCTTTTGAACACCATAAAAGGAAGCCCCAAACAATAATGAGTATTCTTGCCCATGTGTGTGTCAAGCACCATCTCTTGCTGCTGCTTCTTTCTGAGCCTGCCCTTCCCCCACAGCATTTTGTTAGCATATTACGGTAGAGCACAGGAGTCAGATGTTGGGCACCGGACCTTTAAACTATGAGGATTTCAGGCACAAATTACAAACTTAAATAAAATATTCTTAGTCAAAGAATAAAACCCTTCAGTCCCCACCCCCCCCCCACCCCCTCTTAGTTGTTCCTGGCACTGTGAAAGGGAAGAGTCAAAGGGAAAGACTCCACCTCAGTGTCTTTGAAAAGCTGTTCACTCTGTTTTCCCAGAACAGCTCAGGGGAGAAGAAACCATGAAGACACTTTGGAGATTAGGGAAGAGAAGGTTCCTCTCCAACCTACACTGATTCTTAGGCTCTGGAGCTGGATCTAGGGATCTAATTAATATTGAATCTGATTAGCAAGAGAAAAGTATCCACGCTTTTATTAAATGTACATATACCTGGGTATCCACAAGACAATGATGTCAAAAGAAATGATCAAAGCATGATGCTTTTCAGACAAAGAAAATCATGAAGGGATAGTGGACAATGGCTATTTAGGCTAGCATCATTAATTCTGGGCAAATTTCTAAGAAATATATGTTGTGGGAAGATGGCTAGTAAAAGATAAGAGTGGCTTCAAAGAACTTGTTTATTCAAATTATTGTAACCCCAATTGCTAGCTTCCAGTGATCAAGGCTATTTTCAGACCTTGGTAAGTGAAAACTATCTCTCCCAAAGGAATCTTCTAGCTTTCTGCATGAAAGGGAAGACAGATCAAATAACCATTTCTGAGGTTATATTTCCTCAAGTGACTCAGCTTGAGATAATCTCACTCAGGGTTCTGAGAGCAAAGCAAGCCAGTGCTTCACCAGGCTGATGGGGGAAAGGGAGTGAAGGGAAGCCCCCCTGAAGACTCGGGGCTGTGGGAGGAGAAGGAAAGGTCTCTGTGGAAAAGGAGAAGTGAGGCGGCTTCACAGAGCCCCAGACCCTTGCCAAGGAGAGCAAAGAAGGCCTTACAGTCAGGTCAAGAACTCACCAACCATTAGGGATAATCTCTTCTGTACTGTGTAAAAGCTTCACCTGTCTATAAATAGCTGATGGCCTATCAGCAAAAGGGAGGAGGTGGAAGGTGGGAATTCCAGTAGAGAGAGGGAAACTCTGGGAAGAGTCAGGTAAGCAGGAAATTCACCCCAGACTCAGAGGAAGTCTAGACATATGAAACCAAGGGGAGGTGACTAGCCATGTGGCAGGCATAGGATAGTATGGATGGGTTAAATACGTCACGAGACAGTGGGAACAAGCCTAGCTTAAGGCCTAGGCATTTTAAATGAATAGTCAGCCTCTGACTATCTATCTGAACTGGGGTGTGAATGAAAAGCCTGCGGCTGCAATGGCCTGCATAGATTGGGCAGAACAAAGGCATCTCAATGAGCACCAGCCTGAGGAAAAGGCACTCCTCACTTCATCCTACAAAAGGCCAGGGAGTGATGCAGCATGCACTCTCAGGAGCAGCAAGGACACGTGGGAAATGCACCAGACCCCAGGACCTCACCTGCTGCTCCGACATCACAGCAGACCACCCACCTCTACATAGGATTTAGAAGAGAGAAAAGACGAAGTGTAAGAGTCATGAGTTTGACCCCAAATCAGCTAAGAATAAGTTCCCAACACTGTTCATCACAGTTGTAGAAAAATCAAGGTATTCCCAATTTGTGAGAGTTTAGATTTGTGGCAGAGTTATTACCAGAGATGTACAAAGAGTAAGAAGCAAGAACTACAGGGAGAAGAGCAGTGTTTATGCTGGGACCACAGTGTACACAGATGGAAGGCAGCAGCTTCCGGTTCCGTCTGCAGACTGAATCAGGAAAGCAGATCTCAGCACACAGGACTAGAAGAGTATACGTTCCTCCAGGAAGCTTGGGGAAAACCTAGCAAGGATGCTGGAGGTCTCAGAACACAAGGGAAGGTAGCACCAGCAGGTACGTTTGTGAAAGGATATGGTGTCCCTGCAGGTCTGGGGTCTTGGGATACTTAGGATGAGGTCATCTAGATCAGAAGAGGAAAACATTAACGAAGGGGAAGCCTGGTATACTGGCTGGTTCTGTGTGCCAACTTGACACAATCTGGAGTTGTCACAGAGAAAGGGGCATCCTTTGAGGAAATGCCCCCATGAGACCCAGCAGTAAGGGACTTCTCAATTAGTGATCAAGAGGGAAAGGCCCCTTGTGGGTGGTGCCATCTCTGGACTGGTAGTCTTGGGTTCTATAAGAGAGCAGGCTGAGCAAGCCAGGGGAGGCAAGCCAGTAAGGAACATCTCTCCATGGCCTCTGCATCAGCTCCTGCTTCCTGACCTGCTTGAGTTCCAGTCCTGACTTCCTTTTGCGATGAACAGCAATGTGGAAGTGTAAGCTGAATAAACCCTTTCTTCCCCAACTTGCTTCTTGGTCATGATGTTTGTGCAGGACTAGAAACCCTAAGTAGGAGCCCTGGTCATCCTCCAATCAGTCATTGCAAAGAACTGGGAAGAAAGAGAGACAACTAAGAAAGTTACTGTAGATTGAATGTTTATGCCCTCTCATTCAGTCATTGAAATGCCAGCCCCCAGTGAAGTTATATTAGAAGGAAGGCCGCTGGGAGATAATTAGTAGTCAGAGCAAGAAGCTGAGAATTCGTCTCCTAAACAGTGTGAAGGCAAAACTGGAAATGGCACGAAGCCTTTCTTCAGTGGTATACTCCCTCCTACAAGGCCGCATCTCCTAAGCCAGCTGGGGATGAGATGTTTAAACCTATGAGCCTACCGGGGACATTCTCTTTCAAACCACTACACTTTTCTGTCTTATCTGCTGAGATGCTGGAAAATGACTCCTGGAAACAGAGGAGGAGCAACCAGCAAACACTATGTGTCTGCCTAGTCTTAGATAGGTTCAACTCTGATGGGCTATTTCCAAGTCAGAAAGTCAACAGCAATCAAAACCCAAGAAAGCAGCATTCGCTCTGTATGGTGGAGCACTGTCCTCTGGACATGACATTGCTGTTGCCCTTCTAAACTCAACGCTGTGACTGACAGCCCAGGAGCTGAGCAGGACTGAGCCCATTAATGCTCCGTTGTGGGGTGGGAATGGGGGAACTATAGCAGGTTTATAGGCAGTTAACAGTTCCTGGGGGATGGGAGAAAGATGCCTCACCCCACTCACTCACCCCTCCACCCCTGAGGATGTGGACAGCTGATGATTACTGGGAGAATGAGGGACATTTTCTTCCATGGTATAAGCACTCAGAAGGCAGGCCATGTACCTGAAAATAAAGTTCACCCATGTTCTTCTCAGTAACCTATTTGCTCAATTAGCAAGCACAATGTAATTCATTGGTTCACAGAGCTAGATTTGAGTGGAGTCATTCCTCCAGTCTGCCATGCCTAACGTAAACTAGTGACCGTTTCACTTAGAAAAGCGCATGCCACACTTGGCCGGTAAATGCCAGCAATGCTGGTCATTTGGATCCCACAGGAGACAATGTTGTGGAGGGGTAAGAAGAAGAAAAGGAAAACCTGCCTTTGCTCCACAACAGGGAAACCCATGAATCACTTACTAAAACTGTCGCAAAAAAGCTGCTACAGGCTCACATCTTGCCTGCTCTTAGAACATAACTTTCAAAGTACAATATAAAAAAGCTATAAGTCCTAAGGCTTAATACTCCTTACTCAAATAATTACAAATAAACATGTGTTCTATGAAGGTCATATGTAATAAGTACCAGAAACCATATTGAGGAAGCATTTAAATTTCAACCTGCTGAGTGTTTTCCCCCTAAGGTGACTTTTGGGGACCTGGTACTTAAGCTCTTCTTAGCTCCAACCTTCATTAGAAACACTGGATCACTTTCTATAGAAGAATGCACTTTATAACAGGGAATGAGTGTGTACACCATTCTGAGTGGGCGAATAGTGTGCGTCTCCTGTGAGCTACACCTGCTCTATTTAATGTGCTATAAAACAGTGTAATTAGTTTCTCGTACATATGCCATAACTCAAGCCTGAAAGTGCTTTCTCCTTCAGGAGTCCTTGCGGAGGCCACACGAGTGCCGCAGTAGTGCTCACACTAGCCAGAGTTAGTCTTTGGAAGTCTGAGAAGGCAGCTCACTTGAAGCATCACCTCTTAGAAGTCCCTGAGACAAGAAATGCTGAGCTTGTGAGGCCTTTCCTCCTTGTACATCACCAATGTGTTTTCTAGAAATCAGATAAGTAATGTGGCTGATGAAGACATTTATGAAGTAATGAAGTGACAAGGACCACTAATTGACCCACTAACGATTTTTTAAAAATCGAGTGTTAAGTGCAGGACCAGCGTCTGAATAAATCCGTAACCCCTCAGAGAGTCTCTGGGAAGAAGGTTTGTGCGTAGTATCACTTGGGTTAAATTTTCACTGTTCCTCATATTTAATATGAGTTCTATCCTGTTATGCTTCTGCTGGTGGAATCAATGGAAAAACTCAACCCTTCAGTCTCTGCTCCACTCTTCGTCCCTGTATTTTCTTTAGACAGGAGCAATTCTGGGTTAAGATTTTTGAGATAGATGGGTAAAGGAAAGGCCACCCAGAGTCTGACCAATGCAGATACGGATGCTCATAGCCAAACATTGGACTGAGCACAGGGACCACAATGAAGGAGTTAGGGAAAGGACTGAAGGAGCTGAAGGGGTTTGCAACCCCATAGGAAGAGCAACAATATCAACCAACCAGAACCCCCAGAGCTCCCAGGACTAATCCACCAATCAAAGAGTACACATGGAGGGACCCATGGCTCCAGCTGCATATGTAGCAGGCCTTATCTGGCATCAATGAGAGGAGAGGCCCTTGATCCTGTGGAGGCTCAATACCCCAGTGTAAGGGAATGAGAGGTGTGAGTGGGTGGGAAGGTGGGTGGGAGAGCACCCTGATAGAAGCAGGGGAGAGGGGTGGGATAGGGGACTTGAGGAGGGGAAGCAAGCAAGGGGGATGACATTTGAAATGTAAATAAATAAAATAAACCAATTAAAAATAAAAAGGGAAAAAAGAAAAGAGAAACAACCCAAGTTCACGTCTCGATACCTGGACACAATGCTGAAGTAGCATTGATCAGCTGTGCCCCTAGCAAGGACCAGAGCAGGAACTGCTGTAGTGACTGAGCAGTGGCCAGCACTGTCACGGGTTCCACAGAAGTAAAAACTGGATCTGCCACAAGCTCTGCAGGTTCACTGATCGGGGACAACAGACCTCAGTGACATCTATACTAACAAGTCCAAATCAAATACAGTTGGGCAACAACATCTCTGGGATCCCAAGCGTTCTGAACAGCTGCAAGTCCAAGTCCAGCTATGAAAAGAGGGAACAGCCAGGCCAAGGTTACCGCGTCATTTGATCATATTTTGACTGCATTGTCCTCGGTAAATGTATGTGTTGCTTGGGAGTCATCGACTTAGTCTCTTTCTGCTTTGCAGTCTGAGTGTGATTAATGAACCAAGACAGTGAGTCTGTGTCTGAACATCCCTGTTCCTTGGCTACACCTGCTTGAACGTCAAGAGCGAAGTCAAGTCTCACTGCCCTGAAAGGACATCACCGGCTGCTGTCCAAAGAAAGAAACTGGAGCCAATACCGTTGTTCCTCCTCCTCAATAAACAGCAGTGCAAACCTTCAAAGACTAGAAAGAGAGCAGAGGGCAGGCTAGAGCGCCACTGCTGGCTCAAAAGAGAACTGGGCTATTTAAAAAACAAGAGCGAGGAAACGGGCCCCATAGGTATAAACAATTAGCATCTTGAAACCATAAACCATGCAGAGTCATGTTAAGATTAAATTGGTTTATTTTCCATGATGTCATTTCCTCAGCAGATCTGGTGACGGTGATGATAGTGATGATGATGCAGAAAGAAAAGTTAAACTACTTTGAGACATCACTTCCTTCCAATCAGAATGGCCATTATCACAAAATCTGATCACGCATACCGGTAAGGACGTGGAGAAAGAGGAACCAGGGCAATCCTCACCCACTGCTGGCGTGAGTGCAAAATAGTCTATCTGCTGTGGAAATCAGTATTTGGGTTTCTCAAAAAAAAAAAATTAAAAATAGAACTACTGTAACCTCCCTCAAGCCTGAAGCAGGCTGAGCCAGACCTCGACTTTGCTGCCACTAAGGAGATTACCTAAAATGGAGCCTCCCTAGATCACTCTATTGTTCAGCCACTGTGTGCTGTTCCTCTTCAAGATACTGCTACCTGCTGGGAGGCCGCTGAGCCTATTCCAGAGACTACACCCTATCCTGCATGTCATCACCTGCACCTGGGCTCCAAGAATGAATTAGCGGGAATGGGCCTCCCCTCCCCCCTTTATAAGCACAGTTGCCATTAAACATTTGAGCCTTGATCAGAACATTGTCTTGGCTCCATTTCTCTCTCATCCGCCTAGTTTCCCTTTCTTTCAGCGCCAGCCTGCCACACAGGTGTACCCCGTCCATGTGAGCCGCTGGATGGCCGCAACAAACTACCACATGATCCACCTATACAACTCTTGGGATGTATCCAAGGACTCCATAGTCTTACCGGACAGATACTTGCACATTTGTGCCTCTTTCTACTCTACCTGAAGTAGCAAGAAGACGGACCCAGTCTTGGTGCTCACCAGCTGATGGACAGAGGATGGAAATGTGGTACAGATACATCATGGAATTTTCCTTGGTTACAAAGAAAATGCAAATTACAGGGAAATGGGTAGACTTAGAAAGTATAACACAAAACAAGAAAGAAAAGTTAAACTACTTTGAGACATCACTTCCTTCCAATCAGAATGGCCATTATCACAAAATCTGACCACGCATACCGGTAAGGACGTGGAGAAAGAGGAACCACATTCCTCTATTATATTAAATTACTCAAATTCAAAAACCACATGCTCTCTCTCATATGTAGTATCTAGCCTTTAGTGTGGTGTGGTGTGGTGTCTGTGTATATGTGTGTTTGTGTGTGTAGATTAGGGTAAAATCTAAAGCTAGAAAGGAGAGCAAGAGAGTAAGATTAGGTTATGAAACAAGACCGGGTGGGCAGGGGGTGGGGGGTGGACACATGGGACATAGGAGAAGGGGCTGGAAGGGGGAGGGAGTAGCAGGGAGATAGGGGAAGGTAGGGGTAAGGAGAATCTAGTAAGACACAATTTGATTGAAAATGCCATAATGATATATAGTATTCTGTATGCTAATTTAAGAATTTTAAAATTATTTAAAAATCAGAAGATTGGGCTGGGTATGTGTGCCTGCCCTTAGTCCCAGCACTAGATGGATAGGGACAGAACCGGGCAGGACTCTATAAACTAGGGTCTGTATATGAAATTCCTGGTGAGACTGGGACTCAATAAACAGTAAATAGTTCATTCATTCATTCATTCTTTCATTCAACCAGGGCCAGTGAGATAGCTCAGTGTTAAAAGCTCTTGCCACAATGGCTGACAACCTGAGTTCAATGCAAGGAACCAACAGGAAGGCAGGGGAGAGCCAGGGGAGAGACCTCTCGGTGTACTCCACAGTTTTGAAGATAGGAGGGGGTGGAGAGATTGTTCAGTATTTACTCCCTGCTTTTCCAAAGTCTCTGAGTTCAGTTCCCAGCTCCTGTCTCGTGCACATCACACTAAGCAGCTGTAATTCCAATCCAGGAGATCTGATCCGGTCCCCCAGCCTCCACGGGCATCTACACTCAAGCATCCACACATACGCATACACGTACAAAAAAAAAAAAAAAAAAAAAAAAAAAAGCCGGGCGTGGTGGCGCACGTCTTTAATCCCAGCGCTCGGGAGGCAGAGGCAGGCAAATCAGCCAGAGCTATTATACAGAGAAACCCTGTCTCGAAAAACAACAACAAACAAACAAACCCTAAGAAACACTAAAAGATGTGAAATTGGAAGGAAAAGAAAACAGAATGTAGAGGAAGAGGGTTGTTAAGGAAACGTAAGGGAAGGTTCATAATGAAAATATAAGAATCCCCTCGGGGTGGGGGTGGGGGTGTTGCTTTCAATAGGTAAAAATGCATTTCCTCCTTCAGCTGTGACTCAGCCGCCAGGCACCATCCGGGATGGCACACCCTGTGCAGGTGTGAAGAGCAGGCACTCTTAGCTCAGAAGGAGAAGTAGACCGTTTTCGCTTTGACTCACCCTTGTTTGTGTGTGACCAAAATAACGCTATCTACGAAAAGTTTCTGGAATCAAAAGGTTAATAATACCCGGTAGCTTTCGAGGCAGTCCCCTGACCATTGGTGCAGTTTCTGCTCATTCGGACCCATTAGCAGCCACCACTGGGAGCAGGGAGGAAGAGATGCGGCGGCGTGAGGATGAGGAGGGCACAGCTACACTTCCCTTCCCCATCTTCAGATTCTCTTACACGGCAAACCGCAGGCGCAGGACATTCCTGTGCTGGCCCGCTGGCACCGCGAGCCCACGAAGGGGTGGATGCACAGTCATTATCAGCGGCTGCGTTGCTGTCCTTGTCCTTTTTGTTACCGAGTAGTAGGTGAGCACTGTATGTGTTGGCAGCATCTCAGTTGTTGCTGAATAAACAGGGACTTTTATTCTTTAACCCAGCAAGATCAAGTCAGTAGCTACTGAGGTTGACTGACTCAGAAAGGTGCCATACCAGCCGCTTGGAAACGAAAGCAAAGTGACTGCTAGCGGGTGTGAAGTTTCTTTCCCCGGAAATAAAAACTGGGCCAGATCTGTGATCAGAGCATGCTAAAGCCTTCCAAATCATATACAGTTTAAGAGGTTGAACTTAACGCTATATGAGTTATAGTCCTATCTTTTGACAAGAAAATGATTAAAAAGTAGTTAGTGTGTGCCAGGAATCTGTACTAGGTACTGGATTAATAATAATAATAATAAAAATAATAATAATAATATTTAAAGCTCATCCTTTTGAGTCACTTACTATGTGTCAGACTTGGTCCTGAGATATTCTTTGTAGATATTCTCTGACTTTCTTAAGAGAGCCTTAGGACCTTGTTTAAGACAAGGGACAGATTCACAAAGCCCCTTGCTCAAAATCACACACGTAAAACTAGATCAAATCAAATGAATCTGCATTTTTTAGGCGGTTTTGTGTTCAAATAACCATCAGTTAGTTGGTTGGTTAGTTGGTTGATTTTGTGTTTAAATGTTATTAGGTTGGTTGGTTGACTGACTGGTTGGTTGGTTTGACATTGGAAACTGAACCTGAAACCTCTCACAAGTTAGACAAGTTTTATCATTGAGATAAATATGTGGCCCTCCTCACATTGTTTGTTTGTTTGTTCGTTTGTTTGTTTGTTTGTATTGAGACAGGATCTACTAGGGCGCAGACTAGACTTGAACTCTCCCTGTAGCTCAGGTAAACCTCAAGTTTGCGATCCTCTGGCCTCAGCTCCTTGAGTAACTGAGATCACAGGTATGACCCACCACCATGATACTTTTGGTTTCTTGAAACAGAGTCTTAGTATGAAGCCCAAGCCATCCTCAAACTTGTGGTCCACTTGCCTCCACCTCCCAAGTGCTGTGATGACAGGCGTTTACCATCATGCTTACCTTAAACATCATCCCCTTCTTACGGTCCAACTTAACTGGAAATGTGGGTCCGTTTTCTCCGTTGCACGGGTCAGACTGTAGTATCAAGACTATGCTGCACAGAACCACAAGAACATAAGAGCCCACATCTATGAATGACAACACACTCCAGAAAGCAAGTCACAGCAACAAGAGGCAAGCTTCTTTGTAGAGCCACAAAGAACTTGGGTTATGTCTGATGGAATGCCTGACTAACAGACCAGAGCTGTCGAACTCCAATGTACTCACTCACTCTTACCTGCTGGTCATTCAAATCTAAAGATGGCCAAATACACAATGCACCAGCAAACTGGAATTAAAAAATTGAAATGAGTAACCTCCTTACATTATGATGGAGCATAGAGTTTACCTAACAGAGAACACAAAACAGTGGCTGGGCCAAGTAAATGGCTAGCTCTTACACAGCAAGAAGCTTGGAGGCCAGCAGTCCAGGCATGAAGGACTGACTACCTCTGTGATTCTATTAGAGACCAGGCTATAGCTACCTTCCTACTCCATGTGCTATTCTGGGAGGATAACAATAATACTGTATGCCAGTCATATCCACTCCCATTTACTAACTGATTGGTGAATTTTGAGACAGCCCTATGTAGCCCAACCTGGCCTCGAGGTAGGGTTTTGTAAACAAGAGCAACTTGGGGAGGAAAGAGCTTATTTCAGCTTCTGTGTCCTAACCACAGTGCAGCATGATGGGAAGTTAGAACGGGAACCTGGAGGCAGTAACTGAAGCAGAGGCCGTTAAGGACTACTGCTTACCAGTTTGCTTCTCAGGGCTTGTTCAGCCTGCTTTCTTATGACGCATGGATCCACCGGCCTAGGGGTAGCACAACCCACAGAAGCTGGGCCCTCCTATACCAATCAAGAAAATGCATCATAAACTTGTCCATGGGCCAATCTGGAGGGGTCGTTTTCTCTGTAAAGGGTACCCCTTCTAAAAGGACTCTAGCTTGTGCCAAGTTGACATAAAAGTAGCCAGCAGATTGGAAACTGGAGGTGATCTTGAACTTCTGATGTTCCTTCCCACAGGTATGTGCTACCATGTCCAGTTTCTGCAGTGGTGGAGAATAGAACCCTAGGTGTCATGTATGTCCCAGGCCCTTCAAATCTCTTTGTAAAGAGCTATCCCTTAAATCCCTCCCAGGTTTGACCACTTGGCAAGAACTCTGTCGGGGCTTCTATGAAGACTACAAAATGTGATTATTTTTAAGCTGGCCACATTTATTATCTATTCATGATGGATAGTGAATATTTAAAGTCAGCTAACACACTGAGCCGCAAACAGGAAGAAAGTGCAAAAATGTGGGCAGATACATGTCAACAAATGTTTCTTATAGGGATTTGAACTCATGTCTTCTCATTGAGTCAGTATGATTAACTCCAGGATATGCTGACTCCTTAAAAGTTATACAGTCTAGAAAAATATACACTCAAGCTAATACATCATAAAAAGGTATATGTTGTATAAATATATACATATATATATGTGTATATATAGATATATATAGATATATATAGATATAGATATATATCTCTCCTTGTTTCATATTGACACAAACTTTGTACCTCTAAACAGCATGAATGAATTACCTAGTAGTCTAGTTTGCTAGCTCTCTGTGGCTGGAATAGAACCAAAGGCAACTTGAGGACAGACACTTGACACTTCTGAGTGTCAGTCCAACATTATGGGAAGCCAAGGCAGAAACCACAGAGGAAAGCCGCTTAGTCTCCATAGCTCAATCACTTTGCTCTCCTATAGAACCCAAGACCAGCTGCCCCCAGTGGCCCCGCCCACAGTCTGCTGGCCCCTCTCACATCACTAATAAGAAAAATTCTCCCACAGACATGCTCACAGGCTAATCTGTTAGAGACAATTTCTCAATTGAGGTCCCACTTCCCAGATGACTCTAGTTTGTATCAAGTTGACAAAAAACTAATCAGTACATCTTCTTATTTATTTTATTTATTTGTCTGTTGAAGTAAGGATTTTGAAATTTTGGTTTTGTTAAAACACACACAGAGACATATTAAAAGGTATGTTCTTTGTTTTAACCCCAGGTGTGGGATATGGGACTGTTTTGCACTGTCCACAGCAGCTAACTACGATTTGCCTCGTGCTCTAGCAGAGGTGTGGTTTTGTCAGCTGCAGACAGTTTCTGCGATTCTGTGACACGTAGATTCTGGGAATTTTTCAGAGAGTATATAGATGCTAGGGGCTTGAGCAGTGGAGTTGGTGGTTGGTGGTGGTTCAAGGTGGTTGGTTGCAGTTTGATAGTAGTCATGCTTAAAGGAGAAGCAAGAAGAAAGAAACTAGATTCAAGGGATCTCCCCCCACCCCATTCTAGCTCTTTGTTTTGTGTCACTTCTGCTTTTGTGTCAAATCTCCCTCTGTCTTTGTCTTAGTTACTGTTCTATTATTGTAAAGAGACACCAAGGGAACGCTTACGTAAGAAAGCATTTAACTGGAGGACGGGGGCAGGCTTGGTTATAGTTTCAAAGGGCTAGTCCATTTCTGTCATGGTGGAAAGCAGATAGGGATGGCACTAGATCAGTAGCTGAGAACTTTACATCCTGATCAGCAGACCACTGGCACTGGGGGGGGGGGGGGCAGGGCATTGGGCCTGACCTGGGCTCTTGAAATCTCAAGGTCAACCCTTGGTGACACATTTCCTGTAACAAGACAACACTTCCTAATCCTTCTAAGCTTTCCAAAGAGTTCACCAACTCGGGGCTAGACATGCAAATATCTGAGCATGTGTAGGGGTCCATTCTCACTTAAACCACCACAGCCCCCCAAGATGTCTGTGGGGCTGGAGAGATGGCACAGTGGTAAAGAAGGCTCGCTGCTTTTGCAGAGTTCCCAGCACTTGTGTTGTGTGACTGACAACCCCCTGTAACTCCAACTCCAGGAAACCTAACACATTTATTCTTCTGTTCTTCATGAGTACCTATACACATGTACACATACACATAGACAGACAGACAGACAGAGAGGAAGAGAGAGGAGAGGGGGGGGGAGAGAGAGAGGAAGAGAGAGAGAGACTTAAGAGAAAAAAGATATTTGTATTTGTGATTATACTCAGGGTCCTTCTGACTAAATCAGGAAAAGTCTCACCATTTCCGACCTTTAACCCAATTACACCTGCAAATTCCTTTTGCTGTATACAGTGAAAAATAGTCTCAGCCACTAGGACATGGATATTATTTGGCTTATTGCATTAATAAGGACAAGAAAGGAGGGGTGAGAACCATAGAGATATAGAATGTAGAAAAACCCTTCTCAGTCAGATGAAGGAGTAGCCACTGATTGGAAATAGGAAGACAGTGGAACGGCGCTGAGAACTAGGGAAATAATTGTGAATTTTGAATGGGCTGATGTGGGGGTTGAAGGGAAGAGTTTGAGACCGGAAGACCTCACATGAGGGCTTATTTCCAAAGTGGGACGAGGAGATGCAAGATCACTCATGACCTGGGACATATCGTCTAAGCATTTCCTGTCCTCCCACGTCCTTCATGACGGTTGCGTGCCATGAGAACGGGATGCTGGCACCAAGTAAAACAAGGGGGCCTCCCAAGGCACTGCTGAGCTGACGACCATGCTGGCCCTGAGCGTGGAGCACCCAGAAAGTGAAGGCCTCCCTCCTCCTTAAACTCTGTACCCATGGCATCTCTCCTCTTTCCCAGTTCTGAGAGACTTACATATAAACGACATCTCCTTGAAGAATATACTAAGCCTGTGTGTGTGTGTGTGTGTGTGTGTGTGTGTGTGTGTGTGTGTTCATTTGTTATCCTTGTCAGCTGTGACAAAGCACCAGCCAGAAGCCACTAGGTAAAAGCAAGGTTTATTTGGGCTCATAGTTCCATATGAGTTTAGTTCTTCGGCATACTCTGTGGCAGGTACATGGAGCAGAGAAGGCGGGACAGAACCAGAGGCCGGTATAAAATTCAAAGGCCCATTCCTAGTCCCCTACCCCCTTCAGCCAGGCCTATAACAGCTTCACATCCTTCAAACTGGCACCAAAACCTAAGGACCAAGCATTCAAACGTGGGACGGACCTCCACAAATGCAAACTGTATCAGTGCTGAACAATTTGAAAAAGGATTTTGTTTGTAAAAACAATCTTACATAGCTCAGGCTAGCTTATCATTTACTATGTAGCTGAGGATGGCCCTGATTTTAGGATCCTCCTGCCTCAGCCTTCCAGGTTTAGAGACTACAGACTCACACCACCACGCCCAGTTTATGTGAGTGATACTGTGGCCAAAATCCAGGCCTCCCCACATACTAAACAAGCCCTCTATCAACCAGACTACATCCTTAGTCCTGCAGAAGGACATTTTAAACTGCCTAATTTATGAGTCTTCTCAATATAACCCCTAGCCGACACCTTCATTTCAGAGTCTAGGCAATTTCAATGGATCCTTTCACCCAGGGGAGCACTCAGACAAAGGCCGAATGCCTCCCACCTTTAGTTTTAAGTTAACTTTGAAGACATCAAAGTTCCAGAGCCATAAGCAGATATGAAAGGAGACCTCTACCCAGTGGGCTTCTCCCTGCTGCCGGCCAGCCTGCAGGGGCTCTCCTCAGCACATCTCTTTGGAGACCAAGGGAGGCACCTATGAGGGCTCACACCCCAGCGAGACCTTGATCCTGACAACATGCCTGCATGACTCACTGGTTTGATAGTGAAATGGAGCAGAAGATGAAAGATAGTAAGGGCGCCATGGTCTAAACAGGAGTGTTCTCCCTCTCTCCGTTTAAAAGGCAGCCGCCGGGGACCTCCTAGACAAGAGATTTCAAAAGGGATTAAAAAAAAAAGCAAGAGAAAAACAAACAAACAAACAAGCCAGAGATGGTTGATGATTCTACCTTAAGCTCGTGTCCTACATGGCGTGGAATGAGGGGCCGGTCTGGGGTGTGGCGGACTTTCTCAGTCTCGGGGACGGCAGACTTTCTCTTGGGCTGGGTTCCTCAACCCCAACGCTACACGGCTTTGAGTCGGGTCATTCCTTGTCATGGGGACCACTGCTATACCATAACCGGCAGCATCCTTAGCCTCTACTCCCTGAATGCCAGTTATCACCACCCCCACCTCCACCCCCACCCCCAGAAATAACCAAGAACTCTTTCCAAACATTACCAAACGCCCCCTGGAGTTGTAGGAAACTGGTCCTTGACCCAAACCACAACTTCTGAGACTTGCCATTGCTTCAGGTCCTGGGAACTTTTCAGAAACCCATAGAATGCCTGGGAACTCTGAGTTTGACCTGACTGATCCCAGACCAGTAGTTACCTTCCAGTCCTATTACCTCAGACCAGTCTCCAAAAACGCATTATAACTGTATTTTCAATATACTACATAGAAACTGATTAGTGAGGGGGTAAGAGACGTGGTACCTCTCCCAAAGGTGAAGATCTCTAAAATGGCACACACCTCCCCGTACCCCAAAGCTCGCTGTAGCTGTTCCTCCGCTCTGCCCTTCATGGCTGAAAAGGATGCCAAGAGCTGCACTCATCACACTGTAAATTGTGTAATTTGGGAAATATCAACAGTGTTATCAGTTAAGAAATCACTTTTTCAAGAGCGGAGCCTTACCTGCACACATAAAATGAAACCCTGGCATAGATGAACGTCTAAAACAGGTATGAGCCGTTGTATTTACAAAGTCATTTCATACAGCTAACCAACTGACAATAGGAGTTGCTGTTCTCCAGATATGGAAAGCAGCAGTGAAATGGATGGTGGTACAGCTTTAAGTGCTCTGACACAGGATGCTCCCAGCACAGTGGTGAGTGATTGGCACCTTTTCTTGTGCATCCTGCATCCGTGGTAGCCACAGGAGTGTGTGTGTTGGGGCGGGGGGGGGGGGGGAGATAGGTTCTTTTCTGCCTCTGCCTCCTGGGCATGCACAGGGCCAGGGCCAGGCTTCTCCCCTTCCTTCAGCTCCATTCCCTCCTCTACTGGTTCTGCCTGTCACTGCTGCTCCGCAGCTCTCTGCTGGTAGCATCAATTTTTCATTGCTTCAAGGTGGGCCTCTGAATATGCGCAGAGCCGCCCTCTGCCCGCCCCCGCCCCGCCTCACCACGGACACCTCCTGTACCCGAGGCTCTGGGACAGGATAGAGATGGACCATTAATTCCCAAAGTGTGTCGTTGTTTCTGTGGCTGTCTTCCTGAGGATAAGTCTGGGGTGGCTTTGCAGATTCCCTGAAAGAGTGAGTAGAGGAGAGAGTAGCAGGAGGAGGAGGAGGAATAACAAAAAAAAAAAAAAAAGCTACAAACGGGGTCGTGTTTTAGACCATGAACATTTCAAGGGCAGGCTGTATACATTCCTGGCACTTTTTAAAGGGGACAGCCCTTGTACACTGTATCCTACTAAGCCTCCTATTGGTTATTTCTGCAGCTTTGCCCCCCCCATAAGACTGGGCCCAAGGGCCCTGTAAATATCCAGCCAAACACAAAATTCTAGAGAGTGCAAGAGTTATAGGTCTCTGGACTTTATAGTTTTTATGTTAAATTAGTTAAGGTTTCCAAAGAAACACAATCAATAGAATATAAGGGGTGGGGGGAGATGCAGGGAGCAAGACTGAAAGACATTGGCTCAGGGTTGAACAGTTCAAATTTGCAGGGTGGTTCAGCAGGCTGGGGGCCCAGAGGAAAGGTGACGACGCTGCTCAAGTCCAAAGCGGCGAGCAAGGCAGGCTCCCTGCTCTGCCTCTTAGCGTCTGCGTTCTTTTTTGTTAAAGTCTTTGACAGACTGACACACTCTGGATAATGAGGTGTTTGACTCAAACCAGAAAAGCATCACAGCAATATCTAGCCTGGGGTATGACCAGGTGGACGCATAAAATCAACTGTCACAGTAGTCCTGTCCTACAAACGGATCTAAGAGACCAGGGCTACATCTGAGTGGAGGCCGACAGACAAGCCCCCCTACGGAGTACCTTTGCAGAGATCTGGACTTGAACACCATAGAGAGTCAGCAGTGTCAGCCTCTGTGTGCCTAGTTACTCCATCTTGTGCAGACTACAACTGCACTGGAATCCCAGGCCCCCTCCTCAAATAATCCCAATGTTAGCATGAGCCCCTCCTACTTGGTGTCTTGTTGATCACCTCGCTGCTACTTCATGGCAAAGAGTGGATCCTCCAAGTAGACCCACACCAGAGTTACTGCATGCATTAATGTGAGGGCTTGGAGCCCTTCTGGAGAGGTCACAGGTTGGGGTCCAACAGCCAAGATAAGCAAGCATAACAGAAAGATGGCTAGCAGGGAGCCAGACATTATATTTGCCACTAACAAATCTTAAGCACCCTACCCGTTTCTCTACATAAAATGGCAAGGCTGGACCCGTGAGCCAAAGTTGTATGTTTCGTGCCAGCTTTAGTGAGTTTTCATCCCATTACCCCACTGCACTGTAGGCTCTGATTGATTGCAGGCGGTTCCACCCATAACCAAACTGACAGCATTTCGGTATTGTGTACACAATATACGAAGAAACTACAGACTGCACCCCTGCATCGAGTGACTTCAGATCTAATGGAGGAATGATTCCATGATGGTGAATTCAGCAAGGAACACTCTGGTAAAACCTTAAACTGTGGAGATAATGCAAAAATCAGTACTATCTGGGCGTTTCTGGGGACAGATGGGTAACAGGCACAGCACACGGATTTTTAGGGCATTGAAATGTCTCTGTATGAGACTATGTTGGAGGGACATATGGCTTCCCACATTGTCCAAAACGCAGGTAGATAGCGCCAAGAGCAGGCGGAATGAAAACGATGTATTTTGGGGAGACTGTGCAGTGTCGGGTTCACTGATTTGCACCCACGGCGGGGAGGGAGGCGTACGGGGTGACAGTGGGGAAGGTGATCCACGTGCAGAGGCAGGAGTTACGGGTGGAGGTGCTAAGGGGGTGTCTGTGCATTAGTTATAAATTAAATAAATAAATTTTGGTTTTGCCCTTTTTAAAAATTTTTTCTTTTAACATCTGAAAAATACATTCCAAGACTGGTTCAAGTACCCGTGATTTCATGGAACACCCATCTCTGACAGCCTTTCAGCTTCTTGTCTTTAGGCTGTCTCTAGCAGTCACAAGATGGCTGCCACAGCTCTGAGCTCTGTATCTTTCAACGAGCATAGGGAGGCGTCCTGAGAGAAAGCACACCTAATGGGGCTATTTGCCTGGTACGCTCTGACTTCCCTCCCCCAGGAAAGAGTTCTTGGCAAATGTACAAGAGATGCCCGCTTTTTTCTTTTCAGCTGTAACTCTGCCACGCTCAGCACCAGAGGATAATCCTGGGAAATGGACCTGCTATGATTTGCCTCAGAATGCTTTTGTCCCGGCTGACCAAAGAAGGAAGAAAATGGCTTGAAGGATGAGAAAAAAAATTGCATCCATATATAAATGCGTGTATACACAGAGATTCATTTGTTCATACAGAGAATGCACATTTCTTTACTATGTATAGCCAAAGGAAAATTCAGGTATTCATCTATTTAGAGGGAAAATACACATATTTACTTTCGATACATAAAATCAAAAGAAAATACAGCTCATTGTATTATCATGGAAAAAATACATATCTATATATTTTCTCTCTATTTTTTCTTTCAAAAGAGAATTCTAGAAAATGTTACTTTGACAGAAAGACAGGCAGCTTTTCTCTATAGGTGTGCTTAGCTGGAATATCCACAACAAAAGACAATTATGGAAAGAAACACAAGCATGCCTATTGACATAGAGACAGCACATGCCACACAGAGGGAACATCAATGAAAGCAGCTCAAAGTGGTGCCTGAGAACTCTGGCATCTTTAAAAAAGAACAGTACATTCGTAGAGAAAAGAAGAGGCAAAGAAAAGTGGTTTTCCCGCTTCTAGCTGTGGGAAACTATGGTAAGGTGGCCACAGAGAGGGCGCCATTAGGGTAAGGTTTGGCTGCAGAGGCGTCTCTGGGACGGCCATCCAGGAAAAGAAAAGTACAGTGTTCTTGAACAAAGTAGGTAAAGGGAAGAACTTTTCACTTTGCAGCTTTCTAACTGTCTTTAGCACACATAGATTTTTTAAGACTAGGGGGCAAACTTTCTATTCTGGTGTCCTTCAAGTCAGGTGACCAAGACACAAGCAAGGGCAAAGGGGAAAGTCAGCTCTGAGGCTAAGCACATAAAGTATAAAGGGGACGAGGGCGGTGGGCGGGGACGAGGGCGGTGGCGGGTCTCACTGATTATACTGTCTTGGGTCTTTTCCTTTTAGGGCCTAGTTCCAGGTGACAAAGTCGGGACTACAGGAGGACATTGTAGCTGGTGTTCCCAGCATCAGGACTGTTGGCTTGCTTCTGAGAACAAATTCCCCCAGAGCTTTGGGGGGGGTTGGGGGGGAGGTCATTAAGGTCTTCTGTGTTGAATGTGCAAGTGAGAACAGAAAAAAACCAGTTTCCCTAACATGCATGTACTGATTTCCTCAGATATGCATCCCTGTGGTAGAGTTTCCGGTTTATAAATTCGGAAGACAGAGATTGGGGATAACTACTACTCAAATAAAAAGGTTATAAGAAAATATTATAATAAAAGTTATTTTAAACTAATGAGTTATTAAAGTAGGCATGCTAGTACACTCCAATGACCTCTGTATACCAGAGGTAGAGGCAAGAGTTTAAAACCATCCTGGCCCACGTGGCAAGCTCCAGGCCAGCAAGGGCTATATTCAATAAAATAAAATAAAATAGGATCACTGGCCAAGCCAGATGGTTCATCAGGTAAAATCACTTGTCACCAAGCCTGACAACATGATTGCCAAGTTTGAGAAGTCTGATGACCTGAATTCAATCCTTGGAATCCACAAGATAGTAAGAGAGAACCTGAAACAGCCACCACAAGCCAGCACACAGAGAGAGAGAGAGAGACAGAGAGAGACAGAGAGAGACAGAGACAGAGAGACATGCACACACAAATCAGTCAAGCAGTACATGAAAAACAGAAAGGCACACACATACAGACACACACACACACACACACACACCACAAACACACGTAAATCAGTCAACCAATACATGGAAAACAGAATGAAACTTACACTGAATTGTTTATTTCTAGAATTTTCCTCTTAACATCTTTTTTGTTTGTTTGTTTGTTTGTTTGTTTGTTTGTTTGTTTGTTTTTCGAGACAGGATTTCTCTGTATAGCCTCAGCTGTCCTGGAACTCACTCTGTAGACCAGGCTGTCCTTGAACTCAGAAATCTGCCTGCCTCTGCCTCCAAAGTGCTGGGGTTAAAGGTGTGCACCACCACTGCCCAGCTTCCTCGTGACATCTTAAGAGCACAGTCATCATCCACAGGTAGGTACAGCCCTGGAAGCAAACCCTCAGAGAACAGGAGATCCCTGCATCTATTAAGCTGTGGTATGACTCCAACACACAAAAAAGAAGAGGATTTGTCAGTGAGGCCCCTCATTTATTTCTGGGCCCCTCCATACCTACCTTTATGCAGCTGTCTATAGACACAAACCCGGAGGGAGGAGGAGGCAGCCAGAGAGGAGGAGGAATAGGAAGGGTCACTAATGAGAACAAGGTGTAACAATTCCTGTGTGAAGACACAAGAATGCATCCTGTTACTCCATATACTAAAATAAATAGCACAGGCTGGGGCCTATGGGGCCATTCCCTTCTCTCAAAACAGCAATGGAAACCATGAAAAGAAAGCAGGAGAATTCCCCATTCCTTCTTCTAAACAACAAATTCAGTTCTAGCACTATTCAGGGATGCCCAACATTTTGACATTGGGGAAAGGCCTAAGGTTCCACATTCTTAGCTGTCCTGAGTCTGGTGAGCCACAAGTTAGACACATCTGCTCTAAATAATGGGGTAGCAATACTCCAGGCGACCATTTTTTCCAAATGTGGGCCCTGGATGCTTGGCCCTTATCTCCTTATACACGTGTCTGACTCTTCCTGCCCTCTGATGTCTGGCTAATCATCCTCTCTTAGGTCAGGACAGCCCAGGCTACAGAGTAAGAGACTGTTAAGTCACCAAATTGCCCACTTCCCTTCCCTGTTGAATGAGGTGGTGCTCATGTCTCCCTCACAGACCAATGCTGGAAAGAGTGAAGGACAGAAACTACACTAAACACTCAGAACAGCCCAGAGTCCCTGCAATGTCCTACTGTTGAAGCTCAAATGTGGCCTTACCTCTCTAGACAGACTGTGATGCTGAAACATAGACAGTGTCTACTATCTCATTTGCATCCTCCCTCACTGGCAGGCCCCTCTCTGCCCACCTAGCACAATATGCCCAGTGTCAATTAGGGATGAATGAACGAATGCCACCTCACACGATCCAAAACACAAAAGCAAAACAAACACAGCAGAAAATACCAAGTGCTCAAGACAGCTGGGAGAAATTGGACTCTGTACACAGTTGATGAGAAATAGTGTAGCTGACAGGAAACAATATGGTGGTTCCCCCAAAATTAAAAACAGAAATATTGTACCATCCAGCATTCTGCTTTTAGATACCTACCTGAAAGAACTGAAAGTGGAAATTTAAATGCAATGTGAATGCTCTCATTCACTGCAGACATACACACACACATATACACATATACACACATACACACACATACACACACATACACACATACACACACATATACAGATATATACACACACACACATAAACATATGCACATACACACACAGACACACACAGACACACACATAAACACACATACACACACAATTAAGTGATCATCTAGGATAGCCAGAACCATAGAAACAGCAAAGAGATCTGGGAAGAGGTTTCTCAGAGATAAATCAGTGTGTAAAGAGCTGTTGTGCAAGTGTAAGAATGATTGTGTACATGCCTGGCACCCATAGAAAAGCCAAGTGCATCAGCTGAGTCTGTAATCCAGAGGTGAGGATGCAGAGGCAGGTAGATCTCAGGGCTCATTGTCAGTCTAACTCAGAAGCCCTGAGCAACATGTTCAGTGAAAGACTACGCTTCAAATAAATAAGGTGGAAAGCGAGAGAAGACACCTATCACTGTCCTGGCCTCCACGTACACAGAAGGTCAACAAGAAGTGCATTAATGGATATATCTTTTAGTTTTGCAAGATGAAAGAATCGGTGCTTGGTTGGAGCCAATGCACACTGACCTGTACAGTTCGGTGATTTAGATGATAAATTTTATATTACATCTATTTTACATAATTTTTTATTTAGAGAGGATAGAACAAATGCAATTGGTGCCATTCTATATACCAATCTGGAAAATATTACAGTAAGTGAGAGAAGCCCAAACAAAACCTACAATAATATGCTCAATGCTCGTATGAAAAATCCAGATGAGGTGAACCCAAGAGTAACCGAGTAGAGGGTGGAGGAGGGTAGAGAATAGGTGTGGCTCCTAACAGGAATCATTTGGGGTGAGGAGCAAAGGTTGACCAAGCTACACAAAGGAGGGAGCTCCTGATGTGTTACTACACAGTTGGGGTCTATAGCAAATGATGATGTACAATATACTGAAAAGGATGCTGAGTGCTTTCATCATGAAGACGTAACAAATGCCGGAGGAGACAGTCTCAAACATTAACCCATGGGTACATGTGTTAAACTATTCCTGCCTTCTCATATACCTGTACATTTTGTATGTGCCAATTGCTTAAAGTACAATAAATATAGGAAAGGAAGAAGGGACTGACTTGAGTCTGAAATGCTGCTGGAAGAAGTTCAAATAAGTCATCTTCAGAGACTGCCTGCCACCGAGCCCTCAAAGTGTGGGGCTTTTTTAGCTGACTAGAATATCCATCTCTCCCGGGAGACGCTGACTGTCGATCTAACCTCGAATCTCCTCAGAGCTCTAAGAATAGACCTGGTAGAGCATTCCCCTTAGAAACACCCTGCAGGGAATTCAACTAGCTCCTTGCCTGGTAATGATGTAATTACGAGCTGTTCATTGATAATGTGCAAAAACAATCACAAGACAGTATAAACAAACAGCTGCTGAGAGCAGGCGTCCCGCAAAATGCTAAAGGCAAACTTAAAAAAAAAAAAATCGCCGTAATCCCAAGTGTGCCGCGGAGCATATGTGACCACGCAGAAGTGACAAAGACACATTCTGCAGGGTTCCATATAGGCAAGAGCGTTGGGGATGGAAACCTGAAACTGGAATGGGAGGGAAAGCAAAGTGCGACTTGATTCACTCTCTGCCAGGCATCCTTCCCCATCCTTGGGCGTCTCAGCTTGAAAACGCCTTCTGTCCTAACACATTTCACACAGAGCACGGATTCACGATGCTCCTCCTAAAAACACTTTCTGGACCAGCCAACAGGAGCCTGGTGAGCTTGTTCAAGGTGCTACACGCAGTCAAAACCTTGCTGTCTTGGTGCAGTGGGCAGGCAGAACCACCCAAGATCACTTCAAGACCACCCACCAGCGAGGGCCTGGTGAAGCTTCTAGAAAAGAGTTTAAGACCCGCAACTCCTAGCATTTGAAAACTACCAAGTCATCCCTGCGGCTGAGGTCGAAACATATGTAAACAATGTAACGCTATAATAAGCAGCCACCCTCTTATTCTTGAACCTGCTGCAAAGGAAGAGTGTCAGGGCGGAGGGATTTGTCATCTGAAGCCAGCTGCACTCTCTCTGCAGCCTATATGTGTGCCAACCGAGGCAGGGCGCGCTGGGAACATTTTCTTAGTTCCTAGATTGTATAAAATGCATCGTTTGTCTTTTTGAGAAAGGGTCTCTTAAGTTCAGGCTATCCTCTAACTTACTTTGTAGTTGAGGATAACCTTAGCCTTCTATCCTGCCTCTACTTCCTGTATGTAAATGCTGGGTTTCCAGGGGTGCCCTATCATACCCTGCTTATACCATACTAAACTAATTTGATTCTATATATTTTCTTACTCTAGACATTTTGTATAAGTGGCAGCAAAAATATATGTCTGACCTTTTCACCTTTATTTTTCCGAAATATAAATGTTATTGTATGCAAGATTTCATTACTTTTTAATGGCTGAGTAGTATTTCACTAAACTTACTTTACTTTTTAAAATTGGCATACTCATAATATTTTATTCATTCATTAGTTGGTATGGACTTGGGTTGTTTCAAATTTTGGCCTTTGTGCTTATGATGATGTATTCTCTTGTATATAGGTCTTAATATAATGTATGTTTGTGTTTAATGGTGTTGTATACTTTTGTATGTGGGTTTTATTGTAATGTATGTTTCTGGCTCTCTTTCGTGTATGCCTAGGAGTGGAATTACTGAGTCATACGGTGAGTTCTGTTTAGCTTTTAGAGGAAGTCCGGGGGCAGCTGCCCCACTGCACACATGCAGCTCTTAACACTGTGGAGGTGGCAGAGCCTCTACTTGGTTCTTTGTTTCATGTTCTTTATTTTCCCAGTTGAGCTTCGAGTCCATTTTTCAAGACCCCTCCAGACACATTCGTATTTTCTCCAACTTGACCCCAACCAATGATAGGTATCTTGAACCTATCAGGAAACCAAAGAGAAGGCTCCAGCTGAGCATCAAGCACTCGAGTCGGTGGCTCACCTGCTGAGGATTCCCGGCAGTGGTGGCAGCGGCTTGGTTTTTTGCAACTCATGATGAGCCTTGAGGTGTCTTTGTCCCCATTTTATGAGTGAGGAACCTAAAAACCCTGTGCTGACTTTATTTCTCCCCATCTAGGACCCTAAGATCAGTGGTTCCCAATATGGGCTATAGAATTTCATAGCAACAGTAGCACTAGGAACCAAACAACAGAATCTTAGATCCAGAAAGCTCTACTCCTCTTTTTAAACCGTTTTTAACTAGTTTGGAATTCGGTGAAGACCCTGTTACGTCTTATTCACACTATCTGCCCAGAGCCTAGAACAGTGCATGTGTGATGTATAGTAGTTGTTCAGTAAGTATTTACCAAGTGAGTGATTTTTTTTTTCTGATAGATGAAAAGATTTTGCCAAACAAAGATATTTTCAACAGTTGTTGTGCTAAGGCTTGCTTCCCAAAAGGACTAAGTAAAAAGGAGGCACAAGGGATATATTAAAACATAGTTCACTAGAAAAAATGAAAGAAGAAACATGCATACACACACACACACACAGACACAGTTAACCAGGCTCATACACACACACACACACACACACACACACACACACACTTAACCAGGCACACACACACTTAACCAGGCACACACACACACAGCCCTTCTGAATCAGGCCCTCAGGTGGGATGTGGAGTCACTGTTACACTTCCCCAGAGGATGCTAGCAGATCATTCCCAGCATCACTGGGAATCTGCGCCTGGAGACGTTGCCATGGGAATAGTGCTGGCTGTCCATGGCTACCTTCCTAGGCTCAGGAGATCTCACTCTGAACCAGCGCCACATTTCAGCAGCGCTGGAGTCAGGAACCCTTTTCTAGATTCACTGCCATTGAGTCCAGTGACTGCTGCCGGACAATTCACTATTAGATTATGGTCAACACTGCCCATACCAACATTGTGTCAAACAAGAGTCAGGAGACTGAGAAGGGAGGGTCCTCCCGCACACGGGCTATGATAAGAGCCATCACAAAGACCCACTGAAGGGCTCTAATCAGAACCAAGGCCTGTAATCAGAACATTTGCAAAGGACTTTACAAACCGAACCTTTGTGACAAGGTACTTGAGACACAAGGACATAAAAAACAATTGCCTGGGACACTGTCCATCACTGAACTGACGTCAATTCCCACAATAAGTTCATAAGGCAATGTTCCTTTCTGCTCAAAATGACTTACGTGTCCTCCCCATTTTACCTTCCAAACCCGTTGCTTCTCTCTCCCTCCCTGAACATGCCCACGGTTGCCATGGCATTGCTGGTCACTACTCTCCCCCATTAAGCCTGTTACCTGGAAAGCCCTCTCTGTCATTTAGGTTCACAAGAGCATTTGGCACTGATGGCGGGTGACTATCCTTGTCAGAAGAGAACCACGGGTCAGCCTCTTTTCAAGCTTCTACTTTCACTGCCTGCTTTCCTATTTTTAACTAATGGAGATCAAAGGTATGCTAGCCTGGACTTCAGAAGTTCTCCAAACCGAACAAGAGACTCTTACCACTTCTCTATTCTATAGCCCCACCCCCATCCCATGAGCACATCCCCAAGCCCTGAGAGAATGAGTGTATTCCATGCAGGCAAAAATAGAGTTCCCTGTTGCTCTCCACCTATATCAAAGACCAGCTCTCTTTACAGTCTGGGTTCCTCTCTCAAGGTTGAAAGAGATTATTTAGAGGAATACAACACACGGTGTTGGAAATTATACTGGCGTACCAAAGGAGAAAAAGCAGCTCTGTAACCACACTGCCTTACCTGTTCAGGTCTCACGCACACCTGTCTCCAAAGAACAAGGAGGACTTTCTTATTTGGCAAGTTGAAATCTACAGATTTTCAATTCTGTCTTCAGTTTGAATAGACACTCAGGGTGACAAGATCAAGTCATGGGAATAGTTAAGGCAAGGATACAGAATATGGGTCAGGGTAGAGGAACCAGCTAAGGGGTGCGGGGGTGGGGTAAGGAGCAGGCATGTATGAGAAGTCAGGATAACACCTAGGCAGAGCCTCATTAACAACGCATAGAATCTTGGGGGTGGGGGTGGGGGTGAGCAAGCACATGCTTGCTGTTTCCACCCAGAGCTTGAGCAGTATCAAAACAGCCTCGAAGATTTCACCAGTCTGAGTGTGGCTCCTCCAACCAAAAGCTGTAGCATCACTAGAGTCGGGCGTGAACAATTTCAGATCCCACCATTCAGCAGCACCCCCTGATTGCACATAAATGTCCTCTGAAGACGCCGGAGAACAGGACCCACTCAACATTAAACTCAGTAGGCAATTCAGCTGAAGCTGGCACTAGACGGCTCTCGCGCGTCAGTGTGCCTAAGCTCTCCGCCGAGTCGGCCTTTGGTTGTGGCTTTGGAAAGGCCCAGGTGGTGATGGTTCCAGGCGTTCTAGCTGTTGGTTCTGGACAGATGACCTGAAGTTCCCGAGTATGTGCATACATGTGAAACTAACTTTTATTTGCCTGATGTAATAGTCACCTCAGAGGCTTACTGCCTCCATCTGCTAACCTAGGCTTAGTCTTAGAAGCATCTAGCCTCCATAGGATCTAATCTAGGCCTAGAATGTTTCCAGCCTCCTGAGACTGGCTACTGAATAAGCTCACCCTTCCTAGTTCTTTCTGATCTCCCACTGGCTGGCTCAACGCAGCTGTTCTGGCTCAAACTCCCCTCCAAGCTGACTGATTCAATCTGAATTCTCTCTCAGCCTTTGACATTTTGCTCTGCTTGGCCTGAAACCAACTCTGGAGATCTGCTCTAATCTTCTGGCTCCTTTTCATTCTCTGGTTTATTCTCCAACCTGACTCTGTACAACGGACCCGGAAAAGCTGCCTCCTTTCTCTCCTTCTCTTTCTCTGTGCTGCTCTCTCTCTCTCTTTCTTTTTTTTAATTTTTTTAAAGATTTATTTATTTATTATCAGTAAGTACACTGTAGCTGTCTTCAGACACCCCTGAAGAGGGCATCAGATCTCATTACAGGTGGTTGTGAGCCACCTGAGCCATCTCACCAACCCTGTGCTGCTCTGTCTTAAGTCGCCTCTCATTTCTTGCTCTTCTCCTGAGAGCTGGGCACATCCTATTCTGTCAAATCTCTCTCTCTGATTTGTCACTTTGTCTGCCACTCAATTAGACATCACTTTCAAACTTGATGCTTCCTTATACACACTAAGTTTACCTCCATTGTTTGGGATTATAGGTGTACTAAGGGCGTGTCTGTATCCCCTTCCAGAGACATTGAAGCTGTGTGCTAAGGCTGAACCACACCACAACTAGAAACAGGCTTTTCAAATGTGCAACACAATCTCAGGGCTCATAGTGTGATCAAATATCCTGCAGCAATAATATCCTTCACTGATTTTTTGTTTTCTCTTTTACCTGTTGTCCACTTCCAGCAAAGAAGCCACTCTGTGTCCACTGCTACTTGGTAGGGATAAGAGCAGATGGAAAAAATAACAAGATTAAATGAGAGAGAGACAGACGGAAGGTAGAACCCTCTGACTATAGCTTCCAAATGCCTGTGTCCTTACTAACTCTATGGTCAGCTTAGAACGTGCTTTATGGTGAGTACAGGCGAAGCAGGCAGCAGGACCAACAAGAGGGAAGGAAGCCTGGAGGCTGCAGCTCTGTGCTCCTATTGTTTTAGAGCAGAGGGCTACTGGCAAACAAAACTGCAGAATAGCATAGAATCACAGAGTACACGCGATCCAAAGCACCAAGTTGACAGAAATGAGGGTCATCCAAGGAGCAGCCATAGATAAAGTGGTAGGTGAGGGTCATCTTGTCAGGTACCTTCATGGACACATGACTTCATGGGCAGATCCAAATATGCCTTTGCTCCTAACAGCACAATTATCACTGTAACCACAATCATCACCAGTCTCCACCACAACCACAATAACCACCACCATGAGTCACCACGATCATTACCACCACCATTGCTCCTGGAATCACCACCAACATCAGCACCACTGTTAGAATGTCGTCTAGGCTCCACCCAACGGTTACTTGGCAACAGGCAAGTGTGCCTGACTCACTATAAAAGGGGCTGCTAGCCCTCTCCTCCCTCTCTTACTCTCTTCCCCTCTATCATCCCTCTTCTCTCTCTGCCCCTTCCCTCCCCATTCCCCTCCACCCCCTCTCTCTCCACATGTTCATGCTGACCTCGACTTCTCTCTCTTCTCTCTCTCTCTCTCTCTCTCTCTCTCTCTCTCTCTCTCTCTCCCTGCCTTTTTCTGCCTCTACTTCATTTTCAACTCCCCTCCCTATGCCTTAAATAAATTCTATTCTATACTATATCCATCATATGGCTGGTCCCTCAGGGGGAAGGGATGCCTCAGCATGGGCCCGCAGAGGCACCCCCTTCCCCTCCACCATACCATGCCTCTACAAACATATTTCTGGTTCTCCTTTTCATTTTTTTGTTAAAAACCAATTTTATTTGTCAACAATTTCATGTTATCAATGAGCCACTCCAAGATCTAAATCCCCAAGCAGGTGCCTCAGAAACACCAATAGACCAAAAAAAAAAAAAAAAAAAAAAAAAAAACAATCACACACAAACCAATAAAATACTCATTGGTACAACATGAGTGATCAAGGTCAGAGGGGATAAAAATCCAGCCTTGTTAACCAGTCAATCTCTTGGGAAGTGGTTGTTCTGGCAGTGTATGTCAGTCTGTAACCATGCCTTAGGAAAGGAGGCAAGAAGTCAGTGTGATACTGTGCTGCACATTTAGTTGATAGCTAGCCTGAAGGAGAGGCCACTTTTGAGGGGAGGCTGTTAAAAGAAGTGGAATCACACCAGTGGGGTTTGGCCCTGGACATTCAAGTGGAAGCCCTAGGTGGAGACTCAACACCATTTCTGCACCATTTCTGTCCAATGTCATCTGTCCTGGCACCCAGGTATTCAAACATTGACCCCGAGGGTTCTGGGAGGCATCCACCATTTGATGAGTTTGGTGCAGCCAGGCCTCTGATAGGGGGTGGGGAATTGGGGAAACAGTTTTTGTGGTACATGTTGGAGTGGCCCATGGGGAAGGAGGATCAGCAACTGTGCTTACAGCTGGTCGAGGACTCAGGGGCATTGATGGGAATGAGCCTGTACTTCCAGCTTGGTGGCCTGCAGCAGAGGGCTTTGTGGGAAGGAGAAGAGGTACCATCCCGGGCAGGCTGCTGCAGCCTGGCCAAGGGGGGCCGCATCTCCTCCTCCAAGGATCTCTGGATGAACCAAGCCTCAATTTGTTCCTCTTTCAGTTTCAGTCTGGTGGCCATGATCTTTCGAGCCTGGAGGTCTGGGTATGGTTCCATCTTGAAGTGTGCTTCCAGCTCCCAAAGCTGCTCTCAACTGAACTTCTGGTCAAGGGGACCCAGGGTATAGGAGGTCAGGGAACGTGGAGATGCTTCCATTTCGCCTGTAGCTCACTTCAGTTATGATTGAAGGTATGCTCTAAGGATTTAGGATTAAAATTCAGCTTCAAGTTGGGCGCACGGAGCAGGGACCCTCCAACCTGTAGCCCCTCCCACAATTTAGCATCCAGCCAAGAGGAAGGGCGGGCTCCACCCAGCGTCTCCTTTGTAGAGGAAATGAACGACTCCTTTTCATTTTTTACAAAACACAAAAACCACCTCTACCATAATCACTACCACTGCCACAATCTTCACATAAATCTTTAAAATTAAAAAAATATATATATGCAAAGTTCGCTAAGAAATTTAGTCCCCCAAAGTTCTATGTTAATGGTGTTTGGAACTGAGGCCTTTGGAAGGCAATCAGGATTGGATGAGTTCCTGGGGACGGGGCCCTCATGGTCACAAGAGTGGCTTCTTAGGCAGAGAGACTCACAGCCACAAGTCCCCCCCCCCCCCCCCCCGTCCCTCCCTTCCCCCCCCCCCCCGTGGTACCCTGCAGAATCCCCACTAGGCAGAAGGGCCTCACCAAATGTGGCCCCCTTGGACATCTCAGCCTTTAGAACTATAAAATAAATTTTTTTTAAAAAAATGCTTTCTGCGATTTTAAAAGTTTTCACTAAACATACCCCAGGTTAGACCACACTCAAGCTTCAACAGCAGGAACTGGATGTGGATAGGCGGCAGTGTATAGTGGCTTGGCCTAATGTGGCTTGTATTCTAATGCTAATTTTGGGGCCCTCAAAGACAAAAGAGTCTGCACATAGCCCCTGTGACCCTCCCCCCCACTTCCAATTGATTGTGATTGGTGAATAATGATGCCAACAGCCAATAACTGGGAGAAGAGAAATAGGTAGGGTTGAGCTTTGGTGGTGCTTTGAGTAAGGAGCTGAGAGAAGTAGCAGCTTTGGGATAGAGAAGACACGCAGAAGAGAGAAGGAGAGAAAAGGCCACCATGGAAGAACAACACCAAGCAGGAGGGAGGAGGAGAGCCACCACAGGCTAAGGGCCAAGAGAATGTGGCCCAGAGGGCTGCCTAATTGGGTCAAGAGCAGCCAAGATGGAAGTTAGAAATTAGTAAGTTATAACTCTGAGTTATCAGTAGGAGAGTGGATTCTAACATTATGGAGAGGAGGCATTGCCTAGCTATTGTGCTACCTAGGGCATATTAAAATATAAAGGCGGTGTGTGTGTGTGTGTGTGTGTGTGTGTGTGTGTGTGTGTGTGTGTGTGTTTCATCTGGAAACATAAAGTAGGCAGGAAGGAACACAAAGCCAGGATTTCTAAAGTATATTTTACAACAGTGGTGACTTGATTTCTATCTCTTTAACCTTCTCAAAGGTCAGGTTCAGCATTCTCAGCTGTGACCTGACCCTATGACCTGAAATGTCAGCCCTACAGAGACTAATTCCTATAAAACAGTTCCAAAATGTGCCAGTCATGGTGACACACACCTTTAGTTCTAGCACTCAGGAGACAGAGGCTGGTGAATCTCTGAGTTCAAAGCCATCCTGGTTTACAGAGAGTTCCAGGACAACTTAGGGCTACAGAAAGAAATCCTGTCTTGAAAAAACTAAAAGGGGAAGAGGAGGAAGAAGAGGGAGAGAGGGGGGGAGGAAGGAGGGAGGGAGGGAGGGAGGGAGGAGGGAGGGAGGAAGGAAGGAAGGAAGGATATAGCTGTCCCTTGTGAGACTAGGCCGGGGCCTAGCAAACACAGAAGTGGATGCTCACAGTCAACTATTGGATGGATCACAGGGCCCCCCAATGGAGGAGCTAGAGAAAGTATCCAAGGAGCTAAAGAGATCTGCAACCCTATCGGAGGAACAACATTATGAACTAACCAGTACCCCGGAGCTCTTGACTCTAGCTGCATATGTATCAAAAGATGACCTAGTCGGCCATCACTGGAAAGAGAGGCCCATTGGTCAGGCAAATGTTATATGCCCCAGTACAGGGGAATGCCAGGGCCAAAAAATGGGAATGGGTGGGTAGGGGAGTGTGGGGGGGGGACTTTTGGGATAGCATTGGAAATGTAATTGAAGAAAATATGTAATAAAAAAAAAAGAAAAAAAAATTGAAAGCCACTTGCAAAAAAAAGAAAAAGAAAAAACTAAAAGGGGAAGAGGAGGAAGAAGAGGGAGAGAGAGAGGGAGAGAGGGAGGGAGGAAGGAGGGAGGGAGGGAGGAAGGAGGGAGGGAGGGAGGGAGGGAGGAAGGAAGGAAGGAAGGAAGGAAGGAAGGAAGGAAGGAAGGAAGGAAGGAAGGAAAAAGTTCTAAAACCTATTGGATAACATAAATGAGTTCAAGGAGTAACAATGGCCCCTTAGGGAGAACCCACAGACAGAGACAGAAGCAAGCGCATAAGTAAAATCAAGTCCCTCTCACATTTGACACTTGGGCTGAAGTGCCTCCTACTAGGCCCAAAAAGCATCAGGGTCTGTCCTCTCTTACAAAAAATTAGCAAAGGAGCAAAGTGAGCTACCTAAAAGTGACTACCAACAGCTAACATGAGTGACTCAAGTCACAACCACAACCACTTATCAGGCTGCCCCCACTTCCTCTTCCCTCCTGTCATTCCTGAGAGGCACACAGGAGGACCTCTTGCCTTACCAACCCAGCTGCTCTGACTGCGGCAGCTACGGCAGCTACGTTAGAGCGTGAGTGACCTCACCACACTGGAGAGGACTGCCATCTGTAAGGGAGTCAAAAAGTCTAGGGTGGCTGGCATCTGTCATGTGGACAGAGAGGAGAAAGAAGAGAGAAAGAGGGAGAGAGAAGGCAGAGTTAGAAGAGACTGTGAGATGGGAAAATGGGATTCTGGTAGTTTATTTCCTGATTCCCACTTCCGGAAGCTCAACAGCCCTTTGCATCCATAAAGCATCTCTGAGCATTATCCCAGGAGCTCACACCTCCATTATCTTTACAATCTTCTTCCCTTACACTGGCTGTCTCTCGAACAGTTATCCAAGGCCTCCTTGGCACTGCGGGTCATTCTGGATACCTGTTTGCAGCTCCAGACTTTTGTGTCATAGTCAGGAGCAAGGGTGACTCACAAGGCATTTAATAAATAGAAGGATACCTTGATTATCACACATTATCCTTTATGAGCCTGTGTTTCATTTAAAATTGTAAAGCATTATGCTTGGTATCTTATGTGGGAATATTCAAACAAGCAAATAATTAACATCCTCTTGGTCAGCCACAAGCTAATACTTAGAATACTTGTTTAAATCAACATGTTAGGACAAGGCACCAGAAAGAGCAGTATGTATACTTGGGTAACCTTTAAAACCACATACAATGTTGTGGCAAAGAAGTAAATAAAAGCTGTTTGGCTTTTTTTAAATTTTTTTACTTTGGTAAGCTAATATCCACATGCTAAAGACTAAAACCTCCCAGGCTCAACCTTATATGGCAAAAGGGACATTGCCGTGTGTGATTGAGTTAAGGATCTTGAGATGAGGAGCTTATTCTGAGCCATTTGTAAGATCTAAACTATAATCACAAGTGTCCTTCTGAGAAGGAGTCACATTTGACTTAGGAGATGATGGAAGCAAGAAGCCAGGATGGTTTGAGGAGGAGTCACAGACAAGGCAGTTGGATTCCAAAAGCTAACACAGCAAAGAGCTGTAAATCCCAGCCTTGCCAGCTGAGTCTACCCCAGGAGGTGTCAGAAATCAGAAGACAAGCTTGTATTATTTATTGTGGTGGTTTGAATGGGGATGTTTGAATGCTTGGTCCCCAGTTAGTGGAAGCGTTTGGGAAGGATTAGGGGGTGTGGCCTTGTTGGAAGAGGTGTTCTCACTGGGGTGAATGCCAGGCCCGGTCTCTCTCTCTCTCTCTCTCTCTCTCTCTCTCTCTCTCTCTCTCTCTCTCTCTCCCTCCCTCCCTCCCTCCCTCCCTCCCTCCCTCCCTCCCTCCCTCCCTCCCTCTGATGGAGAGAGCAGAGAACAACTCTAGGGAGTGACCATTTGATTGCTATCTTTACGGGATCCCTAATGGAAGTCTGGTCTTCAGGCCAGCAGAAGGTCCCTGTGCCAGACGTCTCACTAATTCTGAAAGTTTTTCTATGACTTTCTTGAGGAACTTGTGCTTACTCCTTGCCTTGAGTGCGCACTTCAGCTCTTCTCTTAGTAAACTCAACATTTCCCTTTACTTAATGACTCCCAGAACTTAGGGGGCAGAAGCGCTAGATTTCTGTGAGTTCTAAGGCCAGCCTGTTCTACAGAGTGAGTTCCAGAACAGCCGGGGCTACACAGAGAAACCCTGTCTCAAAAAAAAAAAAAACAAAAAAAACCAAAACCAAAACCAAAACCAAAACCAAAACCAAAACCAAAACCAAAAACCAAAAACCAAAAAACAAAACAAACAAACAACAAAAAACATCCTTCTTAGCTCTCTGTGGTAGTGCACAGCTTTAACCCTAGCACTCTGGAGGCAGAGACAAGCAGATCTCTGTGAGTTTTAGGACAGCCAGAGCTACACAGAGAAACCCTGTCTCAAACAAACAAACAAACAACCCCCCCCAAAAAAACAAAAAAACAGAAACAAAAAAAAATAAAATAAAACAGCTCCCTTCTTTACTTAGTAGCCACAAGTTTGCTTCATCCTGACTTGTAGCTTTGTTTCTGCTGCTGAGATTAAAATACCCTGACAAATTGAGACTGGGGGGGGGGGGGGCAAGTATGTTCTTTAGCTCACCGTTCAGGTCACAGCCCACCCTTACGGTGAAGACACCGCTGCAGGAGCTTGAGACAACTGGCTGGCCACATCTCAGGCAGGCAGGCAGAGAGAAACGAATGCACACATGTTCAGCTTCCTAGTGCTCAAGGAGATTTCTCTGCTCCTCCACAGTTCAGGGCCACCCCCACCCCCTCCACACCCACCACCTCTACTCCTCCACCCTCACCTAGGACATAGTGCTACTCACAATCCCCACAGACATGGCCACAGGCCAACTCAGTGTGGGCAGTGCCTTGCTGAGATGCCTTTACCAAATGATTATAGACTGTGGCAATTGGACAGTTAAAGCTAAGGATCTCACAGACTCAGTCGGGATTCTTTCCTGAAGCATAAGCCAAGATCCGATCCAGCAACGCCTGGGTGACAACAGTGAGCTCCGTCTCCCACTGCTACTTTGGGGTCTAATCTGGGACCCTCTGAAGCTTTGTTGACTGGTGCAATTGGCCTTCTGGATCCAACCAAGTAAGATAAAAGGACTAAGAAGCTCGGTGATGTTTTGAATCTTGTCCTCTCAGGTCAGCTAAAGCCCAGAGGACAACCAGCCTCTCTAGGATGGTGCTACAGCTCTCGTAAATTAAGGAAATCCGAGGAAAGGTACCCCAGTGGCTAGAGGCTGATGCAACACGGGACTGCACGACAGTAAGACACCATGTGACCACTCAAACTCAAACAGTGAAGACACAGGAGAGCTCCAAACCTGCTGGGACCAGCAAGGCTGTGACAGTGTTAACTGTCCTTTGTTTCACTATAAAGGCTTCCCTGCACCAGGAGTTGAGCAATATGCAAGCTTGTTCAGAAAACCTGGGGAGGTCGGTGCAGGAATGGAAGCAGAAGCCACGGAGGAACACTGCCCCCTGGCTTACTCGGGTAACTTGTTTAGCTTACTTTGTGATACAACCAAGAACCTCCAGTCCAGGTACAGTACCACTCCTGATGGGTTTCCTCCTCCCTCTCCCCCTTCAGGTAAGATCATTCAGGTTAGAGCATAGAGGAGGAGCGAACCCATTCTTGGAATTTTCCCCACTTTTTCCTACGTTAATTCACGAATGATCCTCCCCTCAGTTAAAATGAGTTCATAAAGTGGGCCGTCCGAGATCCAGCTCACTTCTTAAGAGCACATGCCTGCTTCTTGCATTTCATGTATGCTACCATTAATTGTCTTAATAAAATTCCACGTTTCTATTGGCTTAATCAGCTTCTTCTCCACTTAATACCGCCTGGCTTTTGGCAGGGAGGTAAGACAGCATCTGAGTCTGTAGCTCAGGCTAGCTTAAAACTCACTGTGTAGCCTAGGCTCACCCCAGACTTGTAGCTATCCTCCTGCCTCAGCTTCCCACATACTGGGACTTCAGATGTGAGCCATGATACCTGACAGTAGCCCAACTCTGCAACAGCAAAAATAGCTGGTAGAGCAGCTGTTCAGAAGCCAATGGTGTGGTTATCTGGGTTTGATTCTCTCTCTCTCTCTCTCTCTCTCTCTCTCTCTCTCTCTCTCTCTCTCTCTCTCTCTTTCTGTTGTTTTTGTTGTTTGTTTGTTTGTCGAGACAGGGTTTCTCTGTGTAGCCCTGACTGTCCTGAAACTCACTCTGTAGGCCAGGCTGGCCTCAAACTCGGAAATCCGCCTGCCTCTGCCACTCAAGCGCTAGGATTAAAGACATGTGCCACCAGCCTGCTTCTCAGGGAAGCTGGGAGTCTTTATGGCAAGGAGCCCAGTTAGAAATGTAAAGCAACAAAACAAGAGAGAGGTTGGGGGCGGAGCCAGCAGGGGCGGAGCCAGCAGGGGGCGGAGCCAGCAGGGTCAAAGCAAGAGGGAGAAGGGAAGCGGGAAAGAGGGGGGAGGGGCGGTTGGGCATGGTGGGACATGCTTGTAAATCCAGTGCTTAAAGGACTGAAGCAGGAGGATTCTGAGTTCAAGAACAGCCTGGGCTGTACAGTGAGACCCTGACTCCAAAATAAAAATAACAGCAAAAATAAATAAAACAGCAGGGGAGCGGATAGTGAGACAGCGAGTGTGCCTAGGACAGGGTGTATATATAATCATCAAAGTTAAAATCAGGGCAGCCCTGGCAGCCAAGCACAGCGGTCCAATGAGTCCTGCTGATGGAGCTGAATTCATGACGCACCTTCGCCTGGTCTCCTGCCATGTTTCCGTTGAAGATTTATGTTTCCGTTGTTGTTGTTGTTGTTGTTGTTGTTAATAATTGGTGTGCAGGGGTAGCAGTAGCGCCTGCAATATACAAAAATGTCACAAGCTGGGCATGGTGGTCACACTTGTGATTTCAGCACAAAAGAGGCTGAGGCTGGAGGTTTTCTGTAAGGTTGAGGCTTGCCTGGATTACATGGTAAATTTCAGGCCAGCTTGGGCTACAGTTTGAGACCTTGTCTTAAATAACGAAAAGAGAGAAAGGAAAAGG
Source organism: Mus musculus (assembly GCF_000001635.26). Taxonomy (NCBI): domain Eukaryota; kingdom Metazoa; phylum Chordata; class Mammalia; order Rodentia; family Muridae; genus Mus; species Mus musculus. The sequence goes on from NC_000081.6 coordinate 12,039,084, forward strand.
AGGAGGGAGGGACAGAGGGAGGAGGGAGGGAAGGAGGAGGGGGGAGGGTGGTAGAGGGGAGGGAGGGAGGGACAGAGGGAGTTCTCCTTCTGCTGACTTCTGAGCCTGTTGTTGGAACATTAGTGCTCAGGGGACATTGAAACAGCACACTGCTCTAAGGGGAAACAAAACCATTCTTTACAATTTACTTGGTAACTCTGGGGGAAATTCCAAGGCTGATGGGTTTATTTCTCTCATGAGTTAAAACTGAAAGCCCCAACCCTTGGTGAAGAAGATGGAGCCTGCTGTGGCTGAGTTCTCTGTGTGGTAGGCTTCAGAGCCTCTCTCTCATCTGCATTGCTTCTCAGCGGACGAGAAGCCATCTTGAACAGCACCCGCAATTACCAATGCTATCTAGGCCCAGAGTGAATGCTGGTTGCCATGGCGCTGCTTTTAAAAGTTAAAATCAGGGCAGCACCGGCAGCCAAGCACATCCGTCCAATGAGTCCTGCTGGATGGAGCTGAATTCATGCCGCACCTTCGCCTGGTCTCCTGCCATGTCGAAGATTTATGTTTCCGTTGTTGTTGTTAATAATTGGTGTGCAGGGTGTTAATAATTCCTGTGCTGAAGCATTTTGTCACACTGTCATATGCTGCCCCCCTGCACGGGGACCACATTTCTCTCATCCTGCTGTTTGCTGACTGATGCTTCAGCCCGGCACCAGATATTGTGCTCCATCACCCAATGAGCAAGTACATGTGGACGCCACACCCCCTGCCTCGCCCATCTATAAGGTACAAGGGTTGGAAACACCTGCACTAGGAGACCAGCGACCTAGATTTCTACTCCCAGTTCTCCACTGCATGCCTTTGGCAGAGGCTTTAATCTTTCTGTGCCTTGGGCGCCTCATCTGCACCGTGGAAAAGACGGCAGTCTGTCTCCATAGTCTCTCCCTGACGTAGTCACACTCTGATCACGCGTGCCTCTTCCCAGCCTCAGAGGCTCAGCTGAGCGCTGCCATCCGAATGCAATTGAGGCAATTCCTGTAAACTCTTGCGCAGCCCTCCCAGGATGACTCTTTCTGAAACTCCCCTCTAGGACCTCAGGGCTGTAAGGGATTTGTTTTGAGTTAATTCCCTGGCAAGATGCCACTTGTCAAGAGATTCCCCCCCCCCCCAACACACACACACACACACACACACACACACACATACACACACACACTGATGCGCTCAAGGGAGATGCTCTGCTCTGCTCAGGTCATTATTTGCTTTGAAAATGCTTTCTTCTCAAAGTCCCTGATTAGTGCTTTGGCCTCAGAGTTAACTCTCTACCCCAAGAACGCAAGATCTAAATTTAGAGAATGGCCGTCGTGGGAAGCTGGCCTGCAGACCTGATTTCCAGAGGAGTGTCTTAGGGGAGCGAGGGCAGGAGAAGATGGCTCTGTTACCTGTCTAGCCAGCATGCAGCTGAGCTCGCTGGCCAGAATACAAATGAGGTCATCTTTCCGTTTCTGCTTGTTTTGCCAGGCCTCTGGTGTTCACATGCTGGCTGCAGAAGCTGGGCTCCCACCTTCAAATTCTCCTTCCCACCCTCACTTATTTCTGGAAATCCCTAGTTGGGGTTTTACAGCTACAAAACCAAAAGGGTGGCCAAGAAACTCAGTTGACAAAGACAGCAGGGTGCTTGGTACAGATACCCTAATATCAGGTGTGGTGGGGTGATAGGGGGGATCTTGGGCCTCGATTACAATTCTTTGTGGCTGTTTTTGGACTGTTTGTTTGTTTGTTTGTTTCGTTGTTTTGGGCAAGGCCTAATGTGTTTCGGGCTGGCTTTGAACTCACTAGGTAGCCAAAGATGACCTTGAACACCTATTCTTGCCAGAACCTCTTGAGTATATATATACATACATACATACATACATACATACATACATATATATAAAATCTTATGTAGCCCAGGCTAACCTCAAGCTCTTTCTCCTGCCTCTGCATCTGGAGGGGCTAAGGTGATAGGTTTGTGGCCACTCAGCTGATCATCCTGATAATATGGGCTGTACATATCAGTTTTCCTGATAAGGAGCAAGGAAAACTCTGGCCAGACTTCAGGGAAGGCAAGACACTGGCTGGCTCTTGAAGACCGGATGCTGGGACGAATGATGACGGTCTGAGGGAATGAGGGAATGATGTAGTGAAGCAGGCATCTAGTGCACTGCTCCTGGGTAACAGAGCTGTGCAAACCAGCCTCCAGTTGGTCTGCTTGCTCGTGTTGCTTAGTGTCCAAAGCTTATTATTATGGCAAAAAGATAATTGCATGTCCTTTCCATGTCATGCCTGAGCGTTGTGTGGCAAGCCCACTCATTCTGGAGAATTAACTTCTAGTTAACTTATTAATTATTATTATTATTATTATTATTATTATTATTAAAGACCAGATTCTGTGAAGTTAGCATTCTGTTACGTATGCCAATGACTCCCAGTCAATAGAAAAGATAACTCCAAAGACTACAGCTGATTAGCCTATAGGAGAGTTACCAGACTTCTAACCCTGGCTAACTTATTTCAGAAGGCCTTCCCTATCTCTGAGACAGGCACACATAAGGAATGGCTTAGCAATTTAGGATTCCACTTGGCATGGCCCATGCATACACCCCTCTTGAACAATGCAGCTAAGCAACCTGTTAGTAACCAAAGCCCCCCTTGTGTGAGTTGAGTCTCTAGTTCAGTTGCTTTAAACAGTAGGAGTTAATCACTCACTTTAATAACTACTTGATAACGATCCAGGAACTACAAAAATGGGTTGATCTGGCCTAGACTAGTGTTGGTACAAACATAATAAGGCAGACTATGTTCTTCAAAGTGAACTTTTAGGGATATTCCCCTCTCTACCATTTTATGGCTGTACATAAGTGGATGTACACATGATTAAAATGCATTACGGGAAGTGTCTTAGTCACTATTCTTTTGCTGTGGAAAGACACTGTGACCATGGCAACTCTTAAAAAGAAAAACATGTAGTCAGAGATGATTTACAGTTTCAGAAGTTTAGTCCATTATCATCATGGCCCGGAACATGGTGGCATACAGGCAGATGTGTCGCTGGAGAAGGAGCTGAGAGTTCTACATTCCGATCTACAGGCAGTAGGAAGAGCAAGCCACTGGATCCAGATTAGGATTTTGAAACCTCAAAGTTCACACCCAGTAACACACTTCTCTAACAAAGCCATGCCACCTAATCCTTCTCAGGTAGTGTCGCTGCCTGATGGCTAAGCACTCAAATATATGAGCCTCTGGGGGCACTTATTCAAACCACGGCAGGAAGGGACATGCACAATAGAGGAAGTGGTTATATCACTAAATCTGTCAATCCCAACTATGTCCCTTCACAAACAATCTTGAACCCCATAAAAAGAAGCCCCAAATAGTAATTGGGGCCTTTGAGTATCTTCATTCACGTGTCCTCTCTCAACCTCAACACTTAATTTCTGATCCATCCTCTTGCTATGCTTTGAATAAAATCCCCTCACTACTTTGCCATGTGAATGAACTTTTGTTCCATTCTTGAGGCCCAAGGCCTGGAAACATTTATCCCAGATCCCAATCACCAGTAACCACTCTGTAGAGACTTCTGTTCTATGAAGTCTCACTGGACCAATTTTGTAACCACTCCCCTCGTCCTCCTAGTTTCCCTCTCTTTCAGTGCCGGCCTACCACTCAGGTGTACCAGTCCTTGTGAGCTGCTGGATGGCTCGCAACGCAAGTTTATTGTCTTGATGGTTCTTTTTAATAAATGATATAAATAAATTTGGGGGTACATGTTTATCATACATTTCACAACAGCCATGTTTTTTTAAAAAGATTGATTTTATTTATTGTATGTAGATGAGTACACTGTAGCTGTCTTCAGACACACCAGAAGAGGGCATCAGATCCCATTACAGATGGTTGTGAGCCACCATGTGCTTGCTGGGATTTGAACTCAGGACCTCTGGAAGAGCAGTCAGTTCTTAACCACTGAACCATCTCTCCAGCCCCCAACAGTCATTTTTTTTTACTGTTGGAAAATTATCCCTTGGTACTTATCCAAATAATAATACTTCTTTTTTTTTTTTTTTTTTTTTTTTTGGTTTTTCGAGACAGGGCTTCTCTGTGTAGCCCTGGCTGTCCTGGAACTCACTCTGTAGACCAGGCTGGCCTCGAACTCAGAAATCCACCTGCCTCTGCCTCCCTTGTGCTGGGATTAAAGGTGTGTGCCACCACGCCCGGCTATAATAATACTTTTTTTTTAAAGGAAAGGTATATTTTATTCACAAATACTGTTAAAACCCAGACATATAATAATACTTCTTGATCAACTATTACATCTGCCTAAGTCCATCAAAGCTGCTATAACAAAATACCATAGACTTGTGTTGGTTAAACAATAGAAAGTTTTTCACAGTTTTGGATACTAAGAAATCCCAAACCAGGAAAACATGCTTATGGCTCAGAGACAAGTTGGATGGTGTACTGACTAGCTTTGTGTCAACTTGACACAGGCTGGAGTTATCACAGAGAAAGGAGCTTCAGTTGGGGAAATGCCTCCATGAGATTCAGCTGTGGGGCATTTTCTCAATTAGTGATCAAGGGGGAAAGGCTCCTTGTGGGTGGGACCATCTCTGGGCTGGTAGCCTTGGGCTCTATAAGAGAGCAGGCTGAGCAAACCAGGGGAAGCAAGCCAGTAAAGAACATTCCTCCATGGCCTCTGCATCAGCTCCTGCTTCCTGACCTGCTTGAGTTCCAGTCCTGACTTCCTTGGTGATGAACAGCAGTATGGAAGTGTAAGCTGAATAAACCCTTTCCTCCCCAACTGCTTCTTGGTCATGATGTGTGTGCAGGAATAGAAACCCTGACTAAGACAGGTGGCATAGAGGGACTTTCTGGTTTTTCTCTCACAAGGGTACTAATCCTATTCATGAGGGCCACACCATCATGGTGTAGTTCAAATCCCCCAGTCCTCAGCATTGTCTTGTTGGGCTTTAGCATCTTAATGCCTCAGTGTGGCGCACAAACCTTCAGTCTGCAGCAACAGACAAGTCCCTCTGTGTGGGCCTAGAAGCCACACGGAACAAGACAGCTGGAGCCTCTGTCCTCATGAAGGAAGCAATGACTGCAAGTTCACAAAGTATAAATGATGATTAGGACTGTGTTACTGTGACAGGAGCTCTCGGAGCAGATGACATTAAGACGAGGTAGCAAGAAGCAGAGAACATGGGATCCAAAAGAGTGAACGGTGAGCCAAGGACCAGAGGTCAGAGTTCACCAGAGTTCACCCAAGCAGGGTGAAGATAGAGCTGAGCAAAAGAAAATGGCAGACAAGCCTCAAGAGATAGAGCGCTTGAAATTGAATGTCAGTATTCCTCATTCCTTTAGAACTAAAGAATCAAGAAGAGGAGGTTCACCTGACAAACCCTGTGGGGTACAATATCCTGATTATTCTAATATGTCATGTTGTTTGTTTTCTATAAAGCTATCTTAAAGTTCACAGATTACATATTATGGTACATCTCTCAAAAAAAAAAGAAAAAACAAACAAACAAACAAACAAACAAACGGGGAAGTAGAGGTCAGAGAGACAGCTCGTGCTTAAGAGTTAGGAACTACCTGTAACTCCAACTCCAGGGTATTCAGTGCTCTCTTCTGGATTCCCCCTGGCAACTTCATATACAACATACACACACACACACACATACACACACAATAGATAATAGATAATAGATAGATAGATAGATAGATAGATAGATAGATAGATAGATAGATAGATAATTTGGACCAGTGAGATGGCCTGGTGCCCTGAGTTCAATCCCTGGAACCCACATGACAGAAGAAAAAAAACTGGCTGTACACATATATCAACCATGCTGTGCTAATAGTTGTGCATATATACCCCATCGTGTGTGTGTGTGTGTGTGTGTGTGTGTGTGAGACTTGACATTTGTGCAGTAGTACTGACCTCTAACCTCTGTTTACTCAGGCATCTCTGCTTCCCACTGTGCTATGTTTCCATCCCAGGACACAGGCCAACACCCGTCCTGTGTCACTGGGGGTCTCCTTTTCTTCTCCAGCTTTCTTGATTTTTCTTGGCTGTGACACCCTTCAGCAGTGGTTGACATTTTGGACAATATCCTCTAAGTTAATCTGATGATTAGAGTGAAGTAACAGATTTGGACAAAGATAGCAACAAAGGTTTCCCCTCTCCCCCCTCCTCTTCCCCCTCCCCTCCACACCTCCCTCTGCTTCTTTCTATCCTTATCTTTAACAGAGATATAACTTAAGACCTTGGCTGAGAATTGTCTTGTGATACTCGTGGGAGGAGGAATTTTGTGATCCTTCGGAGAAAAGGGGAGATGCTGAACCTGAGAAGAGAGACAGGGTGTGCGCTGTTCTGCAGAGAAGGGACCATGTGGCTGTGAGCAGCCTGAAAGCAGGTGACCCGAAAGCCCGTCTTCTGATACTGACAGAGCTTGGATCCAATGGGAGACTTTTTCCTGCAAAATCAAGTGAGACACCGTGTCCTGCAAAGTCACGACGAGCTAAGAGTTTGCTGGATGTCAGCTTTTTCTCACAGGCAGTTTGAATAGCATGAAGCCCTACTGTAGGGTTGTTTTTCCTCCTCAGTGAGTGAAGGCATGGTCCTGTGAGATTAAATAGGAATTGATTCCAAGACAGACAGGAAGCAGAAAAAGGATTTTAGCTTCAAACTGGTATTCCTAGCTTAAGAAACAGCATATTGATACCCTAGCAAGATTTTATCGAAAGGACCCAGATGTAGCTGTCTCTTGTGAGACTATGCCGGGGCCTAGCAAACACAGAAGTGGATGCTCACAGTCAGCTAATGGATGGATCACAGGGCTCCCAATGGAGGAGCTAGAGAAAGAACCCAAGGAGCTAAAGGGATCTGCAACCCTATAGGTGGAACAACATTATGAACTACCCAGTAACCCCCGGAGCTCTTGACTCTAGCTGCATATGTATCAAAAGATGGCTTAGTCGGCCATCACTGGAAAGAGAGGCCCATTGGGCACGCAAACTGTATATGCCCCAGTACAGGGGAACGCCAGGGCCAAAAAGGGGGAGTGGGTGGGTAGGGGAGTGGGTGTGGGTGGGTATGGGGGACTTTTGGTATAGCATTGGAAATGTAAATGAGCTAAATACCTAATAAAAAATGGAAAAAAAAAAGAAACAGCATATTGAGGGACATGGGCTGGGGGTGGTAGCCCTCTGATGTCCTCCAAGCCATTTGGGAGACTGAAGTAGGAGGACTTGAGCTCAGAAGGTTGAGGTTTCCCTAGGCGGCATAATGAGATTCTGTCTCTAAAAAGAAAAGTAGGAAGAGGCTGAGGGAAGGGAGAAATAGGAGGGGAAGGACAGGGGAGGAAAAGGCAGGCAAGCAAGCCAGGCTCAGCTGAGACTCTTAATCCCAGCACTCAGGAGCTAAGGCAGGGGAATTTCTTCAAGTTTAATGCCACTCCTAGGCTATATAACAGAACTTTCTTTCTTTTGTTGAGAAAAAAAGAAAGAAAGAGAGAGAGAGAGAGAGAGAGAGAGAGAGAGAGAGAGAGAGGAAGGGAGGAAGGGAGGAAGGGAGGAAGGGAGGAAGGGAGGAAGGGAGGAAGGGAGGAAGGGAGGAAGGGAGGAAGGGAGGAAGGGAGGAAGGGAGGAAGGAAGGAAGGAAGGAAGGAAGGAAGGAAGGAAGGAAGGAAGGAAGGAAGGAGAGGGAGGGAGGGCTGGAGGAAGCATCCCAGTATCTTGAAAGGTCAAGACATAGCTCTGGAGGAACTAACAGGCCAGCGAGTGCGTGGGATGCTGCATGGTCTTCGTCAGCACAAACAACAATCCTGATCACTTGTTAAACGTGTACCTGGCCGAGGCAGGCAGGCCTGTAATCCCATCAGGCTGAAACGGGAGGATCAGAAGGAGTTCAAGGTCTGCCTGGACTTCACACGAGACTCTGTTTCAAAATAAAAGGTTAAAAATAATAACGATAAAGTGCAGAGAGAGTGGGCTGTAGAGCAGCGCTTGCCTTGTAAAACAAAGAAAGAAAATGGATCCTGTGCTGAGGGACTGCTTCTCACAGCCACTGTGCAGTGTATGCAGTGTAATACATTTGCCTGTGTGGCCAAAGCCTTTCTCCTTATTCTAGCAGTGAAGTTACTACCCTCACCAGCAACTTAGAACAGTGGTTCTCAACCTGTGGGTCTCGACCCCCTTTGGGGGTAGAATGATCTTTGCGGGGTCACCTAAGACCATGAGAAGATACAGTTATTTGCATTCCAATTCCTAACAGTAGCAAAATTACTTATGAGGTAGCAACAAAAATTATTTTATGGTGGGGGTCACCACAACGTGAGGAACCGTATTGAAGAGTCAAAGCATCCGGGGTAGGGGTGGGGGTGTTGAGAAGCACTGGTCTAGAGCTTCTGCTTCCTTAACAATGACGTCGCTACTCCCTGCCATTAGTTATCGATCATGTCTCCACCTTCTGCCCATCTAATGCTCTATTCAACGTGTGTGTGTGCTGCAGATGTGAGCATACGTGAAGAACAAATCGGGCATGGAGATGACATTGGGGTGATAGCCTTAATCAAGGTTGTTGGCATCAGAATCCGCTTACAGTCTCTGAATCTGGCGATGATGTCACCCCTAGGCAACAAGGACACTCTTGCATCTGTTGCCACGGCAACCACCACACACCTATGTGCCTCACCTATGCACAGTGCTATGTGTGCATTGAGATTCGAATAAAAGGCAGCGACCCCAATCCCCTTGCCCCTTCTTCCTCTTCTCTTCCCTGCTTCCCCCCATAAACCTCTTCTTGTGGGACTGTAATGGCCTGGTGTAATCTGTCCAGATACAAGCCACTTACTAACACAACAATGTCCCCACCTTATTTTCCGGGAGAGGGCAGTGTTGTTTGATTGGTTGGTTAATTGATTCTTGTGGTTACTTCAAACAGTCTCGGAATGGAGTCTGGCTGGCCTGGAAGTATCTGTATAAGCTAGGTTGGCCTCAAACCCCCAGGCATCCACCTGCCTCTGCCTCTCAAGAGCTGAGGTTAAAGGAATGGAGCACTCTAGCTGGCTTCACTTTATATTTTAAGGCGGGGCTCGGTGCTAGTTTGCTCCTCAGTTGCTACTATAAAACATTCTGACCAAAAGCAGCTTGGGAAGGGAAGGAAATGAAAACTTGGCTCGCCCTTCAGGTCACAGTCTATCACTGAGGGACCTCAAGGGAGAAAGCTGGAAGAAGGAACTGAAGAGGAGACCATGGAAGAATGCAGCTACTGGCTTGCGAACTTGCTTCCTCAAGGAACACAGGACCAGGGCTGGTGAGATGGTTCAGTGGGTAAGAGCACCCGACTGCTCTTCCAAAGGTCTGGAGTTCAAATCCCAGCAACCACATGGTGGCTCACAGACACCGTAACGAGATCTGACTCCCTCTTCTGGAGTGTCTGAAGACAGCTACAGTGTACTTACATATAATAAATAAATAAATCTTTAAAAAATAAAAATAAATAGAAAAGAAAGAAAGAAAGAAAGAAACAAACAAACAAACAAACAAACAAACACAGGACCACCTGGTCAGGGATGAGTCTGCTCTCAGGGAGCTACATGCTCCCCTTCAGTCAACACTCAGGAAAATACCCCACAGACATCGCGCAGGCCAATCCTCCAACTGAGTCTCCCTCAGATCACTCGGGGTTGTGTTAATCCCAGCAGCTACAAAACACAACTCTTTTCCTTTGTTCGTTTGCATCAGGGTCTCCAACACAGGATGTCCTCAAACTCACTATGTAAGTGAGAATAACATTAACTTCTGCTTTTCCTGCCTCTGCCTCTGGAATACTGGAATTGCAGGCATGACCCACCGCACCCAGAGTTATGCAGTACTTGGGCTTGAATCCAGAGCTTTCTGCCTGCTAGGCAGGTACTCTACCAACTGAGCTACATCAACAAAACCCTCATATCCCGCTCATCAACACAATCTGCTCCTCCTTCGTGTGCCTCCCGTCACTTATGGGAACAGCCAGGCATCGCATCCCCAAACCAGAACACTTAGTCATCCTTAAAGAAGAACTTTTCTGCTTCCCACGTCCGATCTACTGTCAAAACAGAATCCATCTTAAAATGTGTTTTCTCTTCCTCGGTTAGAAATATTCTACGCCCCCATCGCCTTTCACCTCTGCCTTTTCATCTTTCAGTGGCTACTGCTTCTATGAAGCCTGGGCCATTCCCTGGGGTTGTTTATAACAGTAATTTCTCCACTGAACAGCAAAAATTAGATGCCTGAGGGTGCTAGCTGGTCTTTGCCCGTGAGTGAAAAACAGTCAATCCCTCACCACAAGAAGTGAACAATATTCTGACACAAGAAGAGTCTGGTTCTAGAATTTAGTATATTTAGTCTCCTATAAAACTCAGGGTGCTTGACGTTGAGTGAACTTGAGCCTTCTTCCTTCCCTCGGCTTGATCTCCTCCAGGAACAACCTCAAGCTAAAAGAGAGTGGGTGTGGCTGCACCCTCCTGCTCCTCCAGCGACCTGTCTCTACCAGGCCCTACTTCCTGTGATTCCTGAGCACTCTAGGTGTCTATTAAATGATTTAAGATGGCAGGTCCCTCTCTGTTACTGACCACTCTAGGTGTCTATTAAACGATTTAAGGTGGCAGGTCCCTCTCTGTTACTTGGATGTATTGACCTAGAACTTCCATGGCTGCTCTCCACCCCACAGAGGAGATGGGCGTGGCTTCTGGGTCTTCTGGCCTCTACCACCTTACTCACCCTAGAGTGGGAGGACCACCGCCACCACTCTTTCAGATGGATCTCATCAAACCCACGGGTAATCTTGCTAGGCAGAATCTCCCTATGAATCAAAACTCGTTTACACTTGATCTCGGGAAACAAGTACATTAGTGCAGAGATGAGCAAGGCAGCTTCCCACCTTCTTAAAAAGACAATTCTAATAAGATACACTCAAATGTCACTTAATGACAGCGTTCTTGGAAATGCACTGGCAGCTCAGAATACATATACACAAACCAGGATGGAAACACTATCATTAGGTAATATAATCTTTTAAAATTTTATTTGTGTATGTGCGTGCTTGCGAGTGTGAATGTGTGTGTGTGTGTGTGTGTGTGTGTGTGTGTCCTCCCACCATGTGGGTTTCTCGGATCAAATTCAGATTGCCAGTTACATGAGGCAAGCTTCTTTTCCAGGTGAGCCATGTTCCCAGCCCTAGCTTACATAATCGTAAGGGCCACTGCTAGAGTATATGACCCATGATTACCTGAAACATTATGCAGCACATGACTCATAATGCACGGATTATAAAGTTCACCTTTTAGCAAACACATCAGGGGTCTGCAGAGATAGATCATTGATTAAAATCTCTGACAGATATGACAGCTCTTCCAGAGGACCCAGGTTAAATTCCCAGCACCCACATGACAGCTCACAACCATCTGTAACTCCAGTCCCAGGGATCTGACACCCTCTTCTGGCCTCTGTGTGCACACGGTGCACAGACATGCATTCAGACAAACATTCATGCACATAAAATACATAAAATAAAGTCTCAAAAAACCTTTTTAAGTATATATGTCTGTGGACTTCAGCATATCCATACACACTTGTACAATCGTCCTCTCTCTAAACATTTTCTTTTTTTTTAATATTTATTTATTTTTTTTAAAGATTATTTATTTATTTAGTTAGTTATATGTAAGTACACTGTAGCTGTCTTCAGACACCCCAGAAGAGGGCATAAGATCTCATTATGGATGCTTGTGAGCCAACATGTGGTTGCTGGGATTTGAACTCAGGACCTTCAGAAGAGCAATCAGTGCTCTTAACTGCTGAGCCATATCTCCAGCCCCTAAACATGTCCTTCATCCCCAGAAGAAACTGTGTGTCTGTTAGCAATCAGTCATTCCCCATCCATCTCCCCCTGCCTTTGGAAAACAGTTATCTGCGTTCCACTCCCATGATTTTTTTTTAATCCTGAAAAGTTAATACAAATGAAGCCCAACAATCCCTAAAAGGCTGAGTCTTCCTCCTTCTGTGACAGGACCTCTATCTAGTACTGAGCAGGTGAGGAAGTTTTATACCTGGTTTCTTTCAGTTCACCTGTTTTCCAGGTTTGTCCTCACTGTAGCACAGACCCCTACCTCTGTGCTGTTTGGATACTTTGTATTTGCTCAGTGCCGTTTGGATACATTGTGTTTTCTCAGTGCCATTTGGATACATTGTATTTTGTTTATCCATCAGCGGATGGACACAACTGATTACATCCATGAGTCGGCTATCCTCAGTAATGCTGCCAGGAACCTTCACGTGTGAGTCTTTGTGAGACATGTGCTTGCAGGTCTGCTGGGTATATACCTAGCAATCATATGGTGGTGACTCTGTGTTAAGCTTTTTTGAGGAACTGCCATTCTATGTTTGCAAGTGCCTGTATCATTTACCCATATGTTTCCTTCAACAATGTGGAAGGATTTTACTTTTCCACATGCAGGCCACCTTTCACCATTGACTATCATTTTTATTTTTTAAATCCTTCCAGCCATGGAACAGTATCCTACTTTGAGTATAGTTCCCTGGTCAATAACGATGCTGAGCGGTTTTTCAGGTACTTCCTAGCTAGTTGTGAAGTTTCTCTAGAGAAAATGTATTCAGTTCTCTGCTTTCGTTTTCTTTTGAGACAGAGTCTTGCAATAGCTTCACCCACCCAAGTGCTAAGGGTTCCAGGTGTGTGCCGCCAGGGTCAGCCAGCCAGTGGGGGTATGCCAATTGCTCAGACTGTTGGTTCCAACTCCATGCTAACTACTGAGCCTATTATATACAGAGCCAGGTTAAACGCTGCTTCTCGTCTGGTAGCCATTAGACCCACCCCAGCCAATGTAGGAATCTTCTGGCATTGCAGATGCAGTATTTTCACTTCCTGAAGGGTTTATGTCTCTTCCTGTTCCCACATTCCAATACACAGTTACCAGAGTGAATGGTCCCTATATTTCTGAAAGCCAAAAATGAGGTTTCAGATCACACCAGTGGACACCATATAGGTCTTTGCTGCATGAATTTGGTTGGTGTCCTTCCAACCTCAGGCCTGTGAACTGAGGGGCTGTGACTATCATGGTGCCTCAAATCAAGCCTCTGTTCACCAAACCTGAAGCTTTGGCTGGCTGTAGTTAGTCTGACTGCGGTGGGTCTGGCTGCTTACTTTTGTTTCTCCAGCCAGTGTGGACACAGATATGCAGGCAGAACTCCCATTCACATGACCACGACTTCCCTACTTTTTGGTCTTAGAACCTTTTGCGGCTCAGTGGGCTTCTGTGTGTGGCTGGAGCAAATTTGCTGACACTATATTCAAACTTAGCATTGAATCACTTTACAAATATTTCTTCATTCCTTTTAAGTGGAACTGAAAGAGTCGTGCCCTCTTACATGTTAACATAGATGGCATTTTAATAAAAACACTTTTTCAAAACAAAACGTAAGAGTGACTTTGTTTTCTATCTTAGGGAATCTTTCTTATATCGATTGGACTATGAGAAAGCTGGATTTTCATGTCAGCTCTTCACTGGATCTGTTTCATTTGTTGTTTTGTTTGAATTAGGTGAAGAAAATCTAACTTCCCACAGATAAGCAATTGAGAAGGGAACAAAAACATATTCAAGTTTTTTTTTAAGCTGGATAGTCTATGGAACTACACTAAAACTAGGAAAGACTCTTTCCCCCAAAGTTCTGTTAAAATGAAAACCCTGGCATTCTTTAAAAGATTTTAGTTTTTATTATGTGTCTATATGTGCACTTCTGGGTGTATCCGTGCACATGAGTGCAGTGCTTACAAGGCCAGAAGAGAGCAGAAGAGGGCACAGGAGTCCCCGGATCCAAGGTGGCAGTCAGTTGTGAGCAGCCCTGCTGGGAACAGAACCTGAATTTTCTGCAAGAGCACTGCATGCTCTTAATCACTGAGCCAACTCTTGGGCCTGAAGTCAAGCATTTTGATGGACATTTGTGTTACCTTAGAACCCACTGCATTTTGTTCTTTGTTTTCTTATTTAAGACCCTGTGTGCACCTCCTCCTCTCCTGTATCTCCTGGCTCCTCAGCCCACCTGAGCCCTTCTGATCCTAGTATTGGACCTCTCATTTTCATTCTGTTTGTATTCCTTCACCTTTCCCATCCCGCGCTAAACCCTCTTTCTTCCCTCTGCCCTGGCCTCTGTCTAGATTCTTGGCATCTACAGTTCCTCACACCCACATCAATAAGAGGCTTCTTCTTGCAGAAGATGGTAATTAACACAGAGACCCTCACTGGACATGTCAAAGAATGAGAGACTTTGGAGCACCCAGCCCTAATGGAATGCCATCATCAAACCTCTCCACTCAGGGCTCAGGGATCAATACAGAAGAAGAGATGAAGAGGAAAGATTGTGAGAGCCAGAAGTGGTAAGTGGCTGCAAGGGAGCCAGAGGCTTGCAGACACAATCTGGCTGACGCACGTATGAACCACAGAGAGCGTGCACAGGACCTGCACAAGTTCAAGGCGGTCTTTACTTTGCTTTCCATTGTAAGAGAATCTGGTTCCTCCCGACATGTTTTATGTCTTGGCTCCGTTGAACCCACATTGACACTGGGTCAGCATACCAAACTGTAACACATACCAAGAGACATCAAACTAGCATGCCCTTGGGCTGGTGCCCATGCCCTTTTCTCTGGATGAATCATCCTTCAGGTCCCAGAAGCCCCCAGAGGACTTGGGTCCATACTACACCCTCTCCCCAGCCGTCACCTCTGGTCCAAATGTCGCGTCCTCCAGACACTTTTCCTTGACTTCACCACAGGGAGAATTAATAGTGTTCACTTTCTGTGGTCCAATACAGTTATTTATAAATGAAATAAACCCTCAGCATTCATAGTTCAACACTCCTTGCTTAGCCAACTTAAAAATCATTCTAGCAACTGTTGTGCCAGAAAGCATCTGTGAACCTCAAAGACCACCAAGGAGCCGTCTCCAATGTAATAGCATTAGGGTCTGTTTATCACAAGCTCAGGCTTGGGCTCTCCCCCAACCCAAACCTGACACAGCAGGACAGGAAGGGAAGGTGGAGCAGCCTCAAACCCTCAGCAGGACAAGTTTTTATAGGAAAACAGGAACAAGTGAGGGGGTGTCTGGTCTGGCAAGCATCGAATAGAATGACTATAAGCCAACAGGTGGGTGCTCTGAAGCAAGACCATATACAATCACAAACCGTCTAAAAGTACATCTGAAACAACCAGACTAGTCTTTGATTAACTGTTGCTAAGAAATACTTAGGGAGTAACTCTAGGGTATGGGCCAAGGACAAGCCGTGGAGTCCTCCCTGGTACTTGGGTATAGCTCGGGTTCTGCTGCAGGTCAAGTTCTCAGGCTTTTTTTTTTTTCCCCCTTTAAGATGGAGGCCGGTCCCAAGATGGAGTAGGTTTGGCCTCTCACAACAAGTCCACAACGTGCCATCATTTGACCAAAGCAAAAGTGAGAACTGTTCTTTGAAAAGGCAGGAAAAGAAAATGAGTCACCTGCCATTGGAAGCCTCTTCTTACTCCAGGCATTGGGGTGCAGATCGAGCACCTTCTGACTGGGTTCAGCTCTAATGACAATATGCATTTGGGGGACAGGGCATGTAGCTCAGTGGTAGATTGTTTGCCTAGTATGTGTGAGGCCCAGAATGGGGATGGGGTGGGTGTCCTCATGTGGGGTGTCTTCATGTGACGATATTTATGCTATATAACAAAAAAACCTTATAGCCTGCATGAGATCCTAATTCAATCTCCAGCAGTTAGCACTGGGGGGATAAAGTAGAAACAAAGAATCTGAAGATGTTGGCTTTAAGGTTTGCGTAGCTCTTCAACAATGTCAGGAAATGGAATCAGTGCCATGAGCAGACTATGTCAAAAACAGATGCACATATTGGTCTCGTTCCATGTCAGAATCTATTGAATAACAATACTCTCATGGGCTGCATTGGTTTCTTGGCAGCAATTTGCAAAGTAATCCCAACTTTCTTGATATCTGGCCAAGGCAAACACATGTTCTGTAAGTCCAACTTTAACTGTTAATAGTAACTTTTAGATCACTCGTTACACATCTTGCAATAATATATGCATGCTTATCAATAAAATATATAGATAGGTGTGTGTGTGTGTTTAAAGAATTTCCATAGGGAGTGAAAGAGCCCACCAAAATAGTGTTTCTCAACCTGTGGGTCATGACCCTCTCAAAAGTCAAACAACTCTTTCACGGAGGTCACACATATCTGATAATCCTGCATATTAGATATTTACATCTCTATTCCTAACAATAGCAAAATTACAGCTGTGAAGTAGAAATAAAAAATAATTTTAGGGTTGGAGGTCACCACACACACCACGAGGAACTGTATTAAAGGTTCACAGTATTGGGAAGGCTCAGAACCACTGATCTGGAGCCTGAGAGGTGGGAGTCAGGGAGGGCTAAAGAGTCTCTGTTGGGGGTCAGATAGCTAACCTCACTGGAGGTCTGCTGTGGAGTCAGCATTGAGAGGCACTCGGAGAGATGCTAAAGCAACCTGCCAGACTACGGAAGCTGCAGAAGCCAAAGGGAAGATGGGGTTCAGAGGAGCCAACAGACTGATGGCATGTCCCGATGTTCAAATGGGCAGACAGACAGCTAGCAGTCTCAGCAGTGGGGACTAAGCTGAGCTAAGCCCCTGTGACAGTGGGGAGGTCTCTGCCTGCAGGTTCCTTGATGTGCACACGGGGCAGTCAGATGGCAAGTAGGTGGGGCTATCCTGCCATCAATGCGCTACTGCATTGTTATTAGACGCGTTCTCACGACCGGCCAGGAAGAACACCACAGACCAGAATCTTCTGCGGCAAAGCTTTATTCTTACATCTTCAGGAGCCAGAGTGTAAGCAGCAAGAGAGCAAGAAGCAAGAGAGAGCGAAGCAAGAGAGAGAAGCAAGAGAGAGAAGCAAGAGAGCGAAGCAAGAGAGAGAGAAAAGCAAGAGAGAGAAAAAACGAAACCCCGTCCCTCTTAAGGAGCATTCTCCTTCGCCTCGGACGTGTCACTCCCTGATTGGCTGCAGCCCATCGGCCGAGTTGACGTCACGGGGAAGGCAGAGCACAAGTAGTCATAAGATACCCTTGGCACATGCGCAGATTATTTGTTTACCACTTAGAACACAGCTGTCAGCGCCATCTTGTAACGGCGAATGTGGGCGCGGCTCCCAACATCTCCCCCTATCCTTTTAATAAGAGCAAATAGGCCACCCATATTAATGAGAGTGGAGATAGAGGTCAAATCCCCAGTGTGTAGGTAAAGGAGCCATGTACAGGATTAGCTCTTAGGCTTACAGGCTTTTACCCAGAGCGACCCTGACCTGCTCCCGTGTCGTTTTGCCTGGGGGAAGGGAACTAGGACACTGAACCTTCATGAAAGATGACATGTCTCCCTAGAATAGGCTCATATATGCCGCAGAGCCTTTCCATTGCAGTGCTTAGCCTTGCAACTCTCTCGGGCTGCTGAAGCACACTCACTCTATCCCGTGCAATGAGACTAGCCTCGTGGGATATAAGAGCTGAGTGGCCAGCGACCTATTGCCTAAGCATAGATAACCATATATCAGGGGGAGCTCCATGTTCTAGTCCTGCAAGCGCCTGGGCAATAACCACCTTGTCTCTCCTAGTTTGGGCCTTAAGCTTACAGACCAATCAAAGAAGCAACACTAATCCACAGCAAAGTGTATCTCCAAATAATATTAATCCCACCCATTTTTTAAAGAAAGAAAATGCTGAGGAGATCCAATTGGGTAATCCTTTGGTCAGGGACAGGTCCAAGCGCGTGGAGTTGACCTGAAGTCTCAATTCCCGAAGGATCTGTTCAAATTCAGCCATCCAATTCTGTAACATATACTGAAAAAGACTTTTTGACAAATTAGCTGCCCTAGTAAATTTAACATACTGAATGGAAGTAACACACAATCCCGGAAACTTTTGTTCACATCCCAGCTGAGTTATTTGCCATAATACATCTAGTTGTTTCTGGACAAGATCTATGAGTTGATTAACCAGCATGAGGCCTCTCTGTATCTTGACATTAGCTGAGGCCTGTTCATCTATGACTGTAGTCACTGAGGCTGACAAAGTGTTAATGGTGTCAGTCGTCTGGACCTGTCCAGACAGAGCCAAGGCTGTCTGAATTAAGGCCAAACCCAGTTCCTAGTTAGTGGTAAAAAAGCAGGAGAATACTTGAGCATAATACATCACCGTCATTGGGAGTGGAAATGTCGACATTATCCCCCAACGCTGCTCTCTCTTTATTATTGACGCCCTGGACATCACCAAGACGAGGGACATTAGTATTCCCTTGGTCAGTCTGGATTTTTCGGGTGAGTCTTTCTGGTACCCAAAATGGGTTGTCTTCATTCTGTGGGAAAACACAGATAGCTCCCCTGGATCTTATCAAAATAGGATCCGGGCCATACCATTTATTATCAAGGACATTTTTCCATTTAACCATCTCATTGGGCCTATCTGGCTCTGAACAATGACGTTCAGCCGCAGTATGGCCATGAGCATCAATATTTAAAAAATTGAGTGTAAAGAGTGCCATAGACACAGACACTCTTGGTGCTCGGGGTACAGTCTCCTCAAAAGTTCCCCTCTTCTGTTTTATAAGATAGGTTTTGAGGGTGCGATGCGCACGCTCAACAATACCCTGTCCTTGAGGGTTGTATGGAAGTCCAGTCAGGTGGGTCACGTCCATCTGACGGCAGAACTGTTGGAATTTTTGAGACGTATAAGCTGGTCCATTATCAGTCTTAAGGAGTCTGGGTTTCCCCCAAGCACTCCATGCCTCAAGACAATGTTGAATCACATGTGAGGCTTTTTCTCCAGTTAACGGAGAAGCAAACATGATGCCAGAACATGTGTCAATGGACACATGGAGATATTGAAGTTTTCCAAAGGAAGAAACATGTGTAACATCCATTTGCCAGACCTGTAGAGGTCGAATACCGCGTGGGTTAATTCCCACATGAGGAACTGGCAAGAACTCACAGCAGCTTTGACATTGAGTAACAATGTCACGGGCTTCTTTTCTTGTCAAGGAGAAACGACTGCGTAATGTTTCAGCCGTCACATGAAAATTGTTATGAAAATTTCTTGCAGCCTCTACCGGGGATGATAGGGCAGCAGCCACCACTTTAGTGGCCTTATCTGCCAAATCATTTCCCAGAGCCATGGGGCCAGGTAGGCCTGAATGGGCTCTAACATGAGTAATATAAACAGGAGATCTTCTAGATAACAAAACTAATTGTATCTGCTGAAAAATATTGGCAACTCTACTGGAAGGCTTAATCACTCCAGCCACTTCTAAAAGATTTACTGCATTAACCACATAATAGGAATCTGACACAATATTAAGGGGTTTTAAAAAGGTTTTTAAAACTTCTAAGACCACTAAACATTCTACCACTTGAGGTGAATTTTCATTATACTGTTTGGATACCACTTTACCATTAGCCACATAGGCACCTATGCCAGTTTTTGATCCATCAGTATATACCACAATCCCATTTTTAAGTGGGTTTCTTACTGTTATTTGTGGAAACACAACAGATTGATTTTGGGCAAACTGTAAGATTGGATGTTTTGGATAATGGTTATCTATTTTTCCTGAAAAGGAGGTAACTAAAACTGCCCAATCATTAGATGTGGCTGCCAAGGTTTGAACCTGTGCAGCGGTATAAGGTACAATTAAAAGATATGGACTTTGCCCAAAGTGGGTGATTGCTGCTTTTAGGCCTTTAAGGGCAAGCTGTGCAATTGCATCAGGATACCAATCTATTATTTTAGCTGGGGATACGTTTGGATGGATCCACAACAATGGCCCATTCTGCCACAAAACTGCAGTTGGCAATTGTGCTGTCTTAAAGACACACAAACTGAAAGGCTGCGAATCCTCAATACGTTGTAATTGTGCATTCTGTAAGGCCTTTTCCACCTTTTGTAAGGCCTGGTTAGCAGCTAGAGTAAGAGTCCTAGGGGAGGAGATATGAGGATCTCCTTCTAAAATACTAAACAAAGGCCTTAACTCAGCGGAAGGAATCTTTAAAAAAGGTCTAAGCCAATTAATATCTCCCAACAGCTTTTGAAAATCATTTAAGGTATGGAGGTGATCTCTTCTTATCTCTACCTTTTGGGGCACAATCTTATCTGGGGACACCACAGAGCCCAAGAATTGTCCTGTATCAGAAATTTGGACCTTTTCTGTGGCTATCTGTAAACCCCACTGACTTAAAGTTTTAAGTAGAAAAGGATATGCCTTTTGTAGCATGGTAAGGTCTTTATGGCACAGGAGGATGTCATCCATGTAAAGGAGCAAAATTAAAGAGGGGAATTGTTCCCTCACTGGCAAAAGAGCTTCTTGCACATAAAGTTGACACATAGTAGGACTATTGGACATTCCCTGTGGTAAGACCTTCCATTGATACCTCTTATCAGGTTCCATGTGATTAATAGAGGGGATGGTAAAGGCAAATCTGGGCCTATCTCTTGGACACAAAGGTATAGAAAAGAAACAATCTTTAATATCTATAATAATTAAATTCCAGCCACGTGGTAAGGCGGAAAGTACAGGGAGACCCCTCTGTACTGGGCCAAATAAGTTCATTTGCTCATTAATGGCTCTGAGGTCATGGAGCAGTCTCCACTTTCCTGACTTTTTCTTAATTACAAAAATTGGAGTATTCCAAGGTGAGGTAGAGGGTTCAATATGGCCTAATTTTAATTGTTCCTCTACCAGTTGAATCACAGCTTCTAGTTTTTCAGAGGATAGGTGCCATTGAGGAACCCACACTGGGTCCCCTGTTTTCCATGGTATGGGTCGTGCTGCCCCAATGGCCGCTAAGGAAAACCCAGACCCTGTCTGTCTTGGTTTCCATTAGGTGAGATGGGCTCTATCCTTCCCTGTTCTTGATGTCCTAACCCTTTTCCTTCTTTATAACCCATCTTTGCCATGATATTTTTTGCTTTAGTTGAATACCCTCCCGATGGGGCGTTTTCATTGGACAAAATAAGGCCCAGATGCTGCATAATATCCCTTCCCCAGAGGTTAACCGGGAGTGGGAGCACATAAGGTATGAATTTCCCTTGCTGCCCTTCAGAGGATTCCCACGTCAAGGCAACGGAGCTTATAGTGGGACATGATTGATAACCTAGGCCCTGTAATGAATGAGATGACTCTGTGGTGGGCCATGCTTTGGGCCACCAATGTGTAGAAATTATACTTTTATCTGCTCCGGTATCAAGGATGCCTTCAAACTCTTTTCCGTTGATCTTAAGGCGGAGCTTAGGTCTATCATTTAAAGATACAACCAAATAGGCAGAATCATTTCCTGAGGAGCCCATTTTCTTTATCTCAGGTCCTGCAGATTTCTCCCTGGTATTATCAGGGAGGAGCAGCAGCTGAGCTATCCTATCTCCTTTACTAATAGAAAAAACGCCCTTAGGGCTTGAGCACAGGACCTGTATTTCAGGGGAATGTTGACAATCCATAACTCCAGGGTGGACTACTAAGCCCTGCAAGGTGAGTGAACCCCGGCCGAGAATAAGGCCTATGGTTCCCGGGGGCAAGGATGGTATAGGCTCCACCGGCACCGGCTGAATACTCATTTGAGGCATTAATAGGAAGTCGGAGGCGGCACGCAGGTCCACCCTTGTGGGTCTTCCTGGGTCGCCTCTCTGACTGCTTCCTGGGTCCTGACAAACCGGTTCCCATATCTTTGAGGGCCCTGGGACCGAGGGCCCGATGACCCGTTTTTTGGCACATCAGTTGATTGACTATCAGGTGGGGGAAGAATTCTGCCCTTTATATCCCTCACAGAGCGACACTGGTCAGCTCTATGATAACCCTTGCCACACTTAGAGCAAAGAGTGAGAGTCCCTCCCTGTTTATCTGGAGCTCTGCAATCTTTCTTAAAATGCCCAGGCTTTCCGCAGTTAAAACATGTCCTCTGATCATTTCTGCTCATGGAGCGGTTTTGGGATTGAAGGATGGCAGCCGCTAAACCTGCATTGCTGAGAGGTCCCCCAAGCTCTCGACAGACCCTGAGCCAGTCTTGTAAGCCTTTGTTCTTTCTTGGGGCTATGGCCGCTCGGCACTCCTTTGTGGCTTGCTCATAGATTAGCTGTTCTATTAGAGGCGCAGCTTGCTCTGACTCTCCAAAAATACGCTCTGCTGCCTCTGTCATTCTGGCCACAAAATCTGAGAAGGATTCCTGAGGTCCCTGGATTATCTTTGTTAACTGACCAGTGGTTTCACCTGCTCGAGAGAGCGCCTTCCAGGCCCTAATAGCCGTGGAAGAAATCTGGGCATAAGCTCCCCAATGGTAGTTTGTCTGATCAGCAGAATAAGCTCCCTGACCCGTTAACAAGTCAAAAGTCCAATCTCTCTGCTCTGGAGTCAAAGCAGCTGCGTTTGCTCGGGCCTGCGCTTGTGCAGCTTCGTGCCAAAGCGCTTTCCATTCCATGTATTTGCCCATACTAGGGAGAGCGGCTTTTACAACCGTTTGCCAGTCAGCAGGAGTTAGTGCCATGCCAGCGAGCCTGTCTAACTGCACCAAGGTAAAATTAGCATTGGTTCCGTATTTACGAACCGACTCAGCAATTTCTTTAATTTGCACATATTCTACCGGAGCGTGGACACGCCCACCCTCGGCTCCTTCAAAGACTGGAAATGCCTGTTCTATTTTCCTTTGTTCCTCTCGGGGAATGAATGAGTCTGCGCACTGCCTCTCTGCGCACTGCCTCTCTGCGCATTGCTGACGCACTACGCAGGGCGGGGACTCCGCATAGGGCGGACCTTGAAGCCGACTGCCCTGAGGCCAATCAGCAAACTGGCCTTCGCCAGCCGCTTTTGGCTTTTTTCTTGACCAATTAGCTGGCTGGTAATGGGCTGCTTCTTCCTCCCAGTCTGTTTCCTCAGAGGAGAATTCTTCATCTGCTTCAGAACTACTAAGAGCTGGCTTCCTGAGCTCATCCAGCGATGAGCACAGGCTCCTTTTCCTATAGACCTCCGCTAATTGATCTTTCTTCTTTTCCCTTTTTCCTCTTTTTCTTCTAATCTCTCTCCAGGTATTCCTACCTAACCTTAACTTTTCCTCGGGTTCAAGACCCTTGGAAAGGCCTGTATACTTAGTTTGTATACTACATTTTCTTTTTGCTCCTACTTTCTCTCCCCGCTTTACTTCTGATAGCTTGTCCTGAATTTCCTCTAGAATTTTTAGCCCTGCCTTAAGCACTATATAACATGTGAAAAGGAACAAAAGGGCTCCTAACACTAGAAAAAGTTCAAGGCCAAACATACCTGGTAAAGCCATTTCTCACTTCCGTTCCCCAGCTGATGAGTTCTGAATTCGGCAGTTGAATCCTTCTCAACAGTCTGTGTTACGGGAACCTTTATAAACGTGATCCGCAGTTCTGGTTCCGGAATGAGGGATCCTCCTTGCGCCAGTCCCGAGTTTTTTTCTCGTCCCGGAATTCGGCACCAATTGTTATTAGACGCGTTCTCACGACCGGCCAGGAAGAACACCACAGACCAGAATCTTCTGCGGCAAAGCTTTATTCTTACATCTTCAGGAGCCAGAGTGTAAGCAGCAAGAGAGCAAGAAGCAAGAGAGAGCGAAGCAAGAGAGAGAAGCAAGAGAGAGAAGCAAGAGAGCGAAGCAAGAGAGAGAGAAAAGCAAGAGAGAGAAAAAACGAAACCCCGTCCCTCTTAAGGAGCATTCTCCTTCGCCTCGGACGTGTCACTCCCTGATTGGCTGCAGCCCATCGGCCGAGTTGACGTCACGGGGAAGGCAGAGCACAAGTAGTCATAAGATACCCTTGGCACATGCGCAGATTATTTGTTTACCACTTAGAACACAGCTGTCAGCGCCATCTTGTAACGGCGAATGTGGGCGCGGCTCCCAACACTGCATCCCGGTGAGGAAGTGTGGCCCATTCCTCAGTCTGGCATGTCCAGGAAGTTATTGAGCCTAGTATGACTTCTCCATTCCCATGTGGTCCTTTAGCCCCAGTGTACCTTGATTAACTTATAGGGTGCAGTCCTTTCTGCTTTAACCATCGTACCAGGCAGATACTGTTGTTTAAATGCCAACCAAGGGCAGAGTTGGCTTCTGCATTTGCACCCAAATGGAGTCAAGTTCTGCTTGTAAAATGGAGTCTCTCCCAGCAAAATACAGCCTGGAAAGGGTGTTGTTGTTGTTGTTTTGTTGTTGTTGTTGTTTAAGATTGATTGATTATACAGTGTTCTGCCTGCATATATGCCTACATGTCAGAAGAGGGCACCAGATCTCATTACAGATGGTTGTGAGCCACCATGTGATTGCTGGAAATCAAACTCAGAACCTCTGGAAGAGCAGTCAGTGCTCTCAACCTCTGAGCCATCTCTCCAGCCCAAAAGTTTTACATTTTATACAACCTGGAGTAACTTGGGGCATGGCGAAGCCTGATGTCAACAGTCAGGGTGATTGTAGGAGTCTTGGCAAGCACACTTGGGCACATGCTGCGCCAAAAGGCCAGCTCTAAACAGCAGTTCCTCACCTAACCTCTACACCAGAGGGCAGCAACAAGAGGGCCTGCCTCCCCACCCCAAATTTTAGCATTTCTGGAACTCTCAGGTGCCTTTTGCTTTCTTTTCAGCACCCAGAACTTGGGCGAGTTCTTCCACTAAACCACACACTCATCCATCTGAGCCCAAGGGGAGGGGCTCCTAGGCCTCTCTGAGGACACCAAAAGCCCAGAGGTACATTATATAACCTACATAGATCCTTCTGTCTACTTTAAATATCTCTAGTAATTAAAATCCCTGATACAATGTAAATGTTATGTAAATGGTTATTCTATTGTGGTTCTTAAGGAAATAATAATAACAATAAGGAAACCAGATCTGAATATGTTGAATACTGGTGCAAGTTTTATAAGCTAATAACTTTTTTTTTTTTTTTTTTTTTTTTTTTTTTGGTTTTTCGAAACAGGGTTTCTCTGTTTAGCCCTGGCTGTCCTGGAACTCACTCTGTAGACCAGGCTGGCCTCGAACTCAGAAATCCACCTGCTTCTACCTCCCGAGTGCTGGGATTAAAGGCATGCGCCACCAACGCCCAGCAGGCCAATACCTTTTAAGCCATGGTTGGTTAAATCCATGGTTGATGGTGATGAGGTCTAGCACAGGAGAAGCTTAGCAACCTAAGGCTCCACTTGGCTCGTAACATACCATTGTAACTAAAAGTGCTCCTAGCAACCTGTCGGCAACCAAACCTACACCTATATGTATGCTTTAAACAATAAAAGTAAATCACTCCTCTTAGCCACCTCGGCACAACATCCCATCCCAACATGGATATAGCAGGGGCTGGAAAACAGCGGGGCAATCCAACTAGCACTGGTTTGGGGTATACAAGCAGTTAAGGCAAATCATGTCCTTTGGATGAACTTTTAGGGAGACTTCCTTATTTACCAACTTATGCCGATACATCACCGGGCATACATATGATCAAAATCAGAGGTTTCAATACAGAGAAACCCTGTCTTGAAAAAACAAAAACAAAAACAAACAAACAAACAAACAAGATGTTTCATGGAAAAGGGCATTGCAAAAAGCAAAGGCTTACATAATGCAAGCCTGTCAAAGAACCACCACGGGTGTGTCCTTGGGTAACGAAACCCCACTTCCTCCTAGACTCTGGAAAGAAAGGTTCCCAAAGATAACCTGGGGCTCTTGTGTATTTTATCTACTTTTCTTTCTTTCCTTCTTTCTTTCTTTCTTTTTTTTGTTTTTGTTTTTGTTTGTTTTAGTTTTTGTTTTTTGAGACAGGGTTTCTCTGTATAGCTCTGCCTGCCTCTGCCTCCCAAGTGCTGGGATTAAAGGCGTGTGCCACCACGCCCGGCCATCTTTCTCTCTCTCTCTCTCTCTCTCTCTCTCTCTCTCCATCTATCTTATCTTATCTTTCTATCTATCCATCCATCACCTATATTTTTTTTTTTTGGTTTTTTCAAGACAGGGTTTCTCTGTATAGCTCTGGCTGTCCTGGAACTCACTCTAGACCAGGCTGGCCTTGAACTCAGAAATCCGCCTGCCTCTGCCTCCCGAGTGCTGGGATTAAAGGTGTGCACCACACTGCCCGGCCCATCCACCTATCTTATCTTATCTATCTATCCATCTATCTTCTATCTATCTATCTATCTATCTATCTATCCATCCATCCATCCATCCATCCATCCATCCATCTATCTATCTATCTATCTATCTATCCATCTATCCATCTATCTCAGGTGGGGCATCAGTTCTCTCCCTCTGCCATAGGTTCTGGGGATTCAGTCAGGTTGTCAGGTGTAATCACAAGTGCTTCACCTACTGAATCTGGGACATCTTCCTGCCACTATAATAATAAAAAGTGTGTGTGTGTGTGTGTGTGTGTGTGTGTGTGTGTGTGTGTGTGTCTGTGTCTGTGTGTGCTCGTGTGTGTGTGTGTGTGTGTGTGTGTGTCTGTGTGTGTGTCTGTGTCTGTGTGTGCTCGTGTGTGTGTGTGTGTGTGTCTGTGTGTCTGTGTGTCTGTGTGTCTGTGTGTGCATGTGCATGGCCAGTCTGTGCTCCCCCACCCCCAACCCTCTGAAACTGGGACCTACATTATGACAGTGGGTACGAGTCTGCACTTCCTGCCTTCAGAGACACATTACTTTTCTTCCTTGTTTTGGAAACTGATAGCCAGCTCTGCAGTATGTGGGTGTCTTTAATAAACAAAATGAAGTGTTACTCAGGGGTGCACAATGTGGCACACAGACTGAGGTATCTGGATGTTTCCTCCTAGGCAGCCATCTCCCCTGATAGCAACAGTATGGGGTGGTGGGTGGGCGGCTTGTTCTCTCTCTCTGATTCTGGTGAGAGGGGTTCGTTCCCACCGCGCAGGCTTAAGTACTCCTCCTCTTCCTTCGAGTTGGGTGCACTGCTAACTGAAGCAATTGCTTGCACTGGAAGGTCCCTGTGCCTCACATCAGATGGAGGGCTTTTCTCACACTGTGGTGAAAGAAAGGTTTCCTTTGCTGTTGTGGGTACCAGGCCTCCTGTGATGCTAGCAGCCATTGCCTCTGGCTTGTTCTGTGAAACCTTGCCTGAGATTCAGGCCAAAGAAGAGGCTCTGCTGAGTAAGGAAGAGAAGGATCCTAAGGACACTTGGTGGTCTGGATTCAGTACTACCCCATGCACGCCATCTTAGTCCTGACCCCCGTGCCTTTGCTTTTAACCACTCTGCAATTACACTTGCTGTCCCGAGTGCCCCACCTCATAAAGGCGACTTTAGAAAACCCAAGAGGTTTGTCCAAGTCTCTGGGCCAGACAGAACAAATAAGAACTGCTGCTAGCGGTATTCTCTGGCAGGCAGCCCGAGGGCTTATTTCCAGATCACGTTTGACTCTCCGTGTACAACTGCCTCTGAGAGAGAGGTCCAGCCAGAAGCTGGCATAGAGAACTCAGCTTAATAATCACCATGTTCGGTTTCTGGGCTATTGTATAGCTGTGTTCTCTGAGGACAGCCGGAACAAAACATGAATGCGCAAGAAGGTTCGACTGCATTCAAGAAGCCAGGGCCTCCACTTGTCCTGTATGCAAAAGCGATGATTGCTCTCAGACTCCCTGGGAGAGACAGCTCTTGGCTCCCGCACAGGAGCCACTGTGAAAATGTTCCCTGAATGGAAAGCAGCAGGAAGCAGCTGTTAAGGGAATGGACAATTAGAAAGGAGAGGCCACTTTAATATTTTATCCTCTGGCCAGCAAGGGCTGCTGGATTGCTTCTGTTGTGCTGGGGCTGGAAACTGGAATGAAAGGCAAAAATTCATGCCCTCGGAAAGCACGGTTCTGGGTTAGGAGTGGGCAAGAAAACCAAAGGGTAAATAGTGCAAGCAGTGTACACATACGGAGATACAGTAATAGAAGAATGTAGTCCACCAACAGCGTTTTCTCTTCCTTTGCTGGAATGCCGTTCATTCCAGGAGAACGGATGCCCAGGTAGGACCAGTACAAACTGTGATTTTTAAGCCAGTGATTCAAAATTCTGGGCTTGTTGAAACGCAGAATTCTGAACTCCATCCCGGAGGTTTTGGTTCAGTAACTCCAGGCAAGACCAATGAAGCCGCATTTCTAGTAAGTTCCAGAGTGATGCAGATGTTGCTGGCCTGAGGATACTCGATGAAGCATAATTATCCTACTGATTTGATCTGGACCATGTATTTACAGGTCTGTGACATCAAAATCAAAGACTTGAAGAATCAATCACATACAGATGGCAAAGTACACAGAGCAAACCCACTGTCAAAGAGAGCAGAGGACTCCTTGAGATGAATCCTCAAAGGATCTGGGGGCATGGCTAAGTAGGTACAACAACAACAACAACATACTTGCTGCCCAGGCCTAACAACATGAGTTTAAACCCTAGATCCCACCGTAGAAGAACCAACTCTTAAATAATATTCATGGACTTCTACATACATGCTGTAGCGTGTGTGTGTGTGTGTGTGTGTGTGTGTGTGTGTGTGTGTGTAATTAGGTTCTACCACCTTCTACCTCAACAGTCAGCTCCATAGCACTGCCTCCATCCTGTCGCCCCCAACACACTCCCTTCTCCCCATCTCAAACTCCCACCACTTCTTGGCCTGTTTTACTGTCTTTTGTAATCTTCACTTAGCAACTGTGGTATTTTATTTGAAGTAGGAAAGGTTTTCTTTTCTCTCTCTCTCTCTCCCTCCCTCCCTCCCTCCCTCCTTACCTCCTTCCCTCCCTCCCTCCCTCTGTCTCTGTCTCTATATCTCTGTCTCTCTCTCTCTCCCTTTCTCCCCCTCCCTCCCTCCCTTCTTCCTCCCAGGGTTAGAGTCGAAATGGATCCAAATAACACAATGAGGCAGACAAGCTTCTTAATAAAGTATCCTGATGACTTTTTAAGCTGGGATATGTCAGGGATTTGGATCCCTACCTCTGCCACTCCCCCAGGGCAATCCTGTTCTTTCCAGCACTTTCCTGGCTCAAAGCCCTGGGTCCATCCAGGAAAATCGGGGATGAAGCTGCAAGTTCAGGCTGAGGGAGGGGTCAAGTGTTCTGGAAAAAATAAAATAAAATAAAACCTGCTACAGCAAGGCTGAGGGATAAATGCAAGGAGGGCAGAACATGGAGAGTGGCTTCCCCTGTTGTCTTTAGGGAGTTCCTTCCGCCATCTTCAAGTGAATTCAAAGCATACTGTAGAAGGAGATAGACTCTTTACATCAAAACCAAGTGTCCTCCGTCCCTACTCAGTTTTTACTGCAAGTTTGAGGACTTAAAAAAAATTAGAAGACAGTTAGGAAAGGGAGAGAGGCCCAGGCACAGTGCTTGCCTGGCATGCTGGACTAAACATTTACAACTCCTAGTGAGGCAAATATTGGGGGGAGGGGGAAACAAGCCAAGGAAGGAGCAGCAATCTGTCTTAAACCATTCAAAACTGCACGCCTGCACACAAAGGTAGGAAACCTGGAAGAAAGTCCTTAAAGCAGAGAAGAAAAAAGGCCCAAATCTTCAGCTCTCTTGAGGACCCTCTGAGGAAGACTGCCCAGACTCTGTCTGCACTTCATCAGAAAGCCATGTGCAGGCTGCATCAGACAGTTATTTCCTTTCCAACGGGGGTGGGGGTGGGGTGATTGCAGAGGCATTTATGTTTAAAGGCATGCAACTGGTGGGTTGTAAATCTACGTAAAAGAATCTTTTGCTGGTTTCAAGATCTCTGTTGTGTTTATTTCTCAAGCGAATATATGTTGTCCCTTCTGTGGAAATTGTGACTCTCCTTTGTGGAACTTAATATGTCTCTTTCGTAGAACTTAGTATATATACATCCTTCCAAAATGAACCTATGCTGTTAGGAAGAGCTGTCTCTGTCTGCCTCTGCCCTCCCCCTCTCTCTGTCTCCCTCCGTCCCTCCCTCCCTCCCTCCCTCTCTTGTTTTGTGTGTGTGCAAGTGTATAGGTGCGTTTAGGTCTGGTTTTTCAGGCGAGGTGTTACTCTGCAGCCCAGGGTGTTTTATGCTTAGGATCTTCCTGCTTCAGCTTCCCAAGTACTGGGAGTGAAGGTGGACACCTCTGGCGGCTCTGAGTTTCTTTTTTATGGTTTTTTTTTTCCATTGCAATTATTTATTTATTTGAGAGAGGGAGATCTGTGTGCTTCACTGAGCACATGTAGAGGTCAGAGAACAACTTTATCTTTTAAACATTTTTATTGGCTCCATGTGAATTTCACACCATGCACCTCAATCCCACTCCCCCCCCCTTGTACCCGCTCTCCACCCTTGTAAACTAATCCCCCCCCCCAAACAGAGAAAAACAATCTCATTGTGGAAGCTGTAGTGTGTCATAGTGTGTCCCACAGGACACCCTTTCGTCCACACTTCTTTGCATGCAAATGTTCATTGCAATGACTTGTTGGTCTGGTCCGAGGCCTCTGGCTTCTGCTACTCTATCAATACTGGAAACTCATTGGGACTCCTCTCAGATATCTTGTTGTTGCTCTGTGTCATGGAGATTGTGTAGTTTTGGATGGGTAGGACCTATAGGATCTGTAGGAGCCCTTTGTGCACCCCAGCAGTTAGTTCATCAGTGGGGTAGATGTGGGAGTGGGCCAATTCAAAGCCCTGGATCTGGACCCGAGAGGTATTTCAGCTGGTCAGCCTACCTCTCTTGCCCTCAGACTCTTAGGGCCTGCAAACCCCCCCCCACCCCCCACTGGGGCCAGTTCTGCCCTGCTCCCCAGGAACAGTGCCCCTCTCACCAGTATTGCAGCTGATGAGGGACAGGGCCACTCTCGTGACCCTGGGACCAACTCTTCCACATGCCGCAGGTGGCAAGGGGTGATGGAGGGAAGGAGGGCCTCTCCCCTCATCCACACCACACACAGCAGACAAGAGGTAGGGCTGGCTCTCCCAAGTGCTGCAGCTGGTGAGACAGAGAACAACAGCTAAGAATTAGCTGGTTCCTTCTACCATGTGGTACCTGGGAGTCAAACTCAGACCATCCATAAGGCTTAGTGGCAAGTACCATTGTTGCACCGTTGTCCTAGTTAGGGCTTCTATTGCTGTGACAAAGCCCCATGACCAAAAGCAACTAGGGGAGAAAAGAGTACGATTCTCAAGTCATACTCCATCATTGTACACAAGTAAGACCTAAACCAGAAGCCACGGAGGAGTTCTGCTACTGGCTTGCTCCTTGTGGCTTGTTCAGCCAGCTTTCTCATACAACTCAGGACCAGTGAACCATAGTTGACAACATGTGCAATGAGCTGGGCCCTCCCAAGTCAATCATTAATCAAGAAAATGCCCTACCAACTTGCCTATAGGCCAATCTTATGGAGCCATTTTCTTAATTAAGATTCCTTCTTCCTGAAGTAGAAAGAGCCAGTGGACCAGGGAGTTCACTGTGAGATTGTGTCTCCTAGAAATGTCAGAGGCTATACTCGTAGTCTTCCTGACATGACTGTCTAAAGAGCAGAGCCAGGATGACACCGATAGACAGGCTAAAGAAACGGGAACAACCCTTGGTCAACCCTACTCAAAGAACCACAGGCTGTTGCAGGATATTTGACCACACTGTGAACCCTGAGATTGTGTTGTTTACTGGAAAAACCAGTTTCTACTTGTGGTGTGACTCAGCTTTAGTACACACCTTTAATCTCAAACAATGAAGGTGTCTTAGTTAGGGTTTTACTGCTGTGAACAGACACCATGACCAAGGCAAGTCTTATTAAAAAAACAAAAACAAAAACAAAAAACAAAAAAACCAATTGGGGCTGGCTTACAGATTCAGAGGTTCAGTCCATTACCATCAAGGTGGGAGCATGACAGCATCCAGGCAGGCATGGTACAGGAGAAGCTGAGAGTTCTACATCTTCATCCAAAGGCTGCTAGTGGAAGACTGACTTCCAGGCAACTAGGGTGAGGATCTTAAGCCCACACCCACAGTGACACACCTACTCCAACCAGGTCACACCTATTCCAACAAGGCCACACTTCCAAATGGTGCCATTCCTTGGTCCAAGAATATACAAACCACCACAGAAGGTAAAGTTGGTTTGTAGAAAAAAGCACCAATGTTGGAAAGTAACACTAATTGAGTGGCAGACAAAGTGATGAATCAGAGAGAGATTTGACAGAATAGGATACGCCCAACTCTCATGAGAAGAGAGAAGAAAGGGGTGCTGCTTAAGAGAGCAGTGCAGAGGAGGGAGAGGAGAAAAATTTTACCAGGACATTATAGAGAGACAGTTTGCAGAGAGAGAACAAGCTAGACACAGGTGAAGACAGAATGAGTCAGAGAATGAGAAGGAGCCAGAAGACTACAACAGATTGCCAGAGTTAGTTTGAAGCCAAGGAGAGCAATTCAGTCAGAGTCCGAGAGAGAAGCCAAAATGAATCTGTCAGCTTGAAGAGGGATTTGAGCCAGAACAGCTGAGTTGAAACAGTCAGCAAAAGACCAGAAAGAGCTAGAAAGGGTGAGCTTATTCCGCAGTAAGTCTCAGAGGCTGAAAATACTGTAAGCCTCGATAAGATTGTACAGAGACCAGAAGCTTCCAGCACTAGGCCTGGGTTTGCAGATGGAGGCAGCAAACCTCTAAGATGACAGTTACATCAGGAAAATGGAAGACGCTATTACAACAGGGCAACTAAGGAACCCTGAGAGCAGGAGAAATGTCTTCTCCAGGGAAGAGCTCACTGACTGGCTATCCTATTCTGAGTGGGCAGCCCTGAAAAACATACATATATGTAACATTATACAAACTGAACAAGTTATAGTTAGGAGTATGAGTGGGTACGTGTGAGCATGTGTGTATGTGCATAAAACAACAATTAATGAAAAAAGACCATGAATCTGAAAGAGAGTAGGGAGGTACCCCTTTCAAATATGGAGGAGGGAGGTCTGGAGGGAGGGAAAGAAGGAACTAGTATAATTATGTAATTATGTAATAATCTCAAAAGATAAAAATAATTTGTAAAAAACAGATTCTCTCTACCCAAGTATGTCTAGGTTTGTGTCATGGTCACATAAACCAACTAGCATAGTGGTCTCAGCAGCCCTCTCTCTGTGCTGCTTCTTATGAGACATTTATCTTCTTTCTATAAACCTCAAAGTCTCATCAAATTCTCTTTCTCCCTCCTCACGGATACAACCTTCTCTATCTTCTGCGTCACAATTGTTAGTGGGCAGACTGGAAACCTCCATAAGTTGGCTCTCTGTTATCATAGCAAATGCCTGAGAAAAATTGGTGTATAGAGAGAAAAGGATTGTTCTGGCTTACAATTTTATAAACACCAGTCTATGATCACTTGGTCCTGTTGCTTTTGGGTCTGCAGGAGATCAAACTTGGCAGTTTACCTCAGAGTCATCAGTAACCCAGGGTGAGGCAGAAAAGAAAGAGGTAGAGACCATGGTACCAAAAACTCATTTGAGGGAACACTCTCAAAGACCTGAACATCTGCCAATAGGCCCCACCTCTCAAGGTTTCTGCCACTGACCAAAGCTGCTAAGCCTTTAACATGAGGACCTCTGGGGACATTTCAGATCTAGACGATAGCACCAGCTAAGTGCCCAGGGAATTGGAATAAAAGCCTATTTGTGACATAAGGGACCAGGAAACCAGTCTTGAACTAGGAAACAAGCGGGGTAGAATCTTCTAATCATTACTGGCTGCTAACACTGCACACCACTTACCATGCCTTACAGGACTGTGAACTACACTGTAGACATCTTAGATTTATTTATTACAGCTTCCAGCAGATGGTGTCTTGTTCTAATATATTAGTATGCAAATGGCAGTTTTTTTAAACAGATGGAATCAAAGTGTTTTGGGCAGATTTAGGTATAATTTTCTACTTTTTTCCCCCAGCATTGCAGATCAAATACAGGCCTTTGTGTGCCAGGCGAGCACTCTATTGCTGAGCTACACTGAGGCTTAAGTACCGCTTTATGATTAATACAATCACGTTGTACAGGATAGCAGCAGCCATGCCAGCGTGCATACAGCGGCAGAAACTCTACCACAGCTGTTCTAGAGAAAAACTCTACCACAGCTTTCCACCTTGAAAGATGTCTCTTCACCCACAAGTAGGACTTTGCTGGGATTAATATTAGCTGAAACACCCTCAAAGTAGTGAAATCGCCAGGAGACACACCTCTGGCTGTGGCTATGAGTATGTGCCCAGAAAGGAGTACCATGCTTACCATTCTGTTGCTGGGATAAAATACTCAGACAGAAGCAACTTGGGAAAGAAGAGTTTTCTTTGGCACAGAGTTCAAAGTTGTAATGCATCATTGTGGGGAAGTCACAGCATCAGGAGCTTGAAACAACCGGTCACATGGCATCCAGGAAGCAGAGAGCGGTGGACACTGGTTCTCAGCTCCTTTTCTCCTTTTCATGCAGTGCAGATCCCAAGCCAGGGGATGGTTCCACCCACAGTGGACCGGTCTTGCTGTCTCCATTAACCTAATCAAGAGAGTTCCCAAAGGCATGCCCAACAGCCTGTCTCCCAGGTGATTCTGGGTCTGAGCAAGCTATCACTTGAGACAAACCATCACAAGAGGCAGGACACACAGATGCAGGCAGTATCATCATCCCATGGCTCCCAGAGTTAACAAAAGGAGGTCATGAACTGACCCCTGGTGTTCATCTCTCTCTGCTTCCTGCATGTGGACAGTAACATCCAAAATAAACCTTCCTTCTTTAACTTGGTTTTGTCAAGCATTTTGGCACAGCAACAGATAACTGATATAAGCCTGTAGCTGAATGGGCTCTTAGGAGGTGGGGCCCAGGTAGAAAAACTACATCACTTTAGGTGTGCACCTCCATCCCGCCACCCCTTGTCTTGCCTTTCACACTGCTACAAGGAAACAGGTTTCCTGTGTCATTGGCCTTCCACCACCATATTTCTGCCTTGTCCTAACACTCAAAGCAATGGAATTAGCCAACCACAAACTGAAGCCTCTGAAATCATGAGCCAAATATTCCTTCTTTAAGGTGGTATCCACGGTATTTTGTCACTGTGATGACAAGCTGATTAACACGATTGCTATTGTGAAATATTAAGAGAGAGCAATGTAGAGAGGTGATTGGTCACTAGTACCCTGCCTTTACAAAATGGGCTGACCCATTCATAAAATTGGTGGTTTGCTGGATTCATGGTTATTTCAAGTGTGGCTTTGATATGAGAAGGGGGCTCTCAGTGGCTTGCTAGCTCTGTCTTCTTATAAGCTGGCTCACCTTAGGATCCAGAGGCGTATTCCCATCAGCCATCTCATTTGAACTTCCCAGTCTTCAGAACAAT
This sequence comes from Mus musculus, assembly GCF_000001635.26. Taxonomy (NCBI): domain Eukaryota; kingdom Metazoa; phylum Chordata; class Mammalia; order Rodentia; family Muridae; genus Mus; species Mus musculus. The sequence goes on from NC_000081.6 coordinate 12,074,503, forward strand.
GAATCGCACAAACCTCTATTTTTCATTAGTTATTGCCTGTGGTATTTAGTTATAGCAACATAAAACGCAATATGGCTACAATCTTGTGCCAAGTGTTAACCGCAAAGGAATGTAGCCAGCGGCTGCTGCCTAGGCCCTGTGATCAGGAATTCATGGAAGGATGCTCTGAGAGCCAATCCACAGGGGTGACCCAGAGATCTACAGCGGAGCACATCACTTCCCTGCCTTCCTGTGCTCCTGGGAAAAAAAATCCTTTTATCTTTATACAGTGATGTAGGCCCTGTGGTGAGAATCTGGTATGGCAAGCAGGAGACATTCTGGAATCAGCAAAAGTGTGTGCATGTGTGAGTGTACATGTATGCTGTGTCTGTGGATGAGTGAGTGTGTGGTGTGTGTGTGTGTGTGTGTGTGTGTGTGTGTGTGTGCTGTGTCTGTGCATGGGTGAGTGTGTGGTGTGTGTGTGTGTGTGTGTGTGTGCTGTGTCTGTGCATGGGTGAATGTGTGTGTGTGTGCTGTGTCTGTGCATGGGTGAGTGTGTGTGTGTGCTGTGTCTGTGCATGGGTGAGTGTGGTGTGTGTGTGTGTGTGTGTGTGTGTGTGTGTGTGTGTGTGTGCTGTGTCTGTGCATGGGTGAGTGTGTGGTGTGTGTGTGTGTGCTGTGTCTGTGCATGGGTGAGTGTGTGGTGTGTGTGTGTGTGTGTGTGTGTGTGTGTGTGCTGTGTCTGTGCATGGGTGAGTGTGTGGTGTGTGTGTGTGTGTTGTGTCTGTGCATGGGTGAATGTGTGTGTGTGTGTGTGTCTGTGCATGGGTGAGTGTGTGTGTGTTGTGTCTGTGCATGGGTGAGTGTGTGTGTATGTGTGTGTGTGTTGTGTCTGTGCATGGGTGAATGTGTGTGTGTGTGCTGTGTCTGTGCATGGATGAGTGTGTGTGTGTGCTGTGTCTGTGCATGGGTGAGTGTGTATGTGTGCTGTGTCTGTGCATGGGTGAGTGTGTGTGTGTGTGTGTGTGTGTGTGTGTGTGTGCTGTGTCTGTGCATGGGTGTGTGTTCTGTGTGTTCACGTGTGCTATGTGTGCACTTGTGTGAGTGTCTGTGTGCTGTGTGTAAGTGTATGTGTGCTGTGCTATCTGTGTGTGTGCTGTGTTGTGATGTTTTATTGTATGATAGGTTGTCATGTAGCGCACACTGACCTAAGACTCAGTAGCAGCCGTGGATGACTTCGAGACCCTGACCTCCCAAACCCTGAGACTACAGGCGTGTGCCACTACCATGCCCAATCAAAGATTCCTTTTTATGATTCATTATGCTTTGCAACTTACTAGTTGAATGCTGTATTATATTTACGATGCCACTAAGCAGCTCAAAAAGTTCTCCCTGTGTTATTTCAGTTATACTGACATGCAAATGGAGCTTTGCAGGGAAATTGGAGCACACACATTAATAATTAGCACCTTCGACACCTGAAACTCCATCCAGACAACAGTAAAGGGAGAAAAGAGAAAAGAAGTATTAACAGCTAAGGGACTTCAGAGGCTAAAGACGTGCTGCCTTTAGAAACATAGACAGTGTCTGACCCAGAGGGAAAATGGTAGCTGGTCCACCTGCCCCTAAACATCTGCCACTCCTGCAGCTTTGAGGCTCCTGACTTGCAAGCTCTATCCACTCCCATCCATGCAGGCCTCATAACCCCAGGTTCCCATCAGTTCCCTTGCCCCTCAACTCTCAAGGGTGCAATAAGAGCTGGCCAGTACAGATCACTTTGGAATACTCAGTGTGAAACCCTCAGCTAGTGAAAGAGCCACTAACAAGCCTGTGTCTCTTTTGCCCTGGAGGAATTTGCCATCTCTGTCATAGTGGTCAGACAACACAGCTGTCCTCTGATCTATGGGGGTCAGTACTTCAAACTTCCAAAGATGCTCGCTAGATACTGCTGAGAAGAGAGCCTGTGGGAGAATATGTGAAACCATCAAACAATGGCCTCTGGACATCCCTAAGTATGACCAAGGCAGAAGGAAAAGGGAGGTGGAGACATAAAAGTTTGGGGGATCATTTTTGTTGGGTTGGTTTTGTTATTTGGGGAGGGGGACATGTCTCAACACTGCTTCAAGGCTAGGTGTAGAAATTAAGTCATATAGAATCTCCTGTCCCCTCACCTCCTAGGACCACTTAGGAATATGTCGGGAGATTAGACACTGAAGACAGAGGTGTCAGACCTTGTTTCTCTTGTTCAGACTCCTTAACCTAACCCTACTGTTTTGACATTTGCACTCTCTCGTGACTTAACCCTTTCTGATCTACTTCCTCTGGTCCATCTTTCCAGCTGGAGCTGCATTTCTGACAGGCCACAGCCAGAATCACTGTTAGTCTGATATGATCTGTTTTCTCAATGACGAGACTAATTTAGGGGTAACGAGATGCAGGAGACAAGACAAGCGAAGCAAAGAACCCACAGAACAGCCTGGAAGCTAATTCCAATAGAGAGATTAAAAATCTGTCTTAAGCTAGAGAAAGGACCCAAGGAGCTGAAGGGGTCTGCAGCCCCATAGAAGGAACAACAATATGAACTAACCAGTACTCTCAGAGCTCCCAAGGACTAAACCACTAACCAAAGTATACACATGGTGGGACTCATGGCTCTAACTGCATATGTATAGCAGAGGATGGCCTAGACAGTCATCAATGGGAGGAGAGGCCCTTGGTGCTGTGAAGGCTCAATGCCCCAGTATAGGAGAATACCATGGCCAGGAAGCAAGAGTGGATGGGTTGGTGAGCAGGGGGAGCAGGGAGGAGATAGGGGGGTTTTGGAGGGGAAACCAGGAAAGGGGACATTTGAAATGTAAATAAAGTAAATATCTAATAAAAAGAATGAACTCCAAACTAGAAAACAAAAACAAAAACTTGTCTTACACTCTCTTCACGTTGTGTGATTTCATCAGCAGTTAATCCAGGAACAGTCCTGTTTTGGGTTGAAATCAGGAAGATGGGCCCTGAGGCGCTTGGAAAGAATGCCAGTCTGCTTGCATCTTCACTGTCAGGAATGAGAGAGAAAAAGTTAAATCCATAAAAGAAAAGTCTACAGAGTGAGTTCCAGAACAGCCAGAGCTACACAGAGAAACCCTGTCTCGAAAAAAACAAAAACAAAAACAAAACAAAAAGAAAAGAAAAGAAAAGAAGAAAAAAAAAGAAAGAAAAGATGCATAAAGAACAATAAATTCACGATTGAGACCTACCCGGCTAAGACTGGAGCATCTTAAAAGATGTAAAGCCACCTGTAAGATTTCCCAAATGCTCCAGATCGGGGAGCCGGCCAGCTTCAGAGAGTATGAGCTGTAGAACTGCACAGGACATATGCATAGAACAGCCTCACCCCTTGTTCATGCCTTGCTGTTGATATCTTGACATTGTTTCTGCATAGAGCCCAACCATCTTCATGTTGTGCCGAGTTGTATAAATTATGTAGCTGGTCCCGGTAAAAACAAAACACTAGTGTGTGGAACTCAAAAAACAGAAGTCCCAAGTACTTAGTTCACGTTTCACATTAAGGTAAGCTGACTTCTTTCTTTTTAAAAAAGATTATTTTTATTTTGTATGGTATGACTATCTTGTTTGCATGTATGCCTGTGCACCAGGTGTCTGACTTGTGCCCTCTGAGTTTCAAAGATCTATGGACGGTTGTATCTGCCGCATAGATGCTGAGAAGAGAATTTGATTCTCTGCAAGATCAACAAGTGATCTTAACTGCAGAGCCATCTCTCCAGTCCCTAATTCCTTTCTTAAGTGATGTTTTTCTGCACCTTCTCAAAGTATTCACACTTGGGACAGGATTAGAGCGAAGTCAAGTTGGATCTGAGTACCTGACACACATGCCCTTGATCCTTTATTATTTATTTATTTATTTATTTATTCTTCTCTCATACAATCCCCTCCCTCATCTTCTCCTATACCCTTCTTCCACCTCTCTTCTCCCCCAGACCCACTGTTCCTCCATTTCCCTTCAAAATACAGCAGGCCTCCCAGAGCCTTCAGCCAAACATAGCATATTGAGATAAAATAAGGCTACACACTTACCTCATATGAAGACTGTTGAGGCAACCAGTAGAAGGAAAGGGGTCCCCAAAACAGTCAAGAGTCAGAAACAGTCCCTGCTCCCACTATTATGAGTCCCACGGAACACCAAGCTAAACAACTTTAACTTCTATGCAGAGGGTCAGACCTATACAGGCTCCCTGACTGCTAGTTCAGTACCTGTGAGTCCCTTTGGGCTGATTAGCTGATCCTGTGGGTCATATTCTGGTGGTGGCCTTGTCCCCTCTGGCTCCTACAATCCTTCCTCCCGCTCTTCCATGAGATTCCCCGAAATCTCAGTGTTTGGCTGTGGGTCTCTGCATCTGCTCCCATTGGTTGCTTGGTGGAGCCTCTCTGATGAGTGCAGCAGATGTCATTGGGAATCATCTCATTGACTTTTCTTTTCCAGTCATGTTTAGCTCTAACCCAGGTCTCTGGGCTATCTGTCCTCTGGTTCCCACCCCCCAACCCCAGGCAGTGTCACAGGTGGGCTCCCTCTTGTGGCATAGGTCTCAAGTTGGACCAGTCATTGTTGTCCACTCCCACAAGTTCTGTGCCATCTCTACCTCAGCACATCTTGCAGGCAGAACAAGTTGTAGGCCAAACATTTTTGTGGCTGGGTTGGTGTCCCAATCTCTCCTTGATTCCTCCCACAGACACTATGCTCCCCTCAGAAAGAGCTTTGTTGGCCCCAGCAGCCTTCTCTGTGACCTGCAGATGGAGCAATCAGGAAGTTCTGGAGATCGCCTCCAGAAGCAAACTTCAGCCAATAGGGAATAAATAAATGGGCACGGCCCCGAGCTTCTTTAGCCAGAGCTAGGATAATTCTAGATAATTCTGAAGCATGCTCTGTTATTCTGAACACTTCCTCCTGAAAGCTGTAGCTCACAGAGGAAACTTGAACTCACCAAGGGCTTTGTTGAGCCAGGTGTAGAGCCATTCTCTACCAGGAGAATGGAGATGAAGAATCAAAGGAGAATGGTTTGACTCTCGAATCTACCTCTTGCACTCAAATCCTCATTTGGGGTTGCTGCTGGGGGAACCTAAATAGCCACAGCCAGCCATATCCTAACATCTAGGCAGGCTCAGGGAGCCTCTCACTAACAGCGTCCCAGCCATGAGTGTCTGAGGGTTGAAGAGAAATTATCTTTCCTCCCCCGTAGCTGGTATAGCATTCCAAGTTAGACTCACATCTACTTCCTCTCCATCTATGCTGGCAAACAAAGAGTACAAGAAGGTGAGACTACGTCTGCCCTCCTCTCTGAAGGGTCATAGGTCAAGCAGCTCTGCAGCTACAGATCCTTTGTGGTCAGTGCCACTCGGGCACCTAGTCCCTAGCACGGAGGGCATTCTGTCCTTCATTTGTTAGAGAGTTAAGCGTTCTTCGCCTGACAGATGGTAGCCAAGGGGTATGAAAAGGAGAACCCACCTCCCTCAAAACGGTAAAGCTTGTGAAGCTAGAGGAAAAAAAGAAGCAGTTGCAAGAAGAAAAAAAAAAGTCTTTACTTGCCTGAAGCAAGATGGACCCCTCCCTTTCCTAACAGAGTCAACTGGCCTGAACCCTTGAGGGTTCCCAGAGACTGAACCACCAACCAAAGAGCAGGCACGGGGTGAACCCAGGCCCTGAACACTTACGTGCTGCTTGGTCTTCATGCAGGTCCCCCAACACCTGGAGCAGGGCTGTCCCTAAATCTGTTGCCTGCCTGTGGATCCCATTCCCTTATCTGGGCTGCCATGTCTGGCCTCAGTGGGAGAAGATGCGCCTAGTCTTGCAGTAAATTGATGTGTTGGGATTTAAAGGATGTGGGGTGAGTCTCCCTTCTCAAAGGAGATAAAGAGGGGGTGGGGGAAGGTTGTGTGAGAGGGTGACTGGGAGGAGGGAGAAGCTGTAAAGTGAATAAATCAGGATGTAAAGTGAATAAATCAATAGAAAAATAAAGATGGACTTCCTCCTCCTCCTCTTCCTCTTCCTCCTCCTCCTCTTCCTCCTCCTCCTCCTCCTCCTTCTTCTTCTTCAACACAATCTCACTATGTAGCCTTTTCTGGCCTGGAATTTGCTTTGTAGACCTGGCTTGCCTCAAACTCATGGAGATCTTCCTGCCTCTGCCTTCAGAATGCTGAGATTAAAAGTATATGCTACCATGTCTAGCAGGATGCACACTTTTAATGGCCGTTGACCTCATCAGCCAGCATGGGCATCAGAGGAAACTGAAAGCAAATCAGAACCCTCTAGTTTCTCCTCCATCTCTTTCTCTTCACAATTCCTACCCTTCCAAGTCTAGAACTGCTTCTCTTTGTCTTGTCACTTCTCTCAAGATCTCTTTGTTGTTGCTGAAGACGCTAGGCAAGCCAGAGTTTGAAGCTGCTGCCTTTATTCACCTTTCCCGTAGGTTTCTCTCATGTCACAGAGACCTTATGCATAAACGCATTTGTTTGTATTTCTCTGGTTAATCTGTCTTCTGTCACAGGGCTCCAACGATGAACATGTAAGAGTTGAGGCTTTTAAGTCCTCCCCAGAAGCAGATATAGCGCTCCAAACATTGCTCCACTAGGCGTAGCCTCCACTCTTCCAGGTCCCCTCATCCTCCAAAGGGACTGTTCATTCTCCAGTTACCTTGGCCATGTCCAAGGCAGCAGAGAAGAAGCAGAAAGGAAAAAAGACGCCCCTCTACTCATAAGATCCCTTAATGGTTGTTGTATATGTCTGGTGTGAGTCTATAACAATGGCCAGATTCTGCTCATATGGCTCTACCAAAGAGGGAAGAGAAGGAAGATAGCAGAAAGACAGGCTTCTGCAAAAAAAGTCTGAGAAGTGTAATGGTTACTCTGAACATGAATCTAAAATTTAAATGTCCTTCTACCTCTACAGAAGAGAACACATACTGAAGAGCAGCTAACGGCCCTTCCCACCCGAGCCTCCAAGAGTTCCTTGTGCTTTAGTGTAACCCAGGAAAAGCAGAATAATTCATCTTGCCCCAGAAAGGTTCTGATATGACTGTGAGGGTTCCTAGTTCTTGGGGAGCATTGTAAACCCGGATTCAGGAGGCATGGGGAGCACTGTAAACCAGGATGTGGGAGGCATGGGGAGCACTGTAAACCAGGATGCAGGAGGCATGGGGAGCACCGTAAACCAGGATTCAGGAGGCATGGGGAGCACTGTAAACCAGGATTTGGGAGGCATAGGGAGCACCGTAAACCAGGATTCAGGAGGCATGGGGAGCACTGTAAACCAGGATGCGGGAGGCATAGGGAGCACCGTAAACCAGGATGCGGGAGGCATAGGGAGCACCATAAACCAGGATGCGGGAGGCATGGGGAGCACCATAAACCAGGATGTGGGAGGCATGGGGAGCACCGTAAACCAGGATGTGGGAGGCATGGGGAGCACTGTAAACCAGTATTCGGGAGGCAGGTTACAGAGGCTACATGGATGTCTTGTGAGGATACCAACCTGAAGAGATGGCAAATGAGGTCCAGATGCCCTCCCATGATCCTCACAAAGGGAGCCCAGGGGAAAAAAGATCTGAATTAGCTTAGAACACGGTCCCACCACCCCAGTGAGATGAGTGTGACAGCCATTTAGGACTGTCATCAAATATTCTGCTGTCCTGCTTTACGTGTTCGTGTCCTCTGGAAGTGACACGAGTATATGTGATATGGTTTGGCCAGTTGCATTTAAGCAAAACTGAGCTGTATCCTGGGCAGACTGAACGGAAGAGCCTGTGATGGTCGGTTTGTGTCTCATTTGGGCTGAGCTAGAGTATCCCACTTCTGATCAAGAAGCGAACTCGCTTTTGATGTGTTTGATATTTAGATCAGGAGACTCTGAATAAAACATTATCCTCTAAAACGTGAGTAGGCTTCGTCTGATCCACTGAGAATCATACGGGATAAGCACCGTGATCCCCTAAGGAAGAAATTCTTGCTTCGGGACTGCCTTCAAACTCAAGCTGTCATGTTAGTTCTTCTCTGGTCTCCAGCCTCCTGGCCTCGCCTACGCTGTCGATTTCATATCTGTTCAACCCCCACAAATGTGTGGGCCAGAGAAATTTTTGGTTCTGCCTTTCTATCTCTATTTCTCTTTCTTTCCGAACAGTCACAAACACCCCCCACACACACTGCCCATTGGTTCTGTTTCTCTGGAGAACCCGAAAACAGAACCTATAGCCCGTTGTTCACATTGTCTTTTCCTGCCACAAAAATCCTTGGGAACAAGTGTGGAGATTAATCTTCTTCAACCGGGGTCCTTGAGAGACTACGACAAGTAGAGCGCAGGCAAGGGAGACAGGGGAGTGGAGTGGAGGGTGGGGCGCATAGATCGAGCCTGAGCATCTGAGAGAAGCCAGGGGGAAGTGGGGAGGACTGGAACACTGCTACCCTGCCTAGCATCACGCCCATAGGTAACAGCGTGTATGGATGTAACACATGCTCCAGATGTGCAAACAACCTAGAGGTCTCCATCCTTTGTACTCCAGTTGCCTATGCACTGCTAAGTTTTCCTCCAGGTTCTCTCCGCTGCTTCTCTCAATGGCCTGGAACTCGCTGGATAGACCAGGTTAGCCTCAAAGTGAAATGAAAATATTTGTCAGAGTGAGAGAAGTCAAAACGTTGTAAAAAGAATACACAAATCCCTGTAACTCTCGATAGAAGCTTCATCTCTCCCTCCCCCTCCCCACGGGCATTTGAAAAGAATATTAAAAAAACAAAACAAAATCTGACTCAAGTGAAGCTGAAGGTGGGGAAGAGCTAGGAGGGAAAAATTAAGGAAGATGCTTGCCTGCAATATAAAAGACATTCTGGAGCAAGAGGGGGTATTCACAGGCGTTTGCTGATACAACCAGCATCGCTCAACATTGCTTTGGGCTTCTGGGAGTTTCTCTGTGGCACAGAGCAGGGATGGCTCAGCTTCCCTCGCAGAGGCCCCACTTACCCTTCTTTATTATTATTACTATTAGTAGTAGTAGTAGATATTTTCTTTATTTACATTTCAAATGTTATCCCCTTTCCTAGTTTCCCCTCCAGAAACCCCCTATCCCCTCCCCCTGCTCTGCAACCCACCCACTCCCATTCCTGGTCCTGGCATTCCCCTATACTGGGGCATACAGCCTTCACAGGACCGAGGGCCTCTCCTCCCATTGATGACCAACTAGGCCATCCTCTGCTACATATACAGCTAGAGCCACATCCAGAGACTGCCCCACTTGGGGATCCACCCCATAAACAACCACCAAACCTAGTCACTAGGCAGATGCCAACAAGAGCCTGCTGACAGGAGCCTGATATAGCTGTCTCCTGTGAGGCTCTGCCAGTGCCTGACAAATACAGAAGTGGATGCTCACAGTCATCCATTGGACGGAGAACAAGGTCCCCAATGAAGGAGCCAGAGAAATACCCAGGGAGCTGAAGGGGTCTGAAGGCCCATAGGAGGAATAGCAATATGAACTAACCAGTACCCCCAGAGCTCTTGGAACTAAACCACCAATCAAAGAAAACACAAGATGGAACTTGTGGCCCACTTACCCTGCTGATGGCTCCTCATGTTGCTCACACTCTAGCTTTGAACATCTCACACCTCCTCCCTAGCCCCTCAGGTCCGGATTCTGGTCACTTAGCTTTACACAGGGCAGCCTCCCTGGGATGTGTTGCTTGAAGCCTGATGCAACAGTATCACCCTGAGCAGCGGTCTCCCCTCCCACACACCCCAGGAGGCTTACCTCTCCTTCCACAGGCCATGTTTATCCATAAGACATCACGTGGGAACTCCGTTCAAAATGCAAGCGGAGCAAGACTGGAGGTCCAGATGTTCACGCTGGGATGCAGTCCAGAAAGTTCTATTTTTACATGCTCTCCTCCAGGTGGCTCGGTGGGGGCTGGAGGGAGGCTATATTTGCAGTAATAGTGCCCCAGAGAGATGTAGGGTGGGGGATATTAGCTCAGCTTCCCTCCCCTCTTGGCTCTGCAGCTCTTTTCCCTAGTCAGCTCTGACTTCATTTGTTACTGATGCAGCCAGGCCATCTGCTCTCAACCTTAAAACCGAACAGACAAAAGCAACAAATGCAAGATGGAGCCTTGCTTCTAGGAATTTCGGTGCCATTTGTGATTCTTTCTGTACACCAAGGTATCTGGCCTTCTCTGTGAGGTCATCACTGATGGCAAAGTTGAGAATGACTTGTGAATCTTTCTCATACTCCGTTTTTGCAGGCTTTGCCCTGGACCAGGGATGGGGCCTGAAAGGAAACACAGAAGAAAGCATCAGAAACCTGCTCAAACGAAGGCATCAGTAACCAAAAATAAGCACATTTGCTTAATGTTCTATCTTGACGGTGTCTTAATAACAGTGGCCGCCGACAGCATCCAAAATCAGACAAGACATATCCCACTCTGCCAGTCAAAGGGTTAATTCCCATGGCTCATAGAAAGAGGCTGCACAACCACTTCCTCACCTGCCCTACACAGACCTGGAAAAAATTCCCTCAACCTTACTCCAGCACAGCCCAAGTCTTTGACCAAAACCCATGCACCCCCTGGTGGTCTGGAGGTAAACTACAATGTACAATAGGAGACTTTTAGGTTTTTCTGGTTTTGTATTTCATGTCTCTTCTAGTCAACATCCACACAGAACTTTTCTCTGGGATAGCTTTGCAGGAACAGCCTCCTCAGGCTGTATTCAGACGATTTGGGAGGTGAGGTGTCACAGATCTTACAGGAAATGGATGGCCACCTTCTCCAGACACAAGCCTCGTGACAGATTATCCAATTCTAAGTGGTCAACCCTAAATATTCATACATACAGGAAACATTAAACAGATCCAGTAGGATGCATTTGTGTGTGTGTGTGTGTGTGTGTGTGTGTGTGTGTGTGTGCGCGCGCGCGCACCCTACAGCACTTGGGTAGTGGTCAGAGGAAAACCAGACTCTTTCCTTCCAACAAGAGAGTTGTAGGGCCTGGATTCCTGTCACCAGATTTGGTGGCAGGAGCCTCTATCTGCTGAGTACTGTAACTGCCTCTGTATCTGTAACCTTTACTTAGTGTGAGAGCTCTTTTTCTCCTGTCATAGTCCCCTTTCCTCTTTAGTGTATCTTCTTGCTTGCACTCTATTAAACTAGTGGTTCTCAACCTGCGGGTTGCCGCCCCTTTAGGGGGGTCGAATAATTCTTTCACTAGGGTCACTCAAGACCATTGGAAAATGCAGATATTCACACTGTGATTCATAACAGGAGTAAAATTACAGTTATGAAGAAGTAACAAAAATAATTTTACAGTTTGGGGCACCACAACATGAGGAACTGTATTAAAGGGTCACAGCATCAGGAAGGCTGAGAGCCTCTGGTTTAACTAAACACTTAATTTCTTTTTCCCATTTGTCTCCTTCCTTCAGCTACTTAAATCTCTGACTTGTCTGACCTGTCATCTTTTCTAACTCCAGTAAATTGTCATCATGTACCTTTCTGTATCCATTTGTTGAGGGGAGGGGGGTGGGTTTTTTGAGACAAGGTCTTTCTATACTCCTCAGTGTCTTGGAACTCTCTATGTAGTCCAGACTGGTTTCAGACTTAAAGACATCCTCCTGCCTCTGCCGCCTTCTTGTTCTTGTTCTTCTTGTTCTTGTTCTTTTTTGTTTGGTTGGTTTGCTTTGTTTTGTTTTATTTTGTTTTGTTTTGTTTTTCAAGACAGGGTTTCTCTTTCTCTGTGTAGCCCTGGCTGTCCTGGAACTCACTCTGTAGACCAGGCTGGCCTCAAACTCAGAAATCTGCCTGCCTCTGCCTCCCAAGTGCTGGGACTAAAGGCTTGTGCCACCACTGCCTAGCATGCCTCTGCCTTCTGAGTGCTGGGATTAAAGATGCCACACAGGGCTTGTATCCACTTCTAAACTCTTTTATCAACAAGACCAATGACAGAGACCCTGTGCCCCTCAATATAAAGGGGGACCAGGGGGGGAGAAAACAACAAACATAAACCACATGAAAAAGAAAATCACAATACAAGGCCAAGATTTGTCAAGTGTTTTCTTGATACTGTTTTGGAGACGAGTTCGTATAACACATCCTTGCATCAGATATTATGTAGCCAAAGATAACCTTGAACTTCTGGTAGATTCTCTAGACTTTATCTCCTGAATTTTACAATTGTAAGCATGCACCATCATTACAACTTTACTCAGTGCCTGGCCTTGTGCATGTACGCAACCAACTGAGTCATAACCCAGCCTAGGCAAGGATTCTCTTTTCTTTTCTTTTCTTTTCTTTTCTTTTCTTTTCTTTTCTTTTCTTTTCTTTCCTTTCCTTTCCTTTCCTTTCCTTTTCTTTCATTTTCTTTTTTAAATAGTTAATCAATCAGACTTACATATCAATAAATTCTCAATACACAAGATGCCAATACAATAATTTCAGAATCAATTGATAATGTTAAAAGCTGCCCACCTAGATTAGACAAATTAACCCACTAATCTAACACATTATGATATCATAACGACCTGAGGCTGGTCATAGCCAAGCTGATTCATGTCTGCTGCCATCTTCCTTTCCCTCCACTCAGATTTTCTTTTTTTAAATACTCATTCTTTCATCTATTTACACTACATTTATTGATTTGCTTAATGTACACACACACACACACACACACACACACACACACACGCACACTGTGGCTCACACGTGGAATTCAGAGTCAGCTCTCTCCTTCCACCATGTGATCCTGGGGAACTGAACTCGGGTTGTCAGAGGCGGCAGCAGGTACGTGGACCCACTGAGCCATCTTGTTGGCCCCTGTCAAGCATTTTCAATAGGTAACATACGCTCTGGTTTGGCTGTGGTTCAAATGTGCTCCTTCGATGGTTGTTCCCCAGTTTTGTGCAGTGAAGGTGTGATGTCCGTGTGCTGATGCTGAGAGATGATAGAACCTGCAAGGGGCGGAGCCTACTGGGAAGAAACTGAGTTGTTTGGAGCATTAACTTTGGAAAGGATTCATCTGTTCCCTTGGTATCTTGGGTAGCTCTCATCTAAGGAGTCGTTAATTAGCAGAGCAGGACTGGCCCCTGATCCCCACCACTGCTATGCCTCTGGCTCCCTGTGATTTCTTCTCCATACACTAATGCAGCTGTGACATCTACCAGGAGGCCCTCACCAGTACCAAGTCAATGTCAGCAGTACGTGCTTAAAGCTCCGGAACTAGGAGTGATAAAGTACCTAGTTTCTAGTATTGTGATGCAGCAACAAAGAATGCACTAAGGCCACAGCTAGCCACAGAATGCTCACTTACTGCTAGCGCTGTTCATCTGAAAGTACTTTCAGAAAACTTGGAACTCACCCATTTTATGTCTTGATCTCTGGGACGAAATAGAGGATTTTGTTACAAAAGCAAATGTTAGCTGGAATGTGGCTTGGTGGTCAAATGCTTGAGTATCGTGTTAAAGTCCTGGATTTTTTTTCTCCAGTGATGGAAAAACCAACCTGGTTCTGAAGAGGAAAAGTGTGTGGTGCACGGTGCAGATAAGACAAGAAGGACCTCTGCCTAAACTCAAAGCTTCCTGAAGGAGATGGAAAAGACAGAAAAGACGGAAGTCCAGGGAAACCCAACTGTTCCAGGAAAAGACAGAAGAAAGTCATTCAAGACCTGAAAGTCAAATGCAGGTTGCAGAAAATGTGAGCCACCAAAGCAAGCCCAGAACCGGAGGGTGAGCAGATGGTGCAGGCCCAGCGTTAGCTCGGTGGACTGAGTGTCGCCCCAGCTGGAATAAAGTGAGGACTGAGCGAAGAAGGCAGGTTTCCAGGAGACGCAGGAGCAATGTCTAATGAATGCTGGTAGTGAACAGGCTAGATGCGTTTCCTGGGTGTCTCCGATGCAGCTCAGCCCTGCAAAGGCCTGAGTACGGATGGAGGACATCCTTGAAGCAGGCATGGTGGGCACAATTGTAATCCCAGGACTGTCGAGCAAGAGGCAAGATCAAGGACTTTCTCTGCTGTATAGCAAGTTTGAGGCTTGCTTGGGCTATGTAAAAGAGCATCTTGAGAGAAAGAAAGAAGGAAGAAAAGGAAGGAAGGAAAAAAGGAAGGAAGGAAGGAAGGGAGGAAGGGAGGAAGGAAGGAAGGAAGGAAGGAAGGAAGGAAGGAAGGAAGGAAAGGAAGAAAGAAAGAAAGAAAGAAAGAGAGAGAGAGAGAGAGAGAGAAGAGAGAGAGAGAAAGAAAGAGAGAGAGAGAATGGAAAAAGAAGGAAGGAAGGAGGAAAGAAAAAGAGAAAGTAACCCAAAGAAAATATAAGAGGCTATATCAAAGGACAGAGCACCAAGTGGCCAGTAACACACAGAGAAAGTGAGATTTAGAAGTTTGCAGGCTGAAGAGATGGCACAGTGGTTTAAAGTATTTGTTGTGTAACCATGAGGACCATAGTATGGATGCCAGCACACCAATGCCAGATATGGTTCCACAAATACCTGTAACCTCTGGATTGAGGTGGGGCAGAGGGGGGTCTGGAGTTTGCTGGCTGCAGACCTAGCCAAAAAGCAAGAGCTTTTTGCTTTGGTGAGAGGCCCTGACTCAGAGGAGTAAGGCAGAGCGATAAAAAGAGGACCTGTATCATTCCGGCCTCCGCACATGCACAGGTGCATCTACCCACACATGTGTGTGCATATACGACGCACACACGCGCACACACACAAGCACAAGGACCTGAGATTGACTCCCCAGCACCCACGGTTTCTTTTAAAGCCCAGCATGGCTGCGCTGTCTGTGACTCGACTGCTAGGAGACAGGCAGAGCTGGAGCGCTTGCTGGCTGGCCAGTTCAGTAAGAGACTCTGTCTTGGGAAACAAGGCAGAAGATGACAGAGAAGAAAACCTTAAACCGGTCTCTGTGAGCACACAGCATGCATCATATGCACCATACATACCAAGTAGATGAGCAATAAACTATGAAAAAGAAGAAAGCTGGAGCCAGATATGAGAGTGACACATTCACCCCAGCACTCAGGATTTCCACCAGTTTGAGGCTAGCCTGCGCTGCATGCTGAGTTCCAGGCCAGCCTCAGCTACAATGCCCTGTCAAAAATAACAAAAGTTTAATACTGGTTGGGTGGCTCAGAAATGAACCAAAGATAAAAGAAACAAGAGTGTCTCAAATGCTAGCCCCAAAAGAGGAGACCATTTTCTCCCATGTATATTAATGTATTATTGTCTATTAATAATGTCTATTATTAATAACTAATAATAACTCTAACTCACCTCTTAATGAAGTTATGATTCCCAGGTAGTAGGCATGGAATGACAACCTTGCTCGCTTGCTTTTTCCCTTTTTTGAATAGGATTTCACTATGTAGCTATGCTGGCCTTGAATCCAAGCGTACGGGTGCCAGTGTGAACCACCACACTGGCCAAGTGGCCACTCCCTAATGGAACTAGACACAAGGGCTTTTTCTGGCTATCTTCCCCCTCTTGTTTGCCACCATCTCGGTCTCTGGTAATAATACATCTTTTATATTAATACACATTGTGTACTTAGAAACATGGTGAGGTAGAAACGGGAGTCATCAGTGGGATCAGGGTGGTTGCATGCAGCAGCATCGTAGAGAGTTCGTTTCTGAGACTTCCATTCAAGGAAGCCTGAGTCTCTGCAGGAAAGAATTTCAGGGCAAGACCACAGAAGGCGAAGCACTTAGGGAAACAACGCCATGCACACAGTGTGGGCGTGGGCTTCTCCAGAGAGTCAGTCATGCTTAAGGGTTCTCCAATAGCCTCACACACACACACACACACACACACACACACACACACACACACACGAGGGCCTCTGAAACCACATCTTGAAGGGTTACTAAGGGACACAAATGAGCTCACAGAAGGTCCCTGCGGTGTGCAGGATATGATTACAGCTGACAAGGTAAAACCATAGAACATGAGGACTTTCAACAGAGTCAAAATATACCCTTCCCCCTCCCCATAAACAAAGTTTTTAACCTTGTTTCCAGGGTTCCAGAAGATCGCAGGTTTATGTCTGGGAGAAGAACAAAATCACACTCAAAGATCGCAAGCTCTTAGGCCTTCACCCCTGCCCACTGCTACGTTAACCTTCTCATTTGAAATCTCTCTAAAGCGGATGTTGTCTCAGTGTCGACTAGCTTCACGGCAAGTTTTGTTCATTTGATGGAATTCCTGACTCTCAGCTGGAGAGAACCTTGAACCAGATTCTGCAGTAAAGGGCTCCTTCCTCCATCCCCCTTAATTTCCTGTCTGTCTGTCTGTCTGTCTGTCTGTCTGTCTGTCTGTCTGTCTGTCTGTCTTCTCTCAGCCATAAGAGGGAGAATGTGGGATGCTGCTCTAAGTCCAGGGGTCAGAAAGCCTGAGAAACAGTGTACTGAAGATGTCCAGGGTGGGAGAAAATGGGTTCTCAGTTAGAGCAAGCACACTCACCTCAACTTTCTGCCATACTTTACATGAGGAGGTGTGTACATTTGTCCCTTGTGTCTGGCTCCTTTCACAACCATGCCACCCTTGTCTTCCTTCCTAAAGTCATAAAACTCTACCATGACTTTCTTCAAAATCTAGCCCTGAGCCAGGTCCAATGGCACAGGCCCATAATCCTAGTCAGTACGGAGGCTGACGGCTGGAGGATCATAAGTTCAAGGCCACACAGGACGTTGCCAGGGAAACTGGCATTCGCTCCTTGGGTTCTTAGTCTGTCTTAATGGGGGTTCTAGTTCCAGCGTGAGGCACACTGACCACAGTAACTCACACAAAGGAAAACAGTTACAGTTTAGTCCATTGCTGTCATGGAGGAGGACATGGCAGCATGCAGCCAGACGTGATGCCGGAGAAGGCACTGAAAGTTCTATTACACCTTGAACTGCAGGCAGCAGCAGGAGACTGTGTGCCACACTGAGTGTAGCTTGAGCCTGTGAGACCTCAGAGACTGCCCCCGCAGTGACACACTTCCTCCACCAAGGCCACACCCATTCCAACAAGGCCACACCTCCTAATAGTGCCACTCCCTATGGGCCAACCATTCAAACGCAAGAGTCTATGGGGGCCATACTTATTCAAACCAAGTCTATTATTAATAACTAATAATAAATCATCTATTAATAAAGAATTTGGAAACAGACTTGGAATGAAGACAGTTCTATCAATTTGAGAGAAAAACAAGGCAGGCAACTTGTAAATCTCAGCGGTTCCCAGGAGGAAGATGATGAAAAAGAAAGAAAGAAGAAAGCCATGCCTTTAAGAAAACAGCCAGGTTCAGGAATGGAGGCCCACAAGCCAGCTACTTGGCAGACGAGCAGCTGAGACGAGCAGAAAAGTTTCAGAAGGGGGGAAAAAAGAGAGTGGAAAAGCCCAGAATGTCCAGAGGAACACACTCTGGTTTTGCTTAGTATCTGGAATAAAAAGAAGAGATGGAAGAAAAAGGAAAAGTCACACATTTATGAGCAACTCAGGCACGTGGGCGGGCTGTGGTCTTACATGATAGGAGATCTACAAGCAGTTGCAGGGGAGAGAGAGTACTGGGAAGGCTCCGTTTATTATCTCATTAAAGGGATGGTTACTCTTTCCATCTCCTTACCATGGCGTTAGGTGAACCAGCTTTCTAAAAAGTGGTCTCTTGGATGGATGACTGACAGGCCCGACTGAATTAACTTTTAAGGAAGGAGACAATAACCTGCAGTATTCTAATCTTTGCAGCAGATCAGAGTATCTCTCCATCCAACATTAGAACTGATGCAGTTCCCACAGAGGCCAGAAGAGGGCACTAGACCCATCCTCACCCCCAAGAACTTTACGGTTGTGAGCGACCATGTGGGTGTTGGAATTGAACCTGGATCCTCTGGAAGAGTAGAAATGCTCTTAATTATTGAGCCATCTCTCTAGCCCCGAGATTCCATTCTCTTGACCTTTAATGGGCCTTAACAGAACCCTGAAAGCTGTCCTCTTTTGTCTCCAGGGCTACTTAAGGAGTAAGATCATCAAAACAAAACTCCTTCTTTGTTTTTTGTTTTTTAATTTTTTAAATGGTTAAACAATTTTGAAACTTGAAGGAGAACATTCTTTTTTTAAATTTTTTAAAATTAATTATTTTATTTATTACATTCCAGATGTCACCCCCCCCTCCTGGTTCCCCCTCCCACAGTTCTTCATCCCTTTGTCTCTGAGAGGGTGCTCCCCCCACCCCACCCCTGGGCATCCCTGTGCCCTGGGGTCTCAAGTCTCTACAGGATTAAGCACATCCTTTCCAACTGAAGCCGGATAAGATAGCCCTCTGCTGTCTATATGCTGGGGATCTCAGACCAGTCTGTGTATGCTCTTTGGTTGGTGGTTTAGTCTCTGGGAGCCTCCAGGGGTCCAGGTTAGTTGAGACTGTTGGTCCTCCTATGGGGTTACCATCCCCTTCATCTAAAGGAACACATTCTTAATAGCTAGAAATATCAATTATATCCAGTGCTCGTTTCCCCTACAATATCAGGGAAAGTATTGAAATACTCCTTACATATAAAAATAAATTACTACAGAACCGAGCTTGCAAATGGAAAGCATACGCCTCTGTTTTCTTTTACAAAAACACCTTCAGCTGGGTGGTGGCAGAAAGAAGGGTGTATTGAATTCCGAGTCTGGAAGGCTGACCGGCCAACAGCGTAGGCGGCTTTGTGAGGACGCCTCTGGATCAACATCGTGGTGGATGGCTTCGTGACAGAATAAGGAACCAGAGAGGTACAAGCAGGGCCAGGCTTTGTCTTTTGTAACAATCCTTTCTCACTAAAACTAGGTCCTAGAAAAATGACGCTGGGCCTTGCAGGGCAATGAGTGCCTAGCGTCCTCTACCGCAGAGTGATCGATCCCACAGGCTTTGACATGGCTGCTTTGGGACCTGCCTCCATGCACGGCAATCCTGGGGTCACACTGAAATCCACATCCAGGCCGGAACGAGGAAACGTCTTTGTCTGTAATTTTACAAAAACGTGAGGCATGAATATGCTTTCTTTTCTCAAGCCAAGCCTGGCTGTCTGATTGCACTGCATTACTGTATATATAGCTCTTTGGGTTAAAGCTACTGGCTTCAAGCTCTCTCTGTGCTCAGCCTCTCCACCCTGCTTTCTGTAACTTCAGCTTCCTAAGACTTAAATTTAGCCTGGAGGTAAAAAATCAAGGAGGTTCAAAGTTGACACTGGAGGGTAAAAATCAAGACTGCGTATCAAAGCGACAGCGATAAAGGAGTGTCTTAGCTCCCAGATCTCACAGTTCAGCCGCTCTTCCTCAATCAGGGTGTCTCCATGGTAACTCACTTGTGCCTCTGAACAGTCACGAGGCACACTCGATTACTGTTCAGCTTTCCTTACCCCCTCCTTGCAGTTGAATTATCACAGCCGTTGCCATGGGAGGCTTTAGGCTCTCTGTCTCTCTGGGGTGGGCAGAGGCATTTTCATGATCCATGGACACTGGGCTTGACTACGCAATGTGTTTGTCGATTGAATATTAATAGATGAAGATGTTTTTAAGGTGTTTGTATGGCTTGGCTGACACCCTTGACATGGGAGACCTGTGTGGCAGCCTTGAACCGAACCCACAGCAGGAAACAATGCCATCTGACTTAACACTTACAGGTGGGATACACACATGTTATTAATGTTGGGAGCCATTGAATGTTGCTGGTTTTGCCTACAGTTGCATTATGGTGAAACCTGACAGTTCCGGCCCCCTCCTTGGACTTATCCCAATGTTTATCATGATGTCCCCATGTCATTTCAACTGTTACTCACCAACAGATGTGCACCATGGCTCTGGTTACAGTTAGACACCTACCTCCTGTGACTAATTCTGTCCTCCCTGTAGCATCACCCTCATTTCTGCTGTCAGAGGCCACATGCTTTGGCTGCTGCTTCATTCAAATGCCTTTGACCAAGTAAACCCTATGAGAAACACCACAAGTGGAGCCACTCTGCTATTACCTAGGGCCCTACAGTTTGACTGATTTATAATAATTAGTAGTCATAATAAATTATTAATAATAAAAATATAATAATAATTGTTGTTCCTGTTATTTCAATATAAGACTTTTGTCCCTAGGGAACTGTCTTAGTTTAGGTTTGACTGCTGTGAACAGATACCATGACCAAGGCAACTCTTATAAGGACCAATTTAATTGAGGCTGGCTTACAGATTCAGAGGTTCAGTCCATTATCATCTAGGCAAGAGCATGACAGCATCCAGGCAGGCATGGTACAGGAGGAGCTGAGAGTTCTACATCTTCTTCTGAAGGCTGCTAGGAGAAGACTGGCTTCCAGGCAGCTCAGATGAGGGCCTTAAAGCCCACATCAACAGTGACACGCCTACTACAAAAGGGCCACACCTTCTAATAGTGCCACTCCCTGAACCAAGGGTATACAAGCCATCAGTGAAGGGAAAGGGACAAAGCCTGAGCCATCATGCAGCTTATGTGAGGAGAAAAGGGGGAAGGAAATAGAAAAGACATAAAGACGTCATTTTAAGTACAATTAAAAAAAAAAAAACAACTAAATGATTGGAAGACACGGGATTCTTTTATACAATCCAGATAGAAGGAAGATATCTATGAGAATCCAAGTTCCATTCCCAAGACCCACACAGTAGAAGGAGAAAACATTCGCTCAGGTTGGCCTCTTTTTTTTTTTTTTTTCCAGTTTTCCGAGACAGGGTTTCATTGTGTAGCCCTGGCTATCCTGGAACTCACTCTGTAGACCAGGCTGGCCTCAAACTCAGAAATCCTCCTGCCTCTGCCTCCCAAGTGCTTGGATTAAAGGCATGTGCCACCACTGCCTGGCTCAGGTTGTTCTCTTATGAGTGTGCATGCAAGCACATGCACACACACATACATACACACACACATGCACATGCACATACACATGCACATACATACTAATAAATGTAATTTAGAAGAGAAGAACGTATATGTCTATATGTCTCAATTACCATCTACCCTGTGGTTTAATAGACTCACAAGATAAAACATGCAGAATTTTCTTTGAGAAAGGCACCAAAAGTGGTATTACTGCTTATTGTTGCTGTTGCTACTGCAACATTTTCTAGTTTACAGTTGACACATAGTAAATACACACACACACACACACACACACACACACATATGTATATGTATATGATGTATATGTATATGTGTTGTAATCTAAGATACATACATATACTACACAATGCTTAAATCAGCGTAAGAACTATTTCCTTCTCATTACATTTTTATTGTTGGTTTGGCTTAGGAAACTGAACTCCTTTCCTTTGGTTCTGTTGTTGCTGTTCTTGCTGCTGCTGTTGTTGCTGTTGCTGTTGCTGTTGCTGTTGCTGTTGCTGCTGCTGTTGCTGTTGCTGCTGCTGTTGTTGCTGTTGCTGTTACTGTTGTTGCTGTTGCTGCTGCTGTTGTTGTTGCTGCTGCTGTTGTTGCTGTTGCTGTTACTGTTGTTGCTGTTGCTGCTGCTGCTGTTGTTGTTGCTACTGTTGTTGTTGTTGCTGTTGTGTTATTGTTGCTGCTGTTACTGTTATTGTTGATGCCGTTGTTGTTATAGTTGTTGTTGCTGTTGCATTATTGTTGCTGTTGCTGCTGCTACTGTTATTGTTGTTTTTTATGCCATTGCTGTTGCCGTTACTGTTGTTGTTGTTGTTACTGCTGCTGTTACTGTTATTATTGTTGTTGATGCCATTGTTGATGTTGTTGTTGCCGTTGCGTTATTGTTGCTGTTATTGCTGCTGCTACTGTTATTGTTGTTGTTGATGATGCTGTTGTTGTTGCTGATGTTGAGTTTTTTGAGATAGGGTCTCAAAGTAGCCTTCAACCACAATCTCCGTGGATCAGCTTCCTAAGTGCATGGAACGCCAGACCCAGATTCTCTCATCATTCTTTATAAAGAACATAATCACTTATGTTCTCTGTACCTCTCTTTATGAAGGTGGAGTCCTCGAGGGTCTGGATGGCCCTTCTAATTCATGCACAGGGCTGGGTGCCCTTGGCTTGTGTCTATAGCAGGAAGAGGCTCAGCTGAGGCTGTAGCTCCAAATCCAAAAGAAGCAGCCAAACCCAGGCTGGGCCACAGCCAGCCAGCCAGAGGAAGCTGACAATTTACTTTGTGCTGTGCATGATTTCCCACACACTCTGTGGCCAATGGTGCCAATTATGGTGAGTGGGAAGAGGAAAATGAGGACGAATATTTCATAGCATCCGAACTTTTCAGCTATCTTTTCAGTGAAGATTTAAGCTCTAAAATAACTCTTTCACTGTTGCTAGGGCGGAAATCATCACCAGGAATCTAATTGTATTGAGTATATTAGACTTTATCTATCTATACACAGGTCTCTCCCTACAAGCCCAGACTGACCTCCAGCATGCAATCTTCCTATCTCAGCCTCCAGCCTCCTGAGAGCTGGGGTACAAGCCTGTGCCACTATGCCTAGCTAAATCTTTTTTCTCCCTCCACCTCTTCCTTCCTTTCTTTCTTCCTTTCTTTCTTTCTTTCTTTCTTTCTTTCTTTCTTTCTTTCTTCCTTCCTTCCTTCCTTCCTTCCTTCCTTCTTTTCTCTCGCCTCTGGTTTTTTCCTCAGAGACAGGGTCTCGTGTGTCCCAGGGTGGCCTCTAACTCACTATGAAGCCAAGGATGACCTTGAACTTCTAACCCTCCTGTCTCCACTTCCCAGGTGCTGGGATTACATTACCAAGATGGTGGACCTGCACCACTCCACCTGGTTTATATGGTGCTGATAATCAAACCCAGGATTCATACATGCCGAGCTATCAATGGAATTACATCCCAACCCTACCTCTATTTATAATACTTGCAATTCATCTATTACAAAAAACACAATGAAAAGCAAAAAGCAAAGGGTAAAGAGATGGCTCGTTGTCAGTGGTTAAAAGCACTTGCTGCTTTTTCAGAGGACATAGGTTTTGTTCCCAGCACCCACATCGGGCAGCTCCCAACCACCTTTAACGCTAGTTCCAGTGGACTTGGTGCCCTCTTCTGGTCTTGGTGAGCAACTGCATGCACATGGTACACATGCATGCACTCAGTACACATACAGGCACACATCCATATTAAATAATAAATGAACAGATGCAGCACTGCTCTCATAACACAGTGGTTAACACAGAAAGCTTCCGTAATCTTAGAGGTGACAGGGTTGCTCCTTGACAGTGAGCGAGTAAACAGGGAGGAAGTAGAGGGCTCCGACTGAGTGTCCTCTGAGTGAATTCAGTTCTGATGCTACTGACCTGGAGACAGTACCAGATCCCACAGCATCCAAGGCTGTCCTCCGTTCCACTTTAGATGCCAGTTGCAGTTTTACCTGTGCTTCTGAACAACCAACTGAAAATAGGTCCCACAGACCCATTCTTGAGTTCAATTGTTTGCTTGGCTGGCTCGTGGAACTCATACGAACATTTAATTATAGTTACAGATTTATTATAGAGGCAATTGCAGGGGATACAGGTAAGGCTGATGAGACGGCTCGGTGAGTAATTGCTCCTGTCATTGTGCCTGACAGCATGCCTAGGACCCACATGCTGGGAGGACAGATACTGAAATCTGGCCTCTGGCTTCTGCATACATACTATAACATACATGTGTCAATACATAGATAGACACACACTGTCTTAGTTTAATATTGTTGTTCAAAAATTAATTAATTAATTAAATTAAAAAGCATAAACTGGGCAAGTTAGAAAAGAAAGCATTTAATTGAGGGCTTGCTTTACAGTTTCAGAATTAGTCCAGTGGTAAGCACAGTGGCATGCAGGCAGGCAGGGCAGGCAGGCAGGCAGGCAGGGCAGGCAGGGCAGGCAGGCAGGCAGGCAGGGCAGGCAGGCAGAGCAGGGCAGGCAGGGCAGGCAGGCAGGCAGGCAGAGCAGGCAGGCAGGGCAGGGCAGGCAGGGCAGGCAGGCAGGGAAGGCAGGCAGGGCAGGCAGGCAGGCAGGGCAGGCAGGGCAGGCAGGGCAGGCAGGCAGGCAGGGCAGGCAGAGCAGACAGGCAGGCAGGCAGGCAGGCAGGCAGGCAGGCAGGGCAGGCAGGGCAGGCAGGCAGGGAAGGCAGGCAGGACAGGCAGGCAGGCAGGCAGGCAGGCAGGCAGGCAGGGCAGGCAGAGCAGGCAGGCAGGCAGGGCAGGCAGGGCAGGCAGGCAGGCAGGGCAGGCAGGCAGGGAAGGCAGGCAGGACAGGCAGGCAGTGCAGGGCAGGCAGGCAGGGAAGGCAGGCAGGGCAGGCAGGCAGGCAGGGCAGGCAGGGCAGGCAGGGCAGGCAGGCAGGCAGGGCAGGCAGAGCAGACAGGCAGGCAGGCAGGCAGGCAGGCAGGCAGGCAGGGCAGGCAGGGCAGGCAGGCAGGGAAGGCAGGCAGGACAGGCAGGCAGGCAGGCAGGGCAGGCAGAGCAGGCAGGCAGGCAGGCAGGGCAGGCAGAGCAGGCAGGCAGGCAGGGCAGGCAGGGCAGGCAGGGCAGGCAGGCAGGCAGGGCAGGCAGAGCAGACAGGCAGGCAGGCAGGCAGGCAGGCAGGCAGGCAGGGCAGGCAGGGCAGGCAGGCAGGGAAGGCAGGCAGGACAGGCAGGGCAGGCAGGGCAGGCAGGCAGGCAGGGCAGGCAGAGCAGACAGGCAGGCAGGCAGGCAGGCAGGCAGGCAGGCAGGGCAGGCAGGGCAGGCAGGCAGGGAAGGCAGGCAGGACAGGCAGGCAGGCAGGCAGGGCAGGCAGAGCAGGCAGGCAGGCAGGCAGGGCAGGCAGAGCAGGCAGGCAGGCAGGGCAGGCAGGGCAGGCGGGGCGGGCAGGCAGGCAGGGCAGGCAGAGCAGACAGGCAGGCAGGCAGGCAGGCAGGCAGGGCAGGGCAGGGCAGGCAGGGCAGGGCAGGCAGGGCAGGCAGGCAGAGCAGGCAGGCAGGGCAGGGCAGGCAGGGCAGGCAGGCAGGGAAGGCAGGCAGGGCAGGCAGGCAGGCAGGCAGGCAGGGAAGGCAGGCAGGGCAGGCAGGGCAGGCAGGGCAGGCAGGGCAGGCAGGGCAGGCAGGCAGGCAGGCAGGCAGGCAGGCAGGGCAGGGCAGGCAGGGCAGGCAGGCAGGGAAGGCAGGCAGGGCAGGCAGGCAGGCAGGGCAGGCAGGGCAGGCAGGGCAGGCAGGCAGGCAGGGCAGGCAGAGCAGACAGGCAGGCAGGCAGGCAGGCAGGCAGGCAGGCAGGCAGGCAGGGCAGGCAGGGCAGGCAGGCAGGGAAGGCAGGCAGGACAGGCAGGCAGGCAGGCAGGCAGGCAGGCAGGCAGGTAGGCAGGCATGGTACTGGAGCAGTAGCTGAGAGCTTACATCTTATCTAAAGACAGAGGGAAACTAGGCCTGGCATGGGCTTTTGAAACCTCAAAGCCCACCCACAGTGAAACACCTCCTCCTGCAAGATCACACCTCCCCATTCCTTCCAAACAGTTTCATTAGCTGGTAACCAAGTATCCAAACATATGAGTGGGCATTTACATTCAAAATAACATACATACTCACCTACAAAATACATAAAAATATAATTTTAAAAATTCACTGATATAAAAGGTGAGCTTTGGGGTAAGAGGCAGAGAGCTTCCACCCCCTTGCTGATACAGACAGCCATGACAGCTGTCCCAGGTAATCTAGATGCCAAAGGGAACTTAGGTAAAGGAAGAGTTACCATTCTCTGTGCCCTGTGTAAAACTTCTTAGCAGGGCTGGAGAGATGGCTTAGTGGTTAAGAGCTCTGACTGTTCTTCCAGAGGTCCTGAGTTCAATTCCCAGCAACCACATGGTGGCTGATAACCATTTGTAATGGAATCTAATGCCCTCTTCTGGTGTGTCTGAGGACAGCGACAGTGTACTCATAAATAAATAATTTTTTTAAAGAAAAAAATGTCAGTCAGTGGTGGTACACGCCTTTAATCCCAGCATTTGGGAGGCAGAGGCAGAGGCAGAGGCAGGCGGATTTCTGAGTTTGAGGCCAGCCTGGTCCGCAGAGTGAGTTCCAGGACAGCCAGGGCTACACAGAGAAACCCTATCTCAAAAAGAAAGAAAGAAAGAAAGAAAGAAAGAAAGAAAGAAAGAAAGAAAGAAAGAAAGAAAGAAAGAAAGAAAGAAAGAAAGAGAGGGAGAGAGAGAGAGAGAGAGAGAGAGAGAGAGGGAGGGAGGGAGGGAGAGAGAGAGAGAAGAAAGAGGAAGAGAAGAAAAGAGAAGAGAAGAGAAGAGAAGAGAAGAGAAGAGAAGAGAAGAAAAAGAAACTTCTTAGCAAAGAATCAGATAATGGCTTCAGTCCCTAGCTCTTTAGCTTATTAATTATGTTAATTTGGAATGTCACTTAACTTCTCTATTCAGTTTTCTCAACAAAACCCAGGGGCAACAGTAGTACCTTGCATGAAGCTCCAGATTCACTCCCCAGCACCAAAATACTAACAGCAACCCCTACCTTGAAGTGTTGTAAGAAATCAAACACATCTAGAATCTCGGTTGGCTGTAACATATAAACACTGAGTGCTTTTGACAGTTTTAGCATGGCCCTAAGGAAACGTCATGTTGCGTGAGGCAGGACATGGCTGTGCTGCCTCCTATCTGCTGTTTCTACAGACCATCTCACCATTTCAGAAAATTGCATCACCACTGTCCTAATTAGCCAGTCCCTGGCCCAGTTCAGTGAGCCTTTGCAACTGCTGTATCCCTGGAGAAGCTTACAAAAGGCACAAGCTCTGGTGTGGACAGTGTCTTCCCGAGAATGTTCCCCCAAACGCTAATATACAAGAAGACATATGAGTGTACTAGGAAGCTTTGCCCTCTCGCCTTTGCTTTATTCTTCAACTAAGGCAGCATATTGGTTTTTAATTATAAAATTATACTCTTATTTATTTAGGTTTGTTGTGAAAGCAGGTGAAGTCATTGCTTTTCCTGTAACTATGGTTAATGTCTCACAAGATGCAACTCAAAGGAGAATGGTTGCTTTGGGCTCACGGTGTCAGGGCATCCTGTCCATCATAGCGAGAATATAGTGGCAGATAGTTCCAAGGTGAAGTCTGCAGGAGCAGGGGGCTGAGACTCCTTGTAGCTCAGAACAGCAAATGGCAAAGAAGCTGGGCTGAGCTGTAAACCTCAAACCTCCTCCCACAGCGATCCATTTCTTCAAGCTAGGCCCCACCTCCCAAGCAGGCACAACCTCCCAAACATACCACTGGAGACCAGGTGGTCAAACCCGTGAGCCTGCACAGGACAATTGACACTCAATTATAACACGCTCTAGCTGTGTAGCCCAAGTGGCCTCTACTGCTAATATTTGTGCCCGTCTTCCAAGTACTGACCAAATTTTCACTTAAAAAAAAGGCAAAATTAGGAGCCAGTCAATTGGCTCAGTGGGTGAAAGTGCTTGTTCAGCAGGCCTGAGATCATTCCCCAGAGCCCACAGGAGGAGGAGAAAACCAACTCCAGAGAGCTTTCCTGACCCTCCACCCGCACACCATGGCACATGCGTGTCTGCGTGCGCATGCACGCGCGCACACACACACACAGCAAACAAACAAACAAATGGATGATTGAGTAGCTAAAGCTGATCACAGTGGCACACACCTGCAATGCCAGTCCCGGGAGGTGGGGGCAGGAGGACCAGGAGCACTAGGGGTTCAGGTCAAATGGACCAACTGGACCTACAGAGGGAGACTTGAGGAAAGAGGAAGGGGAGGCAGGGGAGGAGGGAGGGAGGAAGAGAGAGAGAGAAAAAAAGGGAAAACTTCAAAGTTATACACGTGAGAAAGGGGTTGGTGAGAATGTGTGGACAGAACAGAGAGTGTAACAGGGCTGAGTATAATAAAAATACATTATAGACATGTTTGACAATGTCATGATGAAACCCATCATTGTGTATAATTAATATATCTAATACAGTTACACATGCACTATGTGAAATTATCTATAATTCCGAAGAGAGTAGGATATTTTAATAAATCTGCTATAACAACAACAACAAAAGGCATAGAGCTGAGTTGAGTGGGTCATGTCTGTAGTCCCAGGACTTGGAAGCAGAGACAGGAGAAGCAAGAGTTCAAACCATCCTTGGCTTTAGGGAAAGGTCAAAGGCAGCCTAAACTACGTGAAACCCTGTCTCAACCACAAAAACAGGGGTGGGATGTGGCGTGTGGTAAAATGCTGCTCCAGCATGCGTGAAGCACTGGGGTTGGTCCCCGCCACCATACAGCACAGTGACGCCTGCCTGTAACCCCAGGACTTGGGCTATAGAGGCCGAAGGATCAGGAGTTCAAAGTCACCCTTGGCTGAATAGTCAGGTCAAAGCCAGCCTGGGCTCTATGAGCCTCTGTCTCAAAACAAAAAAACAAACAAACACAAAAATAAAAAAGAAATCGAAGCAAAGCAGATTTAAGGTTGAAAGAGAAGCACTGTTCTGTGGAGCAACTAATATTAATTATTTTTTAACTAAGTAACCCCTATGTTAAAGTAACGGTGCATTCAAGAATATGTAAATCATGAATTAATTTAAGGACTTTCTATGGAGTATGTATCTATAAATTACAATTTTATGTTACCTTTGCCCTTAATGGACTCTAATATCAATCAGTCCTTTCTCAATCACTGTGCACCAACCAGTTAAACTTACAGCAGAGGCCGGTGCTGCTCACCTTCCAAACTTGATGCGAACAACAATGCAGAGTCTGTACCTGTTTGGAGGTTAAGGTTACATCCACGAGAGTCACCCACGGGGCAGCAGAGCCTTCACTCCTGGTGCCAGTCGCCAGCTGCATGGATAGAATCTATTTCACCATTTGACTGTTAGTAAACGCTTGAGTAGCGTCCAACTGGGGACTCATTTGAATGGCTGTTTCTGCGAACTCTCTTGCGTATATCCGTTAGTAGGTATATAAACGTATTTCTGAAGTGCGTCTGGGCCACATGCACCCTTGAACTTAATGGATTCCATGAAATGGTTCTGCAAAGCAAATGGAACTCCTGGCATCTCCCCCAGACTCCTGGCAGGTCTACTTGCAACACACTCTCGTATTTCAATATTTCAATGTTGTCTTCTAAGCCCATATCACAGGGAATGTTATCTATAGGACTGTGAGACTTTGCTACACAAAACTAGCAAAATGCTAGCATGACCATGCTAGCTAACATTCATGTCCCTTCTGAGTGCATTCAGAGGCCAGTACCGCTTAGGGGAGCAGTTGGATACACTCAGGGTGGGCACCGCTTAGGGGGGCACTTGGATACACTCAGGGTGGGCACCTCTGGCAAATCTTACAAGACAGACGATGGAGGCCCTCAGCCACGTCCAGGAGACAGTTCTAGGTCTCCCCACTCAATCTTGTGAAATGAATGGCTTGCTCCAGACTCCTCCAGGCAGAGGAAGGGATTGTTCAGAGGCTTCTGGCCTCCAGCCCAGCTATGGCCACTGGAGCAGGAGGAGTCTGGGAGGGAAGAGGAAGGAGAAACAAGGAGGCTGTCTAACAGCTAGAAAGCAGACTCAAGGTAGGTGGGAACGAGGAGAGCCAGGGTACAAATGACTGTATTTCAAAGATGTATGCAAATCAGTGTAGCAGAACTAAGTTTTAAATGGAAAGATTAATTCATTATGTAGTGAAAACTTTTTATAGCCACCACAGGATCAAGTAATGGAAAAAGTACAGTCTCTTTTGCCTCTCAGATTCAACAACCTCTGGTTCCTTCACAATCAGCCTGTGCCTGGGGAAGTATGTGCATGGGACTCTTTGGCCAGTTATTCAGTTTCTCTGTTGTACTCTGTGTTTTGTAGACTGTTCACAGGGAGTAGAAATGTATTGGGCCATGGCTTTGGAGGCCATAAGTGTTAAGGGGCCAGCATCTAGTAAATATCTCCTCACTGTCATTATGTGACAGAAGGTAAAAGGCAAAGAAGAACTGTGTGTCCTCATATGGCGAAAGAAAAATAAAATAAAAAGAACTCACTTATGCAAGCCTTCTTTATAGTAGCTCTATTAATCACCTTTTTATTTCTGTAACAAAATACCTGAAAGAATGAACATAAAAAGAAGAAAGGTTTGTTTGGGCTTATGGTTTCATAGTTTTAGCCCACGTCCAGTTGGCCCTATTACTCTGAGACTGCAACAAGCAGTCCATTGTGACTCGAACAGGGCAGAGGAAGCTGTATATACACCTCATGGAAGCCAGGAAGCAAGAGAGACAAAGGAAGAAAACAATGATCCACAATCCCCTTTGAGGACATATGCCCAATGACCTAAAATGCCCCTGCTAAGCATCTCCTCTTGGGCTTCCAATGCATCCGAATAGTACTGGGATGAGCATCCATGTCTTTAATTGTGGGTCTTGGGGGGGGGGGGCATTTTTCATCTGAATTATGTCAGTGGCTTCAATCCATCAGCTCTGAGCAACTCTCATTGGGTGGAATTAGGGATTAAGCTCCCAACTTGTGAGTTTTGGAAGAAAAAAAGATCTGTAAGGTTATAGCACTGGGGTTAGGACAGTGTGTCTTGGGGACAGTGTGCCCAGCTTCCTTGCCAGTAAGGCTTATGAGGGAGGGGAGAAGACACACACAGCTTGTGCAACCTATTGCACAAGCTATCCTTTCCATCCGAAATCCAACCTGCAATGCTGGTTTAGTGAGACTACACTGGAATTCGGGGATCTGTTGGGATAGAGGAATCCAGAGGTGGTCCTTAGCATCAGGAAGTTGGAGAAACATAGGATTTAGATGCTCCGACATGAACATGTTTTCCAGTTCCTGAGGAGCACAAATGTGCTGTTGCTTTATAGAGATGCTGAGGCTGACAAGATGGCTCAGCAGGTAAGAGTGACCAGAGTTAGATTCCCAGGACCCTCGTGGTAGAAGGAAAGAACTGACTCACAAGTTCTCCTCTAGTCCATGTGTGTGTGACACATGCACACACAATAAATATAGTAATTTTAAAGGGAAGTTTCTAAGCAATAAAGAGGCAACACATTATAATGATATACAATATGTACATATATAATATATATACATATATGTGCATATGTGTATATATGTATACGTATATACCTGTACATACTCACACACACACACACATATATATATGTGTATATATATATACACACATTATATATGTGTGCGTGCATATATATATATATATATATAGAGAGAGAGAGAGAGAGAGAGAGAGAGAGCGAGAGCCTGGTGAGATGGCTCAGCTGGTAAAGGCACTTGCTGCCAAGTCTGTCAACTTGAGTTCAATCTCCAGGTTGGGGTGAGAACCAACTCCTTGCATGTGTCCTCTCACTATCACAAATATACTGTAACACATGTGTGTCCATACACAGGTATGCAAAAGAAATAAAGAAAATGTGACTTTAAAAACTAAAATGTATCTACTGCTGGGCACTGGTGGCGCACGCCTTTAATCCTAGCACTCAGGAGGCAGAGGCAGGTGGATCTCTGTGAGTTTGAGGTCAGCCTGGTCTACAGAGCTAGTTTCAGGATAGCCAGGGGCTACACAGAGACGCCCTTTCTCAAAACAAAACAAAACCAAGCAAAGAAAAATCTAAAATCCCTCATTGGCCCTTTGACAGAACGTCAGTGATGGTGGTCACTTGGTATTATCGCTTTTCCACACACCACAGCTTTTATTTGTAATGGGCCTTCGATTCACAGAGAGGAATAGCTTCGCAAGGCACCCTGGTGAAGAGCCCAGCTCAGTAGTGAGGGTGCATTTGGAATGACTCTACAGACACACGAACAAAGGAGCGCCCGGAGACACAGCGCTGAGGGGGCACAGCGTGGATGAACGTTTTCCTCGCGGTAAAGTGCATCCTTAGGCCTTTGCTGAAACCACAGCTCAGATAAATAACACAAATGACACAGGCAAGGGTCTAGGAGGCAAAATCAGAAAGCAGCTGTGTGCCTAAGAACGGCTCACCACGGAAGGATCGCTAAGCCGAACAGCCCAGACACACTGGTCTTACTGCCTGGATTGGTCCTTCTCCCAGGCCAGCCTCTGCGCCTCCACACACTGCTCTTCCTCGGCTTCTAGGCTGTTCTTGTTCTGTTCCTTGGCACGTTGGATCAAACTACTCAAGCTGAAGATGCCATCTGTTTTCTGCTAAGATCTTAACTAGTGCTGTGTAATATACCATGTGCTCCAGGAAGCAGAAGCCGAAGAGTGGAATTAGCTTGCTCATGTGTGGGGGAGGTACCCACAGCTTCATTCTGCTCTGGACCAGGGCCATGAAGAGAAAGAACCTGGCATGGATTTGCATCGCGGGTTTTCGCACTAGGGCGGCTGAGAGCACAAAATGGAGTGAAGGGGCAGGATAAGGCGTTAAAAACCCAGTGACTAGCCAACTAAGAAAGCAGACATCCAGAAAGCCTCAGTGGTCATTTTAACTAAAGCCCCTCATCTGTGAAGTCACGGTGTGGGGGAGGGGAGGCATACCTAGAACTGTGAAGTCACGGTGTGGGGGAGGGGAGGCATACCTAGAACTGTGAAGTCACGGTGTGGGGGAGGGGAGGCATACCTAGAACGTAATTAAGGGCTGCAGTGTTTCAGCATCAATTAAAGACCAGATTTTGGTTAAGTTTTGAAATTAGGACACAGGTGTAAAAGGACCCAGCATAGAATGGGTCCACGTGGATGGGACAGGAAGAGCTCTGTCTGACCCTTTCTATACTCCCTGGGCTGCAGCTGCCCCAACAAAGCTTCTATACCGAGGCTGCCTCACAGAGACTCACATCCACTGTACCCATAACCCGCATTACCTTAAAGCACAGTGCTTGGGACACATCTTAGGAGTGTTGAGCCAACATAGGTTAAGTTGGGATATACTCTCCTGTTGCCTGGGCCCTAGGCTACACACCGCCTAACCCTGCCTGCCCTTGGGGGTTGGGGGTGAGGTGGCACAGAGTCAATGACACAGATTCCAGGAGCAGGTGAGGCTGCTGCAGCAAGCTCACCCCAGCACTGCTGTAAGCTCCTTTAATCCCCTCCACCCAGGAAAGCATCTCTTCTAAACAGCAGTTCCTGACTGGCCAGCATTGTCTGCGTAAGCCATCCTCAGTCTCTCAGGCAGTCCTTAACTAAGTCCTCCTGCAGGAGATGCTTTTGTGGCTACTGGCCCCACTCTTCCTGCTACACTCTTCTACATCCAGAAAGGCCAGTTTGGGTCTGTATCATCATGAACAGGCAATGAGGCAGATCCAAGTTCCAGTTCCAGCAGCTTTGTCACTGGACATTATGAGCACAGCAATGTCTGTGGCAGACGAACATTCAGTCCTCTAGTGAGCACCAGCAGCAAAATCAAGCACAAACCCTTTAAGGTTTTACACTCAGACTGTGTCAACTCTGTCAGTAGCTACTCATCCAGGGAAGAATCAACTCCTGAGAAGTTTCTGGGTCCTGGTAGAAACTGAACCACCGAGTATGAGACCCTACAGCACTCATTCTTACTTCATTACTGTAACAAAAAACCTGAGGCAGTTAAATTGATGAAATAAAAAATGTAGCTCATTTTTTAGAAATTCAAGAGTAAGCACCAGTCATCTTGTGGTGAGTGGTGGCAGTGTGACATTGTGGGAGCCTTGGTGGGTAGTGGGCAGTGTCACATTGTGAGAAGCTGTGGCAGATGAGGGTGGACAGTACCACATTGAGGGGAGCACATGGTTGAAGAAGAGGTCACAACTCAAAGGCAGAGCCAGAGAACAATACACAATTTGTGTAGTTGAAACTCAGAGGGCCTAAGAGAACTACCTCCACCTCTTCCAACACAGAGAGCTAAGCATCTCCACCAGGCCCCGCCTCTTAAAGGCTCTATCTCCCAGCACTGCTCGCTCACTGAGGATCAAGCTTCTAACACACGAGCCACTAGGAGGCACACTTAAACAGTACCCAAACCACAGCAGACATCAAGTTCCCTCAGACAATGAGAACTGCCAACCACAAATCAAAGACAATCTGATTTCCTAACCACCAAATTAAACATGTTCAGCATTCCAAAACAGAATCTCCTGCAGACATGCACACATACATGTGTACATATCAGGGTGGGTCAGTTCACTAGGCGCTAATGAGACTATTAAAAGCAAATGACGCAGAATCTCTGAGCCTGGTGGCATAGACCTGTACCCCCAGGTATTCAGAAGCCTGAGGCAGCAGGCTTACGAATGGAAGAGCTGCCTGCACTAGAGTGTATCCAAGGCCACGTTGAGCACTTGGGTAGACCCTGTCTCAAAGTATAAGAAAGGAAGGGGAATGTAGCTCAGGGGTAGAAGCCCATAGGAAGCTCTAGATTCAATCCTCAATACAGAAAGAAGAAAGAAAAAGGAAGGAAGAGAGGAGAGGGGAAAGAGAGAGGAAAGAGAGAAAATTCCAGAATGTTGTGGTAACAGTTCTTTTTCCCTTGCACCCTCTTCTTGTAGCTATTTGTACAACCCCATAGGGTTCCTGTGAGTGCCCGACTCACCAGCAAAGCAGACGCCACAACAGGAGTCTTCTGCAACACGTTTATTGGGAGAGCATTTACTGCATAGGCAAGAAGACCCTGAGCCCAGAACTGGTGCTGCTTATATAGGCCTAGGAGAGGTGTGACTCACATCCAGATTGGTTATGCATTCTACCTCATTTGTATGTTCCTCATCTGATTGGTTACTCTCTCAGTACCTCACTGAGCCTCATTATCATACCTCATTTGCATGTCTCTCATCTGATTGGTGATTCTCTCTCAGTACCTTACTGAGCCTCATTATCATGCCTGGGCCAGGAAGTGACTTGGTGAAAAACTTTAGTGCATATGTACACATTGGTTGTTTATCCAGACTTATGCATGGTGGCCAGCGGTAGCCAGCGCCACCTTGTAATGACATATGTGGCTTCCCACAGGTTCCCTATGAAAAGGGAAAAAAAGAAGGAAATCAGGGCCTGTGTCAGTGATCAGTCACGTGGAAAACAGGCATGAACCGCTAGTGTTGATGACTGTCACCCTGCTGCTCTGCTTAGGGGCATTCTGAGGAGACACGGTGTTCTAATTTTAGAACATATGCTGCCAAAGTAAGCACCTGAAACACAGCATCAAAGGCAGGTCTGCAGGAGTGCGCCTTATCATTGGCTTCCTATGGAAGGATGGTCTGCACACGGATCTAGACTTGAAAATGAGTGTGAGTTGATAGGTTTGCCAGATGACCAGGTCCTAGGTAAAATAAGGCTAAAAATTTTAATAATTCATATAGCTGTCTATAGTGTTTAAGTGTCTATATGCTTAGTCATACATGAACCGAACTCAGGTCCTCTGGAAGACTAGCAAATGCTCTTAACTACTGAGCCACCTTTCCAGCCCCGGAAGATGTTATTCTATTTGTGTAAAAGTATACATATGTATCAAAAAATTAGAATAAGAGAGATTTGTGTTAATAGACTTAATTGTGGATTGGAATATTAAAAGGAATTGAATAATGCAAAAAAAAAAGATAAGAGAAAGTTATGACAAGCAAGTCCAGGTACATTACAAACCTTTCAGAAAGGTCACAGGAAGTCAATATACTCGTGACCCATGTATCTGAGGTACCCCAGACTTAATACACACCATTGTTCATAGCAAAAGAACTCTGAAGATGTGATTAAGGTGATCCTGAATTATCCAAACAGATTCAAAGATCCCAAGAGAGGAAGACAGAAGTATAAAAGTCAGAGAATGAGGGCTGGAGAGATGGCTCAGCAGTTAAGAGCACTGCCTGCTTTTCCAGAGGTCCTGAGTTCAAGTCTCAGCAACCACATGGTGGCTCACAATCATCCATAATGCAATCTGATGCCCTCTTCAGGGGTGTCTGAATTTAGCGACAGTGTACTTACACATAATAAAATAAATAAATCTTTTTTAAAAAAAAGAGAGAGAGTCAGAGAATGAGCTAGAGACATTACTGCTTAGATGATATGCTTGTAGATGATCTCTTAAATGTTTGCCTCTTTCATTAACATAGATAGATAGATAGATACATACATACATAGATAGATAGATAGATAGATACATAGATAGATAGATAGATAGATAGATAGAAATACACACACATATTTGTGTGTGTGCGCACGCATGCACATGGCACACGCATGTATGTGTAGAGGCCAGAAGATAACCTCAGTCAGCTCTCTTTCCACCATGTGGCTCCTGGGGATAGAACGCAGGCCATCAGACTTGGCAGCAAGCATCAACACCTGTGAGCTGTCAAGTCAGCCCTTCTTAACCGGTTAAAAGGTGGCTCCTGGTGAGGAGAAACCACAAGGATGTTAAGGAATTAGGACAAATTCATGTTATCAAGACTGAAATGAAGCTCAATGGTGGAGTATTTGCCTAGCATGCATAATGGTCCAGTCCCCAGAAACACACACACACACACACACACA
Source organism: Mus musculus (assembly GCF_000001635.26). NCBI lineage: Eukaryota > Metazoa > Chordata > Mammalia > Rodentia > Muridae > Mus > Mus musculus. The sequence goes on from NC_000081.6 coordinate 12,110,909, forward strand.
CACACACACACACACTCTTCACACAAAGGTCATTGTCAGCTAGTAGGAGAGCTGGGATTTGAACTTGGATCATCAGATTCCACTACTACACTATCCCATAGAGTAGGCAGTAGTCACAGGTAAGTCTTTACATTTAAATTTATATAGCTTCTGTAACACCAGTTGCATTTCAAGTACTCAGTAATGGCTACCATGTTGAGCAGTTAGAGAATGATTTCATATTGAAATAAAATCCTATTGGATAGTATTGCTCTAGAGTGTCGTTCCAAATCAATATGCCTTTTAGCATTTGCTTATTGATATGGTTATCAGTGTCTAAGTGAGAACACAGTGGCTGAGACTCTTCAAGCTGCATTTATTTTTATATCTTCATATATTTTTAGCAGTGCTAGGGCTGGAATCCGTGGAATCGGTAGTGCCACCAAGTTGCAGCCAGCCCCTCCATGCCTTTAAATAGTTATTCCTCATGACTGTGTGGAGTTCTTCAAGTTCTTCAAATTCTTAGGAATGTATTACCGACACAATGAAACCCTTTATAACACTAGTGTTTGGATTTGAGATTTGGCAGTGAACACGGTGAGTCAGAATGTCAAGGGAACCAGGAGGACAAAACTAGGTTGGTATTTCCTTATACGCCTGTTATCACGATGGGTGGTAGCTGGGGGTGGTAGTGGTGAAAGGTATTGACTACATATGTCTTTAATACGTTGCTGTCAAGTATTTAAGTGCCTACTTATTCTAGGCATGGTGGCAGACATTGGAAACTCAGCGGTCAGATGTAGTTCCTGACCCTGAGGGGCTTATGTTCTTTCCTGAGAGGAAGAGAGATACACAGCTAGGAATAACAAGTTTATGAGTTGGGAAACGCAAAGAATGGGAGGGAGGCTAACTAGGGAGACAATGATGAATGTTCTAGAAGTTCATAAGGGAGAAACAGCCACAGGCACTAAGGCGGAGAACAAACATAGCTGGTGACCTACCACCAAGATCACATGTAGTGAGAGGTTCCTCCTACATGTTTTGGGATCACCATATATCATAAAGGATTGGCCTGCTGGAGTCAGTACGTAAGCCGATAAAATTTAAATTCTGCCTCTGCGTAGCTTACTGGTTTTTTTTTTTAAAGAACCACTGGAGATGATGTATTATAATATACAGGACTGTTCACATGGTGCCATTTCAAAAAAATCGTAGATTCCTTATATCTCCATAGAGATTGGTTTAGGAGATCTGACCCTTACAAAAAGATCAGTGGCCTGCTTAGGCAGTCTTAGGCAAGACACGTGTGAACTAGGGAAGAACTGGGGCAGGGGGAGGAAGAAAAGTTTAGATATTAAAGAAAAGATGCTGGGCATGGTAGTACATTCTTATCACTCCAACAGTCCTGAGTCTGAGGTGGGAGAATTGTACATTTGATGCCAATCTAGGCTGCCTGCATCAGGGAACTCTGTCTCAAAAGGTAAACCAACAGTCTCCTCCTAGGTGTGAGTCAGCAGAAATATGAATAGAGGTCATAGCAAGAACTCCCATCCCTGTGCACCAAGTGTGATGGCCCACAGCCACAGTCCCAACACTGAGACGAAGAAAGCAAGACTGTCTCCAAACTTGACAATGGGGCTTCAAAATACTATGCTAAGTGAAGAGAACTAGACCAAAAAGATAGATGTTCTTAACGTTTATTCATATGTCCAAAATACACAAATCCATAGAGATAGAAAGTACTTCTATGGCCAGGCCTGAGGTGTAGCTGCTGGGTAATCCTCACAGGAGGCTGAGGTGGCAGAATTGTTGCCAGTCTTGGTTACATTGTAAATAGCAACCTAGACAGGGCCACAGAGCAAAGAAAAATGGGGGAGACAGACTTGGATTCAAAGCTCTAGGTTCAATCCCTAGAATTTGAAAAATAAACAAATACCCAATCAGGGGTTGGGAGAAACTGAAGACACATGATTGCTAATTGGCATAGACTCCATTACTACAGTGAGAAAAATATTTTCAAGCTCTGGGAGTTCTATACCTCAGAGAATGTATTAAATGTCATTGAGTTAAATACATTAAAAGAGTGATTCTCACAGTATGTGAAATACAGCCTTTCTTTTGCGAGGCTAAGTTGAGACAGTCTCACTCTGCAGGGCAAACTGGTCTAAAACTCACCACAGGCTGGTCTCAAGTCTTGCTCTTCTTCACTCTAGTTAAGAGTTATCGCTGTGATAAACACTATGACCCAAAGTAGCGTGGGGGGGGGGGGGTGGAGGTTGATTTGATCTTACAATTCTTAGATCACATTCTATCACTAATGTAACTGAGGGCAGGAACTCAAGGCAGAAACCTGGAGGCAGAAATGGAAACCATGCGGGAGCACTGCTTAGCACCAAGGATCACCATCCTCGAAATGGCACTACCACCTCCAGTGAGTTGGGCCTCCCCCACACCAATCATTTATCAAGACAGAGCCCACGGACACGCCTACAAGAGAATCTTCTGGAGTCGTTCTGACAACTAAGATTCCCTCTTCCCAAATATGTGTAGGTTTGTGTCAAACTGACTATAAAAACCAACTAGCTCTTGCTATTTATTCTTCTTGATACATAGTAGCTAATGTGACCTGCTTTCTGCCTGGTTTATCTGTATTCCACAAGGTCTCTCAGGAAACCAGGCCTCAAAGGTGCAGTTGAAGACAGGCTTTCTCAGATGAGCTCCACCTTGTGGCTAACAGAACTGCCAATTAACATTCTCTAATTTGTCTTCGGATGCTAGTTGAGGTTCATAATTATAACCCCAAATACTGTGGGACTCCAGCACTGCATTCTGACTCATCAAAGCATGATTAAGCTGTGCATCCTCTTGCTTGATCACTCTTCAAGTGCTTTCTGGTGACTTGTCACTAGGCATTCGATATTGGCACTCTGCGCTCAGAAAGATCATAGTTTGGTGGGAGAACTCCCCACCCACCGAACCACCACACAATAAAGTTGTAGCTGTGACGAGGCAACTGGGCAAAATCGCACTGTGCTCTGGGAGCACAGTCACAATCTGATCAACCGAAGAGGTCACAGAGGGGACATCATGGCGGGATGCGGAGGGCAGACTGCATTGAGTTTAGTCCTCCACTACCTAAGGCAAAGAGAAGCAAGAATTCTAGGCAAGGAGATTGTAAGATGCCCTGTGTGGGCAGAGGGGACATGTAAACAGGAGGTCAGGGTTGTTGACATGATGAGAATACGGCGTTATAGACGGTGAATAGGCAGGAAGGCCAGATCATGTAAAGTCTTGAAACTTAGAAGTCAGCTTTGTCCTGAGGAGGATGAGGAGCACAGGCTTACCTATGTAGCATAGGTCGCTGACTCCAGTCAAGCACGTCTTTGTGTGTTTACCTATGTACCTCCAGTGTGTGAGCTTGTGAGGGCCTGTATACATATGTGCATGTGTGTGGTTGCACATAGAAGCCAGAGGTGGATGTCGGATGATCTTTGCTCTCCCCCTCAGATTTTGAGGCTTTTTTATTTTCAACTGCAGCTGAACTGAGCCCTTCTGATTGGACTGGCTAGGCAGAGAACCCCAGGGATCTTCCTGTAGCGTCCCACTTCTGCCCTTGTCCCCGCAGAGCTGAGGCTGCAGGTGCAGGCCATGGGGTGCTGAGGCTCAGCACTCTGGTCGGCATGCTTGCACGCCATGGACTGAGGCTCTCTCGATCTCCATCAGTTGCTTATTTGTTGCTGGTGCTATTTTGTTTGGAAGCAGGATCTCATGTATCTTGGGTCAGGCTCAGACTTCCTGTTTAGCTAAGGATGGCCTTGAACGTCTGACCTCCTGCTCCTATCTTTCCAGGGCTGAGATTACAGGGGTCATCAATTGTGCTCAGTTTATGTGATGATGGGGCTTAAAGCCAGAGCTTCCTGAGTGAATGCCAGCTTAGGCAAGCGAGCGCTCTACCAACTCAGTTACATCCTCAGCTCCAGGAAAAGTTTGTTTTCTGTTCTTAGCCCAGGGGATTGTATGCTGCTGTGTGGCCTGGCTGGGTATTCTGTGACATACTCCTCAAGCTTGAAGCCATAATGAAGTTCTTGGATTGTAGGTGGATATTCTGCATGGAGTATTTACTTACTAGAAGGTTGGTTTTAAAAAGAACATCCAGCCTTGTTTGTTTGGTGTGGGTGTGTATTACACAAGCAGATAAGTAGACGGACAGACAGAGATATACTTGTGTGTATGCCATGGACATAGGTAGAGGTTAGAGGAAACCTTGTAGAGTCAGTTCGCTCCTTCCATCTTTCCATGAGTTTCAGCGGTCAAACTTGAGCCTCCATGTTTGCACAGCAAGCACCTGAATCCTGCTAAGCCATCCCTCGGGGTCCCAGTTTTGGTTTTGGTTTGTTTTTAATAAGAAGTTTAGATGCTGCTTTAAATCAGTCCCATCTGACTCTTACCACAGCACTCTGAAGAATACTTCTTCTTCTGTATTTAGTGTATGCCTGTGTATATGTGTGGACACGAGAGGGAAGGTCAGGGGACATATTGTACCTGCCTGGGCCATTTGGCTTGATAGCAAGCACTTTCACCTGCTGAGCCATCTCAATGGCCCATATGAAGAAGATGCTGTTATTCCTATCTTAAGAGGCTCCAAAAAGTTAAATAACATTAATCAGAATATCCCCCTGCTAGCTCCCCCAAGACCCAGATCTTTTTTTTTTCTTTCAGTCTGCTCCAAACATCTTTCCTAAACAAGGTGAGGGCAAGCTAAAGTACTTACTATAGGCTAGCCTGTCACACCCCGAAGGACCATCACCACCAAGAAGCCAGTTTCTACTTCAGTTCAGTGTAAGTTATCAACACTGTAACTCTATCCTCTCAAGACAAGCAGCCAAACAGAAAGCCAGCCCTTAACAGAAATCAACAATTGCCACCCGACTCTTCTCCTCCCATTTAATGCAAATAGCTTACTAGTGGTGAGGCTTATGGAAGCAGCTGGCTGCTTAGCTAGCCTAGAGACTTCATTGTTCCGTGAAGTTCAAGGCAAGTCACCTTTTCAACACAGTTCTAATGCCCCATATGTAGGAGATTTTTTTCCCCCTTAGCAACACAATTGGGAACCATCAGTGTTCTCGAAAACAATGACACTGATTTTCCCCCAAAGCCCTACATTTTCCCTTTGAAATGAGAAAAAAGACAAACCAGGCAGGTTCTCAGAACCTGTACTGTTGTAGGAGGTGTGGGGGTTGACGCCAGTGGGGACTGAGGCAATGTTTGCCTTAGGTAGACTAAAGCGCTGATTTCCACGGGTGAGTTCTGATTCACTCTGACTGTTTTAAGGCTCATCAGACTTAAGAGATAAGCAGCAGGGGGCTGCTGGATGGCCACGAGGCAGGTGAGAGGTGAGGTGCAGCGCTTCCTAGGCCTTGGTGGAGGCAGGGTAAGAGCAAGACGACAGAAATCAGTCCAGGAGTGGCTGGGAGAGGGGATGGAAGGGGAGGGAGAGCCCAGCGGAAGCAGTATAGTGAGTGCCAGGTCTCCAGGTCAGCCAGCAAGACCCTAACTAAAGGAGAAAGAGAGAGAGAGAAGAGAGAGAGAGAGAGAGAGAGAGAGAGAGAGAGAGAGAACGATCGCTAGCTCAGGTCATCTCAGCTCCATCCCTAGCAGTAGAAAAGAAATGGGCGGGGGGGGGGGGGGTGGAGGTGGGGGAGGTGTGACTGAAAATGGCCTGAGACAATACAGAGATAACACTAAAGCATCTGTAATGAAGACACAGTTGCATGCAGTAAAGAACTATTTATAAAGTATTGATCCTGACCCAGGGAGACCTGGCACTCTTTTGAAGCTCAGGTAAGGAGTGAATAGGTGGGTAGTTTCTATTTTGAAACACTGTCTCCCTCTGTAGTGTAGGCAGGTCTAGAACTCTGGGAAATCCTCCTGTCTCAGCCTCTCCAATGATGGGATTTATAGGTGTATGCCCCTCTACCCAGGAAATCTAAGACTCTCACAAAGACATTTGAACTGGTCATCCCCGCACTCAGTTCTAGCCAGAGTGACTTCCTTGATACTCTATAGACTTCTCCACTGCCCTTCCTCCAGGTAGCTACCTGGGTGGTTTTCTTGCTTCTGTCAGGTCTCTATTCCAGGGCTTGCCCTAACCGCCCGAACTCCCCTTATCTTCATTGTCCTGTTTTTATTCCTAATACTCCAGTCCCACCCACCACATTTTCTATGTTTTTGGCTCTAGTGTGTCATAAGACTTCCCAGAACAAAAATTCCATGTGAACAGGGATTTTGTTTTGCTCCTACAACATGTCACGTTTCGTTTCTGGCATCTACAACGCCCAACACCTTGTTGGGGGCCGCCAACATGACCCTGAAAGGCTCCTTGTCTGTGAGGTGGGGCGGGGTCTTGGCAAAATGTGTGACCCCTGTGACAGGCAGGGTTCTGGGCAGATGCTTGGTGCAGCACTTCCTCTGCTCTTTTCCCCCCCATCGTTGTCTCCTCCCCTTTCCAAAGGCCAGTGACAAGCAACAGGAATTAGGCCAGCTCAAATGTTAATGGAAATTAAAGGAGAGAGGAGGGCTGAAAGAGAGAACAAACGCAGCCGCAAAAGTAAAGGAAACCGGTGAAAAAGTAAGGCGGCGAAAAGGCCAACAGACGTCACGCTATCTGGTCACGCTGCCCGACTCCCCCGCGGCCGAGCGAGGCGCTCTTCCTCCGCCTTGTAGCCTCCCTGCAGCGGGTGCGAGTCACCATCGCTTAGGATAAGGCCGGGCCCGTAGTCCCACGAGAGAACCCCACATCCGCACCCCAGAAATCCGCTCCTCGGGGGGCCCTGCGCCAGCCCCCGGGTGGGGGGTGGGGGGGTTGGCGCGGGGCGTAAGGACTACATCTCCCAGGATGCATCGCACTAGCGCGCTTGCGCGGTGCGGCCGGCGGCGGCGGTCTGTTCTCCGCTGAGGAGGAGTGGGGCAGAGGAGGGAGGCAGCGGGTGAGAGTTCAGAGTTCAGCAGCAGCAGCCCGAGCCCATGATTCCCATATGCCCTGTAGTTTCTTTCACCTATGGTGAGTCTAAATGTGGCCCGTGGAGGCCTCTGCCATGCCCTGCCCCGGCCCTGGGCGGCGGGTAGGCGCGGGGGTTGGGGCCAGCTCCGGGGAGGAGGCGGCGGCCGCCACCCGGGCGTGCGAGTGAGTGAGGGAGTGCGGGGAGGGAGGCGGACGGCGGCGCGGCCGCGGTCCCCGCCGGCCAGGGCGGCTTCTCACGGCCCCTTTTCTCTCCCTTGCCATCCCTCGGCACCCCGACCCCTTGACGGCTGCCCTCCCGCCATGGGACCTGACTCTCCGTGCCCGCCGCAGTGCCCAGCCGGCTGGGGGAAGATGCCAAAATGGCGACCGGCAACTACTTTGGATTCACCCACAGCGGGGCGGCGGCGGCGGCGGCTGCGGCCCAGTATAGGTAACGGCTCCCCGCCTTCTCCCTTTTTCCTCTTCCCTCCGCGCCCCGCGGTCCGGCTCCCGCCGACGCTCCGGCCCCGCGGCCGCATCCGCCCCCGCCCCCGCCGCACCGCCCCGAGAGCCCGGGTCCCCGCGGCAGGCGCGGCCGGGAGCCCCCCGCACCCTCCCCACACCCGCCCTTCCCTGCCGTGTCGCACTCGGCCTCCGGCTCCGGCGGACAGCGGCCCCCGGAGGGGCCGAGACGGGGGAGGGATGACTGCGGAGGGGTTGGGGACGTGGAGGGCCTTGGACGGCCCCGGAGGTAAAATGGCCTCCCGCGGCCTTGGAGCGGAGCCGAGCCGCCCGCTGCGGCCCCTCGGCTTCCCGGGTCCCCGCCTCCACCCTGTCACCCCCCCACCTCTTATCTTCCCTTTGGCTCGGGGAATGGAGAGAGAGTGAGCCGAGGGGCCTCGCGCGGAGTGCGGAGTCAGCGGCCTCTACCGCGACGCCCCCGGAGCCCAGATCACACAGCAGGTCTTTGTCGGTACCTTCCCTTGGCCCTGGGTCCCCGACGCCACCAACCACCCCCCTGCCCCCAGCCCCTCAGATTAACTGCCACTTTGCCAGCGTCATCGCCTCCATCTCATTCCCTTTGGGTTTTCTTGCTCGCGGAGATGTTAATATGCCAACCACCTGTGAATCGTTTAGCTGTTAGACCGAAAAAGATGTGCGAAGTTCCTAGGGTAGATGATGCGTGTGTAGCCTTTGGAGCCATTGAGGACGGCTCCAAGTGGACCGGTGGTTCTCCTTTGAGGTCTTCCCCCCTGCCCCTCGCCCCGCCCGGGGAAAAAGAAAATGCCAGTGACTGTATACCGAGTAGTTGTGGTGCCTGGGATGAATCCTCTACCTCCAGATAGCTGTCATTGCTAAAGTAGCTGTAATTCCTTATACATCTTATCGCAGAAACAAGAGGCAAAACCCTGTATTTATTGGACCGTCATGAATCAGAGTAAGACAGCTAGTCGCTTGGTTCATGCAGTAAGCATACAGTTTTATGTGTGCCTTAGCATATTTAGGATCATGGTTAAATTCAGATAGCTTTTTCATCCCATTTACCTTAGGAGAGTCATGTATTTAAAAGAGGCTCATTGGAAAACAAAATTTTAGTAACAGTATCTTTGTGATTTTTTATGACATTTGGGACATATTTTTTGAGTTTCCTCTGTAAAATGGGATACTGGCTAATAATTGGGGGCTGAAAATTCTAAAGGAAAAAAAAGTTACTTCATTTTAGGGAATCCTATGATACAATTTACTACAAGAGATACTGTTTTACATATTACTGACAAAGAAAAAAAAATCTATCAATCAAATAGATGAAATGCCCCCATTTTTTAAAAAAGGTGTTAAAATTGTAAATTATTATATTACTGACATAGGTATTTTACTGATTGTTGAAAGCCTCAATCTTAAGGTGGTGGCTTAAAAGTCTCTTCAGGCCAGTGCTGAGAAAAATGACTGAAATTATATCTTCAGAGCAAAATCATGGGACATTTCAGACATTAACATGTTATTTGTTTTACAGACTTAGATGTGAAACAAGCAAAGTCTTGTGAAGGGAGAAAACATAGTCAAACAAAATAATTTCTTTTTTCTTAGGAAATGGCCTCTGTGCCCATAAAATCTATTGCTAATGAGTAACATGTGTTCTAGAAAATGCTGTGTTTAACCATTAAATTTTTCTGTTCATTTTGTACAATATTTTTCTGTTTTTTTAGCATTCAATGAATGACAGATTTGCATTTTAACTATTTAGGTACTGAAAATTGGGAGCAGGAGTGTTTGGAGTTTTTAAAGGTTTTTTTTTTTTTTTTTTCCCCCAAAATGCAGGGCTATAGATTTTAAAATTATTTCAATCCAATCAGTATTTTAAGAATGTTGAATACCAGCTTAAGTAAGCTTGGTAAATCCTGGTTCTAGAGAGATGGCTCAGTGGTTAAGAGCACTGACCTCCTCTTCCTAGAGGTCCTGAGCTCAATTCCCAGCAAGCACATAGTGGCTCACAACCATCTGTAATGGGATCCAGTGCCCTCTTCTGCTGTGGCAGTGACAGCTACAGTGGACTCAGAGAAGTAAAATAAGTCTTTTTTTTTTTTAAGTAGATTTTTTAAAACTGCATGTATCACCAGAACTAATTATGTCTTTTTACAGAGGCATAAGTGAAAATCACTGGTATTTAAACACAAGAATTTATGTGTAATAATGCTAATGTTTGAGGAAGATGAATAAGTAACAATACTAACAATGTTGATTGTGGTTAGAAACAGTTATGATAGAACTTTAAGAGGTGGAAAAGCTTAGTTTGCATATATATATATATATATATATATATATATATATATATATATATATGTATATACACGTATTCCTTAATTTGAAAGATCTCAAACTTGGGGAAGTGTTTGAAGTCTTTTACATATGGATAAGTTGCTTCACAGTCATTGACTATTGATAACTCAGAGTGAACATCCAAAATCTCAATTCTAGTTCTTAGCTTTCCTAGCCATATCAATATACAATATATTTGACTAAATTTCCCTTGGATTCCCCTGTACTCCATGCTGGAAATGGAATGCTGATTCTTCATGCATGTTGCAGTTGCTCTCCCACTAGCCCCAGGTTTGGTGTTTATAATGCTATACTAAAGAATTAGTATGATATGTTGTAAACAAGTTCCAAATAGATTATCTTCACTTGTGATAACTCATACTGAACATTTCTGTGTTGAGTGGTTATTCAGTCTTTGTGCTGTAAGGTCCCACTTTCTGTTTTCCTATTTTGTATATTTTTTAAGGACAAAGTAAACTTAGGATGCCATTTGTTGTTGTTTTTGTTTTGTTTTTGTTTTTTTGAAGATTTGCTTCCAATTGAAATTTTTCTTGAATGTTCTGTATATGTGTTTATATATTTCTGATAAGATGCTCACTCAGTTAATGGGTGAGGGACACAAGACAAAACAGGTTCTCCCCTGGAAAATGGTAACCAAGATGGCTTCATGGCAGAAAGTGAGTTTAGTTGGAGAACTCAGGTATTGAAAAGGTATACTGTTCTCTTAAAAAAAGAAAAGAAAAAAACTAAGGGAGGACACACTCAAAAAACAAAGATAACATGTTGACTATGTTAGCCTCACATTCAACCTTGAACTGTAGGTCTTTTTGTTGGGCTTTTAAGTATTCCCATCACACCAAGCAGATTCCCTTTTGTTTTTATTTATTTTTTGTGTCGGGGTCTCATGAGAGTCTCAGGCTAACCTTGAGCTCACTCTGTAGCCAAAGATAACCTAAAACTACTGATCTCCCAGCTTCTATTAGCGTCACACTCAGTTTAGCATAATTCTCTTTATTATTGTACACTGTTTCCTGTGGATGTGTGTTCATGCCCAGTGATGTATGTATTTAGCTCCCCTGTGGAGATGAGGTTGCAGCAGAAATCAATTCTATCCCTCCACCAGAGTCATGTGGCTTGTAGGGCATGTGCTCTTACCTGTCTTGCTGGCCCTAAGGTAATTTTTGATGGGGGTGGGGGCAGCAAATCCTGATATTTTCAAAACAGACTTTTTTTTTTTCATCCTCTTAATGACAGTGAGTTTCTCATAGTACTCCAGGGATTGATTTTTTTTTTTTTTTTAAGAGACAAAGTTTCACCACGTTGCCTTGTCTGGCCTGGAAATCACAAAGAAACGCCTGCTTCTGCCTCCTGAGTGCTGGGATTAAAGGCGTGTTCCATCACTCCCAGCAGTACTTGAGCTAGAGGGGGTTTTATGGGATACACAAATATGTAATAAAAAAGGTCATTTATATTCTCCAGTGAGCAGAAATACAACCTTTTAGTGTTTTAAACAGCCATTTTCTCTTCACTTATTCTTGAGAAAAACCTTAAACATTTCTTGTAATTTTCATATT